>NW_022589704.1:43631102-43750785 GCF_004348235.1 Phoca vitulina
CCCCCACCACTCCAGCAACCCTCAGTTTGTTTCCTGAGATTAAGAATTCCTCATATCAGTGAGGTCATATGATACTTGTCTTTCTCTGATTGACTTATTTCACTTAGCATAATAACCTCTAGTTCCATCCACATCATTGCAAATGGCAAGATTTCATTTTTTTGATGGCTGCATAATATTCCATTCTATATATATATACACCATTTCCTCTTTATCCATTCATCTGTCGATGGACATCTTGGCTCTTTCCACAGTTTGGCTATTGTGGACATTGCTGCTATAAACATTGGGTTTCACGTACCCCTTCAGATCACTACATTTGTATCTTTGGGGTAAATACCCAGTAGTGCAATTGCTGGGTCGTAGGGTAGCTCTATTTTCAACTTTTTGAGGAACCTCCATACTGTTTTCCAGAGTGGCTGCACCAGCTTGCATTCCCACCAACAGTGTAGGAGAGTTCCCCTTCCTCTGCATCCTCGCCAACATCTGTCATTTCCTAAGCGGTTAATTTTAGCCATTCTGACTGGTGTGAGGTGGTATCTCATTGAGGTTTTGATTTGTATTTCCCTGATGCCGAGTGATGTTGAGCACTTTTTCATGTGTCTTTTGGCCAATATAAATGCTTTTCCTTGAACCATATTCTATTTCTCCTTTCTGGCACATTTCAGGGAGCAGGACTATTTTCTGGGCTTTCGTTTTTAATGTGGTTTGTGAAGAACGAACTCACTTTTATTTAAAATCAGTCGTTAAGATGACACTGTAAGTGGTAAGAATATATAGTTTGAGAGGCAACAGTCCATCACAAAATACAACGATGGCTTTAAGTGCGATAACTCGATTGCCAATAATGAAATTATTGAATCTGCTGTACGCAACACAATACTATGAAAAAGAGTTTGTCATTTTCATTCGTTTGTAATTATAGAAAAATAGAAGATGCTGCAGAAATATCCTTTGGCCCCCAGAGGGCGCAAGGCAGAAAGAAATCAGAGCTGAGAGCTGGATCCTTCCAGATGGGGGACTGGGTCCTTACCAAGGCTGCTAAAGAGTATAGGAAAAGAGGTCCACGTTCACCTCAGAGGACATTCAATTTGGGATTCTAGTAGACACAAGGACTCTATATTTAGCTCTACCCCTGGTTTTTGAAGTGTAAAAATTGAAAGAATTGCAGAAACCTCTTTATCCCCTTCTGCCATAGATAGAAATGGAGTATGTCTGTGACGATATTAGAGAATTAGAGAATATTAGAGTGTGTGTGTGTGAGAGAGAGAGAGCACCCATGTGAAAGTCAGACTGTGAGAGAGAGAGAAGGAGGGGACACACAGTGCTCCAGGCTTTCTTTTAAGGAACATAAGAATACTGTTCAAAGTACATGAACTTGGCTAAGTTATGCATCAAATTCATAGTTCTAAGTGTTCTGCCAAAGGCTAAAGCTGCAGATTATCCCTTCAGGACAGGAAACAAAACCCAAGCACAGCTTTTTCTTGTGCGCTCCCTAATATTTCAGTGACATTTTACTTATGACTTAGATGCTTAGAGGAGTGTTACTAACTGAGCAGGAATTTTTCCTCTTCAATATTTTATTGGAGTGTTTCAAGCAACACTAATAGCACAATATCCACTATTAAGAATTTCACACATCTGTTTAACTGCTGCACAAATATCATTCATTTATTGAAATTAACATTCTTAAGAACACATAATGGAAAAATGCTCCTCAGAAGAGGAAGGAGAATGTTGACCATCAATAGGACAAAGCTATCTTCAAAAGATAAGAGATGTGGGGAATTGTTTCACAGTTGGGTGTTGAACAAGCACACGAGGACGGAGTTCGTCTATGTGCGTGTATCCCCAGGCGCGAGGTTTGGGATGAGGAGGCTCAGGAATGTCTCCAGCTGCTTCCTTGATCTGTATGCAATCAGTCCTCCCTTGTTGGCCCACCGATCCACGCCAGCCGCACCTTCGTTTTCCACGTGGTACAGCAACTGTGGCCAGTCAAGCGCCGTTTCGGAACTTCTTTGCAGGCATTGTCTTAAATCTGCCATTCCCCCACCCAGGGCCCTGAGTATGGCATGAGCAGCACAAGAGTCCCACTTGAACGTGGTATCCTCTGAGAAGATGTAAATGTCAACAAGGCCTTGGACAACACAGAGGCTCTTGTAACCAGCCCCAGCTGCCGGGAACATGCGCTCGCCACATACACGTGACAAAGCGGCTTTGACAGTGTCCTTTTCACTTGTACTAATGACAGCTGAAAACCTGTGGGAGCATTCCGCCTCAGAGTTGGTGTCTTCAGTCACGTGGCTCCGTGTGTCCCTGCTCTTTCTTTCAGAGTCGGGAAGCTGAAGTGAATGGATGTTGGTCCCCAAGTAAGAAAGGCCCCAGTAGCACTGTCCTTTCCACCTGCGGAAGAGAGCTTTTCAGTTCGGGGAGGTAGGCTATCACGTTTGTTTTTATTACTCATGTTGTTTTCCAACTTAATGATATGAAAATATATAATGCAGTGAGTCTCGATGCCCTGAAGCCTAGAAATAGCAAGCAGCTCATTCGTTTGTAAAAGTTACTGTTATGCTTGCAGGTGCCGGGTTGCTGCAGATTAGGAATGCTGGGTTTGTTTGTTTTTTTTTTAAGATTTTATTTATTTATTTGAGAGAGCAAGCGAGAGCAGGGGGGAGGGGCAGAGAGAGAGGGAGAAGCAGACTCCCCGCTGAGCAGGGAGCCCGGTGGAAGGGGGGTGGGGTTGATCCCAGGTGCCCAAGATCATGACCTTAGCCGAAGGCAGATGCTTAATCAACTGAGCCACACAGGCGCCCCTGCTGTGGGTTTTAGATGTGATCTAGGACAATGTGAAAATATCTCTGGGATTTCTGGCCTCCAGGAACACAGCAGAATTTCATTTGCCACTTTTGGCATTTAACACCAAAAAGGGAAAAAAATGAACAGATAAACCATCTCTCTTTTCAACCTGCGAATCTTTGACCATCCTTACCAGTTTTTCTTCATTTGGTGACCCCTTCTCATTCTCTTATTCACTAGCTCCACTTTGGCTTTAACACCAAGAAAGATGGACTCATTATTTGTGGCCACAACAACACCAAACACTTATTTCTCCATGTTTAACTTATTCTGTCGTGTTGGGTCGTTACTCTCTTTACAGAGGGGAGAACGGGGCCTTAGAGAATCTCACTGTGTGGTAGTCAGTGTTGGCATCTGCATGTAAGCCAGGAAGCCTCACTCCGCAATCGGCACCACTGACTACTTTGCCAGTCGTTCCTAGGCCACGATTATGTCTGCATCCAGTCCCAGTTCTTTTTAATTTCTTAATAACCCTTTAAAGATAACAGACACATTTTTCAGTTTGAAAGAAGGCAGGGTAGAGGAAAAAAAAAATGTCAAAATTGCAGAGGTGTCGTTTATGTTCATTAAAGAACAAATCTTCGTTGTGGGAAGCAACTCAAAGTTCAATAAAAATGTGTAGTCATATAGACATGGAAGAATAGGGCCTGTTTCAAAACTGGAGCCACAGGAGAAAAGCTGCTGGCTTCCACCTGGACTCTGCCATGCGCTGGAGTCAACCCAAGTACAGGCCCTGGGGCAGAGGCAGTGGGCAGCCTGGCCACCTCCATGCTCTGTGCTGGAGGCCATGCAAGGTGGGGGGAGAGGCAGTATTTATAGGGAGAGTACCCCATAGTCAGGGTCCAGTCCTGGCCATATCTACTCATCTTTTCTTTTCTTTTTTTTTTTTTTTTTTTTTTAAAGATTTTATTTATTTATTTGAGAGAGAGAGAATGAGAGACAGAGAGCATGAGAGGGAGGAGGGTCAGAGGGAGAAGCAGACTCCCTGCCGAGCAGGGAGCCCGATGCGGGACTCGATCCTGGGACTCCAGGATCATGACCCGAGCCGAAGGCAGTCGCTTAACCAACTGAGCCACCCAGGCGCCCCTCTACTCATCTTTTCACTGCACACTTACTCATATTTGTTTTGAAAATTTTCTAAAATTGCATGAATGTTTGACGTGGCTGTATTGATAGCACCTACCCTGTTCCGAATGTAGTAGAAGACAGTGTTACCACTGTTCTCCCAGTCTGCTTTTGAATGGATTCTAGAAAACAGGGAACGGGACTGATACCTTCCAAATGCAAAACTAGGATTTCTCCAAGATAGACTTTCTTTTAAAAGTTTCTGTCTGCATGCACCTAGCCCCCACTAAAATTATATTTAACCCGAGACTGAAAAGAGAAAGAATTTTAATTCAAACCTGCAGACTTTAGTAGGAGCACCTCAGTGTATCAAGTCACGATAACGTCATGTCAAGTGATCATCTCGACAATAAGCAAAGCTGAGGTGGTGAATTCCCCAAACCACAATATACCGGAAATGTTCCCCTTTTACCTGAGGGTGTTTAGGTCTTGTGATACAAAAGGTTGGTTGATGACTCCCATTAGGGGCACCCCTGTGTGTAGGTCATAGACACCAATTAAAATGGTGACACACTGAAGTCCGCTAGGGAAGATTCCTTGGTTGGATTTAATGTCAGCAGAACCTCTTATATACTGATAAGTGGAATCTGAAAAAAAAGAAGCAAATTTGTTTGGATTCAGGCAGTGATTATTTAAAAGATAATGACGGAAACATCTATAAACTCTGCCCTGTGTCATTTCTGTCTTCTACTAATCTGGTAACTGCTATGGTCTGAATGTGTCCTCCCCAAATTCTAA
Organism: Phoca vitulina; assembly: GCF_004348235.1. Taxonomy (NCBI): domain Eukaryota; kingdom Metazoa; phylum Chordata; class Mammalia; order Carnivora; family Phocidae; genus Phoca; species Phoca vitulina. The sequence goes on from NW_022589704.1 coordinate 43,635,822, forward strand.
CTCCCCAAAGGGGATGCTATTAGTCAGTGAGGCCTTTGGGAGGCACCTAAGTCATGAGGGTGGAACCCTCATTAATGCAATTAGGGCTTTATGAAAGAGGCTCCAGAGACATCCTTCGTCCCTTGTGCTATGCAAGGACATGGTGAGAAGTGGCCAGCTACGAAGCGGGAAGAGGGCCCTCATCTTACCCTGCCAGCACCTTGATCTTGGACTTCCCAGCCTTCAGAACTTGGAGAAAGAAGTTTCTGTTGTTTCTAAGCTACCTAGTCCACGGTATTTGGCTACAGCAGCCTGAACAGACTAAGAGAGCGATCAATCAAGTTTTACCTTTGGGTGCCACTGGTATGGAATTGTTATTTGATCTCTTGTACTTTATTTTTAGGATGACTGTGTTCCATTTTCCCCAACTCTATGGGAACTCTTGAGGGGGGACGACGCGTTTATAGTTCCTATGGCATCTAGCATAGCACCTTGCATACGATAAGCACTCAGATATTCATTGCATGTCAAAAGCATTTAAAAGCTAATGACTCAGGATAACTGGTGGGATTCTTTAGAGCTCTTACTAATCAGAGGGCAAGTATAATATGGAGGGATGGATGGGAAAATCTCCTTCCAGAAGGCTCTCGGGGTTGGAATTAACTTTTTTTTTGGTCCCTCAAAGTAGAAGAAGGAAAGAGACCATGATGGTGGCACAAAAGGAAGAAACTTATGGTGCTCCTGTGAAAAAAAGCCAAGGAACCAGGTTTCCCCTTAAGAGACCTATATGCCAGTAGCCGACTGCCAACATCTGGTGAGTTCACAGCCGGCTAAGGGGGTGTGGGGCAGAAAGTCCCCATAGCTGGCTAACAGAGTCAACTCAGAATAGAACCAAGAAATAGGAGATCCCTGTCCCTCAAAACCTCAGCTAATGCTAATTTACCATGAAGTGATAAAAGATTTTGGGAAAGATTCTTAGTCTGCATATGTAATCCATTGAATGAATGTTCTGTAATTCCCTAATGATTAAAGGCATTTTGATAATGTTATACTAGTATGCTTGCAAGATGGGAGGATGGGGGCATTTGCCTGGGAATGGTCCCAGTTGGGTTGGGTGGAATATGCCAGGCAAGTAGGCACGAAAAAAGGGAGGGACTCCGCAAATCAACAGCCAGGGCATTGTATTAATAGCATCATTGAAATAGACCTACACTTTTTTAAAATTCAGAGCTTCGATTAGGGTTCTACCACAACCATGACCAAAAAAATAATAGATAAGATTTACACAAGGCTCACAAACTGACTGCGAGTGAGTCCCATTCAGCTGTGTTTTGCTTGATCTATACAGTGGTTTTGACTATTTGCTTAATTGAATTAGTAGTCAGTGGTTAAAAATTGGGAGGTGTCACTTAAAAACCTGGATTTTCGTTTCTCTTTAAAACCTTGATGATCTGGACTGTACTCCTATGTGGCAACAATCTGCTGGGGCTGAGTGTTCTTTAAATGGCAGGTGTGTTCAATTAGTTATAGCTACTATCACTTCCTTATTCTGTTTTCTTTACCAGTCTGGCCCCCGAACTCTTTCAAAGATGAGTTAATTCAAGCTTTATATATATGCATGTGTGTGTACACACACACACACACACACACACACAGATGCACACAAATACATATCTGTTCTAGAAATGTTACAAATATACATGTAGCTATAACAACACATCATCACACATGTACCTCAACCTTCATTATTCATTTTACAACCTTAAAATGTTAAAGATTTCTAGGAGAATTCAACTACATGCTCAATTTTTATTCTTCCAAACCTCCCCCGACCAAGCGATTACTAATAAGAACCAATAAAAGCAAACACTCTCCTCTACTTACCTATGGGATCCACCCAAATTCCCAAAATGTCCTGTGGAATGTTGATCTCTACCGAATCCAGAGCTGGGTCAGTAAAGGTGACATCCTGATGAACAACCTTGGCTAATGCTTCGGACGCCAACTTGTTCCCACTCAGGACTTTGCTAAGGAGCTCTACTGTTTCTTCCTCGGTCGGACACAGTCTCAGGATAATCTTCTCCCCTAGGATAAAGACAAACTAAAAGCCATTACATCTCAAGAGTTTCCGGGAAGAAAAACAACAGAAGGGCGGGGAGGAGCAGAAGCCGTGCACTTAAGATTAGGTGAGGGCAGCATGTTCATATGCGTGGTTCCTAACCTGGCTGACTGCCAGAATCACCCAGGGGGCTTCACAAGGTCCCAGCTGCCCAGGAGTCACGGATATACCTAATATGAAGTGAGGGATGGATTCCCAGCATCAAAGAAATGTCTTCCCAGAAAAATGTCCACGTGGGCAAATGCACACAATTCTGTATCCAGTCTAAGGGGGCTCGTGAACCAGTTAAGAACCCCTGAACCCTGAGTCTTTGATGATATTTATGTTTTTTTGCCTTTTGCCTCTTAATATACATAGGTCAACCTGTTAATGTTTGAATATGTTACTGAAAAGAAGAGAGGTCTTACCAGCACACAGAAGTGCTTCTATCTCCCTCTAGGATACTGCTTTTAACTAAAAAGTGTTTCTGCTCAGTAAAGTACTATAAGATGAGTATAACTAATCTTCACATGTGGTAAACTGTGTGACGTGACGTGACATGACATGACATACACAGAAACAGCTCTCTTCTCTGAACCCCACTGGAAAGCAAAGCTCCTTCTCCCAGTGACACCACAAGTTACCAAATGTGGGCGCTCCAACCATCACCTTAAACATGCTTCTTAGACTAACCTTGTTTCCAGCTCCCAACAAAAGTGAGGAAAGAGGCTGGCAAAAATAGGCAAATTAATAGCAACAAAAAGTGACAGCAGTGGTGAATATAGACTTATAACAAGCAGAAGACATGGCACTTTGGGGGTTTTGAGGTACAGAGACAAGTACTCCTAGCTACCCTGGCCAGGATCTGCATCATCACCTGAGAGCTTGTTAGACATTCAGAACTTCAGGCTCCATCCCACAGCTGAGTGCTAAAGATCCCCAGGTGATTCCCGTGATCATTAAAGTTTGGGAAGCACAGTATGAATCTATTACAATGATAGATTGTAATAGATCACAATCTGATTGAATCAGCAAGAAACATTCCATTGCATTTAGTGAAGTTAAATTCAAATTAAACTGTTGAAGTTAGGGAATAATAAGGCTAATCGCTGCCATTTAACCAAGCACCAACACTGGGCTCAGGAAAAGTCATGGGATCAATCCAAGGAGCAAATCATCTCACATCATTCCTGTGCTTAAAATTCTCCAGTGAATTCCCATCATACTTGGAGGAAAATGCAAACTCTTTCTGCAAACTTCATGTTCTGCTCCTGCCTGCACTCACCTCCTCCATGCCATGCTCCACACTTCTCTGCCCGCGCCCCCCCCCCCCAGGCATGCTAACTTCATTCTCCCCTTCGGTTCTCAGGAACATGCTCGTGGAATGTCTTTTTGCCCCTATAATTCTAGATAAATGAAATATTAAAATAACTGTTTTTGAGGTAGCCAGACACAGGATTTCAAGCATAGGAGTTATTAGTTAGTCACAGGTGTTTTTTATCCTTAAGTTTAAATGACATTTCCCTGAGTGTCATAGAACTAATTGCATTGTAATACATAGCCCATGAAGGAGACAATCTTCCAGCATTAATCCAGAAATTAGTTTTTTTCCTTTGCAGCTGTGCCTCTGGATGTTTCACTACTGGTCACATGATCAATGATAAAGTTCACTATTTTAATCTTCTACCATTAAACAAACAAAACACCCAGACAAACTTAAAATAATTTGTTTCACTGTAAAGGATCAGAAATTTTGATATTTTTCTCTACCATCCGGGAAATGTGGAGGTACATCAATGGAGAATCTGGCCCACAGGAAACTATTAAAGAAGACTTAAAATGTGGTACTAAAAGGAACCTTTTATTTAATTCAGCTCCTTTTACAGAGGTTCTGAGACCAGAGAACTGATGAGGTGAACAAGTTTTCGTTGCTCAAGAACACACAGTATTTCAGAGATGGGGCCTCTCTCTTCTCAGGCAAGGTCTATGGACTCCCCAGGAGGTCTATGAATGGGCTTAAAACTTGGACCTAAAATTGTCCATACAACTGTGTAACGTGCATCTGTAACTTCCGTTAGATTCTCAAAGGACCACGCAACTTCCCCAAAGATTGTCCTATATTATCTTAAGTGCTACAGACTTATAGCTAAAAGAATACATATGGACTTGCTAAATAATTCCAAGATACCACCTCTAACTTAAATGGCATGATATTCTGAGATACTGAATGAAGCTTAACATTCAAATATGTTATTTACATGAAAGGCTTCCAAATATTCATTTATTTCATGACGTTGTTGAACGTTAGAATACCATATGATGATTAAGTTACAAAAATACATTCAAATTCTTATACTTACCCAAATCATTAGTAAACTCATTCGATTCTTCTCCCAAAATTTTTTTTCCCAAGCCTGGAAACTGAATGATTCAGAGTATGACAAAGAAACCAAAAAACAAAACAAAGACAAAACAAAAACAAAACCCAAATTCCACATACATGTTCAATTCTGATATTTTCATTTTGTGCTTCAAATTAAATAGCACAACTAGATCTGAAATTCAGAAATTTACAATTCCAGAAATCAATCCCAGTATAAAAAGTGAAGCCAGCTTTGTTCAGTACTTAGTTTTCTAACATTCTCCTGCTCCTCTGCCCCTCTAGGAAGTTCAAATCATGGTAGAAGTCTGCTTTCCTTATGTTCTGTTGAGTTTGCAGTACTTTAGAAACTTTATCTTTCCATCTAAGGGCCATAGAACTAGAATATTTACAAAGGAGATATTTTAACTGTTGCTCTTCAATAGCACCCTAGTAGCTTATGTGAGTTAACAGCATTGCCCAAGAAGCTAAGATGACTACTAATTAAGTTTAGAGGATAACATTAGAGTTTGCTTTCATTTTCAGGTGTTTCCTGCACCTGTTGAAGGTATCATTGGACTTCCTGCAAGGAAGGCAACATAGCAAAAAAAAAAGGAAATATTTTATTGACTGATAATTAACACATCAATGTAGAATGAAAAAAAAAAGTGGAGCTAAGTAAGAATCTTCTCTCATCTCTGTATGACCAGGAAGCTTTCAGATACATTTTGCTTCTGATCCTCTCTGTAGTAAAGATAATTTTTCTCAAGCTATGTGCTGAATTATGATATGCGTGATGTTCTCAGGGAACAAAAGCAAGGAAATGCTTCAACTATTTGAACTCAGTCATTTGCAGATGGCCAATAATTTTAATACTGCCCACAACCACTTGTTTTTTCCTCTTCTGAAGGACAGTGCAAGTCAACAGGGGCTGCCCATGAGCCCATTCACCAAGGGCTGCAGCTCCATGTCCCAAGCCTGCTTCAAGACTGGCTTCTGAGCTTACAGGATGTAAGCGTCATGAAACAAAGACATCTTATCTAGCCAAAAGTCAATATCATTTCTTTGTTCATAAGTCCTATCATATACTTTACGAATGAACAAGTGCTGAACTTGTTACAATGCTTTGGGGCAAATATTAACTAATACAAGTTAATATTGACACATTTCTAATTCAATTGCTCAACCATCCCTCGTACTCAACTACCTTGATAAATAAAATAAATTTATTTCATTTATTGGAGCCGGATACTACAGGGCATGAAAAAGCAGAGTTTGTAGAGATTTCAAGGGGCCATTTATGCTCTTTCTGCCTGTGGTCAAGAATTCACTTAAATGATTCCATTTGATTCCCAATATTTTGAGAATTTCAATAGAAACTATTTCAATATTTTGTAGTGCTTTCTGTCATAAAATTCTATCCTCCCGAATCTTAAAAAAATGTGTTATTATTAGATTATAATATAAAGGCAACATAGTATTGCAAAGAACACAAACTCTGGAGCCAGTCAGCGTGTGTTCAAAAGCCAGCCCTGCCATTCACTTGCTGTGCAACCTTGGGCAAGTTACTTAACCTCTCTGTGCTTCCCTTTTCTCATCCATTACATTGGAATAATAATTCTTACCTCATAAAATTATTATAATTGTTAAATAATTTAATATATTTAAAGCCTTAGAAGTGCCTGACACACAGTAAGGGCTCATAAATATCTGCTGGTCTTACATTATGTTATTACTACTTATGAGTAGTTTCTTTTCCCAGCCAGTTTAAGATACCTAGAATCACAATCATTGTTAGTTATAAACAATGATTTTCTATTAGAATAAAAGGGGATTTTCAGTCTTCAGGACTGTACCAGCCCAAAACTGAGGCAACCATTAGATAAAAGATTACATCAAAAGGTGGGACAGGATATGTCAAGTTAAAAAAACAAATCAATAAAACAGTATGTTCTCATTTCTACTGAGATAAATTCTATGTGCCATGCACACAAATACACAATGTCCTTACAATATTTAGTAAAACATAGCTGTGGTTTTCTCTAGTGGTAGGATTAAGGATTCTTATTTTTGCTTATTTTCTGGAGAACAGGTATTATTTATTAAAAAGAAACTCATTAATAAATAAAAGCTCCATATCCAAATGTTTCTCTTCAGCTGTCAGAACTGTGATTTTTTTTCCATATTTGCTTTTCTGTATTTTTAATTTTTTCTGCAGTGAACATTTTAGTAATTTTGTAGTCAAAACAAGGCGGGGGGGGGGAACCCAGGTTATTTATTAGAATCCTAGGTGCCAGTATTCTGAGGTGGGGAGGGAAAAGGAAAAGGCATGCTATTCTACTGGGGAAAACCCACAAGGCAAGTATTTTGCAATTACCTTGGCTGTGACCTTTCTTACCTTGTTCTCCATATTCTGTTTTATAACTTCCTGTACGAGTACATCAGCCAGCGTCTTGAAGTCAACTGCAAACTTCTTGTTCTTTTCTCCCTCTTTCTTTTCTTCGATCAACAGCTGGAAGAGGGCTTCCTGCTGCCTGCATGCCCGGGCAATGTTGGCAGCTTTCTCAGACACACAGAGCAGCTCCCGGAGGATAGCTGACATTTCTGAACCTTCCAGTTGCAGCTGCTGGTGGAATTGGCACCCACCCTCTGGGCCGTCAGCTGGAAAAGTACAAGAATGTGAAAGAGAAAGCGGTTCGGGGAATGATGTCAGGGTACATCTGGCACTATTAGACAGCCCATCCAGAGGTCAACCTGGTCAGCAGGGCTGAATAGCCCGTGCATGTTGGAGTCACATCCTCAGTGGGGAAGACCAGGTAGGATCTAAAATTTGAAACTTATTTTTTAAATGCTTCAAAAAAATACATTTAGTCTCAAAAGCCCATTATGCAAAGAACTGAAATCTCAGTGAAAGAAAGTCTTTGAGAATCTACGTCAGAAATCCCTAGAATGACAGGCAGGTAGATACAAGCACAATGTTAAAAGGAAAGCCCAAGTCTTGGAATGACCTTAGAATGATCACACAGGCTTAGTGGCACTTGAAGGAGCGCTTTCTTTCACCATATTGGGGAAGAAGAGAGAAGTGCAAGAGGATTTATCCTATCAGTTTGGGGCCAACTGTCTAAAGTACTAGGCACCATACCAGCAAGTACTGCTGTGTCCTGTAAGACTCTGAGGCCACTCTTGGGCTAGCAGCCAACCTATCTCCCAGCCACCTTTTTTTTTAATGGGGAAAGAAAAAAGTCCCACTCTCTGTGCTGCTGCAAAAGTTTAAAGAATAAAACATGCAGCTTGTTGGGACTTTAAAAGTTCTGGCTTCTAAGAGGTATGCTGTCATACCTTGACAAAGCTATTGGGTAATTAGGAGAGAGACGTTTCTCATTTTTCGGTAGTAGCTACATTTGACTGAAAGTTTCAACAGGCTTAACATGCAATGTCATTGTGAGAATTACTGTGAGGGCTGTCAGCCTTGTTTTCAGTCAAGGAAACCAAAGCCTGGAGAGATTGGGTAACTTCTTCAGGGTTACACAAGACTAAACGGCAGGGCTCTGAGTCAGTCCTACACACAAGCCCAGGCTCTCTATTCTCATAATCAACACTCTCCTTTAAAAAAAAAAAAAAAAATTCCCTTAATGGACGCTAGGAGGCTGAGAATTCATATAACAGAGATGCCAGTGCAATGGAGTTAATTGTGATGGTCATAGTTGCTTTGTCTTAAGTTTGCCCAAAAAATGCTATTTTCTTAAGATTACAGGTCAACCACCATGAGAAAATATATCCAACCTCAACGGTAAGAAAAGGACAGTGAATAAAAACGAGACATCCCCCTTTACTATTAGGTAGACAAGGCTGTCGTAAGTTAGCGTTCATTCTTGCACCTGTCAGCGAAGTGGGTGCTGATACTCTGCTCTTAGGCATGCAAACAAGTGGGCTTCTAGAGGGTGTCTGAGGAAAAAAATGTATCAAGATCCCTAGAAATGTCACTGCCTTTAACCAGTAATTCCATTTTGCCTTGATTTGTGTTTAAAAAAAAAAGTCAGAGTTGGGTTAAAATATTTCTTCAAAAGAAGGATTAATATTATTTACAGTAGCAAAAAGAAATAATGGCACCTGTATGCTATAAATTAGAAGTTATAAACATAAATTATAAGTAATACACATAAAATGTATACACACACGGATACATACATATCTTGGAATACATACGCCCCAAGAGTATAAATTCAGTAACTTAGATAATTTTGGTTTCTTAGTAAATGTTCTAAGTGATTATAAGTGAAGAGAAAATAATCTGGTGAACCAATAGTATCCAAATAGCTTATCTGAAAAGCAGCATGAAGATTTCAAGGGGTCTAATTTGAAAGCTTTCTAGATAAACAGTATCAGTATTGTCTATTTTCCTCAACTTTGTTAAACCTTTTTTTTTTTTTTTTTAAAGAAACACTATACCACTGCACTGTTGTATAACCAAGAAACTTTCCCCATGATGCCCTCAGAACACTCAGGTGAGCTCCTCACGGAGGCTACAAACTCCAGGAACCAACACTCCCCCTTCCCTCACACAGAAAGCTCTAAGTTTCTGCATAGCTGCCCCAGGGATCCCAAGTTTCTCCCCTTTGAACTTCACCTCTATTTCCTCAATAATGACCATCCTCCCACAACTTGGGCACAGCAACTTGACCAGTAGGAAAGAAGTATGAGCTACAAACTTCAGTCCTGCAGCTAACAGGCGTACAGATTTTAGGAACTCATCATAACACAATAATCAGGTTTTTCAGTTCCAAAGTTATCCTAGAGTCCAACCTTAATCACTCTTTATTCTGACCCTGGGAAGCACTATCATATTTTGTCAAGCTCCAGGTTGAATGACCAGTTTCAACTTGGGATTAAGCTTTCTCCAGCCATCCTAGAGGGCCCAGCACTATTTGCCTTTCTTCAGGGTCCTGGCTCCCTAAAAAAGTCTCTCACAGATATCATTATCTACATGCAGAACTTTCTGATTAATTCGTACAACTAACCTGCTACTTTCTGGCTGAATGAAACATTTCCTCCAGATGAACCTAACCACCATTCTCCCTGCTTCTCCCGAACAAGCTGCTTTCATATATCTCTCCCCATCTGTCCTCAACTCAGTTCATTAAAACCATAACCCTGAGGGGAGCGCTGGGCAATTTATCCTCACCTGGAATGATTCAAATGGAGTAACAAATTATCTGTGGAGAAACTGAGGTCTGCATTCGATGCTAAATTTCTTCAGGTTTATCCATAACTCTTAGTAACACTTGCAGAAACTATTTTTCAGATGATTTTTTTAAAAAGATTTGTTTATTTTAGAGAGAGAAAAAGAGGGAGAGTGTGCCCAGAGGTGGAGAGGGAGAGAGAGAATCTCAAGGAGACTCCATGCTGAGTGCAGAGCCCAACGCAGGGCTTGATCTCAGGACCCTGAGATCATGACCCTGAGATCACAACCTGACCCAAAATCAAGAGCCGGACGCTTAACTGACTGAGCCACCCAGGCGCCCCACTTTCAGATGATTTTTTAAAAGCAAGTTTACATATTCATTTTTTACCTAAGTTAGTTTTATTTAAACATTTCAAATATTTTAAATGAACTGTATTATGGACTCGTGATTAGTAAGTTATGACATTTACAATAACTTAATAGCTTAGAATACAGAAGAAGTTGTTTTTGATTAGTATTTCTTAATAATGGATCTGAGAACCACTTGTATCAGAATTAACCAAGGTGCCCACTAAAGAGACAGATTCCTGGGCTTTGTCCCAACTTGGTGAATCAGAATCTCTGGGGACAGGGCCCAGGAATCTGCATTTTGTAAGCCTCCTAGATGATGCTAAACACTGAGATTTAATAGCTGCTGTTCTTCAGGCCCGCTTATTCTTCTTCGACACCACGCTGGCAAGTCCATGGGGGCTGGCACCTGCTGGCAAATACCTTGGTAGAACCGTGGAGGCCCAATGGTTCTGCTACCCGTTATCCATGTGCGGAAAGAGGCCCCAGTTAAAATAATAGCTAACGTGTTCAGTGCTTACTGTATGCCAGGGATCCTTCTAAGCACTTTATATATATTACTCATTTACTTCTCACACAACCTTATGAGGAAGGTACTATTATCTCTGTTTTACAGATGAAGAAACCAAGGCATGGGACATTTAAGTAGTTTGCCCAAAATCACACAGCTAGGAAGTGGCTGGGACAAGATTCAAGTCCCAGGAAACTGGCAGATGCCCTCACTCTAGCCAATAAAATTCTTCCATAAATTCTTCCATAAATTCTTAGCTGTTAACTCAGGGGAGGAGTAATTATTGGGTAAATAATCATAAGCATATTATTATTAAAAGGTACACTATGTAGCAAAAAAGTAAAGAAACACACCTAGCTGATAGCAGTCACTAGTTTAACTATTAAAATCACTATCTGAGGGACGCCTGGGTGGCTCAGTCGGTTAAGCGTTTACACCTTCGGCTCAGGTCATGATCCCAGGGTCCTGGGATCGAGTCCTACATCGGGCTCCCTGCTCGGCAGGAAGCCTGCTTCTCCCTCTCCCTCTGCCTGCAGCTCCCCCTGCTTGTGCTTGCTCTCTCTCTCTTCTCTCTCTCTGACAAATAAAGTCTTAAAAAAAAATAAAAAAAAATCACTATCTGACATTTGACTTCCTTTCTACTCTTAGAAAATCCTTTTTCCCAGCTGATCCTCAATGTAAACCATCTTTGCTGGATGATAAAATCTCATCCATCATATTCTACTGATGTCTCTCTTAACTGGCTGCCTTGGCATCAGGGGGAAGGGCTTAGCTCATGCCAAATATCTAATTCCTCTTGTATTAGTTTGCTAGGGCTGCCATAACAAAATACCACAAACTGGGTGGTTTAAACAACAGAAATTATTTTTCTCACAGTTCTGAAGTTCCTAGAGCAAGGTGTCAGCAGGTTTGGTTTCTCCGGAAGCCTCTCTCCGTGACGTGCAGATGGCCACCCCTTTGCTGTGTCCTCATATAGCCTTTCCTCTGTGCATGAGCATCCCTGGTGTCTCCCTCTCTTTTTTATAAAGACACAGATTAGATTAGGGCTCACCTATATGACCTCACTAAACTTAATCACCTTTTGAAGGCCCTGTCTCCAAATACAGTCACATTATGAGGTACTAGGGATTAGGGCTTCAACATACAAATTTGGGGGGGGCTACAACTTATCCCCTAACACCTCTCCTGAAAGAGAGACCTTGATAATCTTAGCAAATGTCAACAAAATCTATCCCTTTGTCTTTTGTTTTCTGGCCAAACAGAAATGGAGTAGGGTTGTCTTCATTTATATGGTCAATAAATTTAATTCTGTGAGTCAGTCTTTTCTACTAGGAGCCATTCATTTTAATAGCCAAATCATTAATGATGTAGTGAACACTGAAATAACCTCTCATAAGCCTTACTTTGTGACAACCTATTTCAAGGCATATTTGATCAGAACAGGTTTATTTTATCTCTCTCTTTTTTTTATTATGTTATGTTAATCACCATACATTACATCATTAGTTTTTGATGTAGTGTTCCATGATTCATTGTTTGCGTATAACACCCAGCGCTCCATGCAGAATGTGCCCTCCTTAACACCCATCACCAGGCTAACCCATCCCCCCACCCCCTCCCCTCTAGAATCCTCAGTTTGTTTCTCAGAGTCCATAGTCTCTCATGGTTCGTCTCCCCCTCCGATTCCCCCCCTTCATTTTTCCCTTCCTACTATCTTTTTTTTTTTTTTAACATATAATGTATTATTTGTTTCAGAGGTACAGGTCTGTGATTCAGGTCTTTTACACAATTCACAGCGCTCACCATAGCACAAACCCACCCCAGTGTTTATTTTAAAGATTTTATTTATTTTTCAGAAAAAGAGAGAGAGCACAGAAGCAGTGGGAGTGGCAGGCAGAGGGAGAAGCAGACTCCCTGCTGAGCAAGGAGCCCAGTGTGGGACTCGATCCATGACCTGAACTAAAGGCAGATGCTTAACCAACTGAGCCACCCAGGTATCCCTGATCAGGTTTAAAGTAGTTACATTCCTCACCATCTCAGACCAAATGTATGTTAACATAAGTGTATCACAATGTCAGATAGAAATAGTCTCTTTAGCTTTTGTGGGGTTTTTCATCTCCAGTTGGAGAAATGTTGAATAAATTGAAGTTGGTAAAAAATGCTCTTAAGACTTTTCCTGGAAGCCTAAATCTCTCTACACAGACAAAACTCAATTTTAATTCCTAACCATTCTGTCATTTCATCAAAACACCAGTGTTTTAAAAATCACATTTGAGGGGCGCCTGGGTGGTTCAGTCAGTTAAGCGTCTGCCTTCGGCTCAGGTCATGATCTCAGGGTCCTGGGACAGAGCCCCACATCGGGCTCCTTGCTCAGCAGGAAGTCTGCTTCTCCTTCCTCCCTCTCCCTCTCCCCCCAGCTTGTGCTCTCTCTCAAATAAATAAAATCTAAAAAACAAATCACATTTGAATAATATGCACATATTTCAGATGTGATAAATAGTATAGTGGGAAAGACATCGGCTTTTGGAGACAAACCTGGGCTCAGAGCCTTGCTTGGCCATTAACTAGCTGTGTGGCATCAGGTAATTTCCTTACCCTATCTGAGCCTCTCTCCTCATTTGCAATATGAGTATAATACTTAAATTGCCAGAACATTGTGAAGATCAAGTGAGATATTTCTGGAAAAGTACCCAGCCCACAGCTTTGCATATAGTGGATCACAAATGACAGCTGTGGCTTTTAAACACAACCTCCCAGGAACCACAGTCACGTGTCCTTACTTGAGAAAATAAGAGGCTGGCAACTTTATATGGGTCACCAAAATCTTTTCTGAAAATTTACTAGTCCATTAAACCCCAAAGGCTGGGAACTACTTGTAATTCTCTGAGTGACTCAGAATAAGGTTCCTGTATGTGGGCCAGATCTGATTGCTTCGGTTTCTGGGCGTCTGGCTGAAACTTGGTTCCTGGAGGCTGCACGACTACTCTGGCGTCATGGTAGACAGTCTACGGGTGGCTTGGCAGGATCATCATAATGTCAGGGGGGCACATTTTGTCAGGATATTTTGTGGGCATTCGAGGGCCAAGTGTGTCCATTCTTTTGCGAAGAGCCTGGCTGTACCAGAAGCTGGCCATGCCCTTTTGCTGTTCACAGTGACAGAAGTGTGACCACATGGATAAAGGCCCTCAAGAAAACAGAACTGCTCTCTCATGAATAAGCAAGTAGGTCAGAGCATTTCCGTGGACATTCATTTCTTCCTGCAGATAATCCACGCCTTGTACAGAGCCTACATCTTTGCCCAGTATCCAGTGACTCCACCCCACCCCCACCATTCATATCCTGAATTCCATTTTTCACTGGTCCTCTGAAGGTGGACGGTTTGAAGCTATTGTGTGGGGGCCCTGCCTGACAGGTATTGCCATTGGGGGGCGGGGGGAGGCCAGACTTCCAGGGGATACCCGGGTGTTTACAAGAAGGTGTTTGTGGTGGCCTCTTTCAGGGGGGTGCAGATGTCCAGGAGTCTCCCTAGGTGGGCACGTGCCGAGCGGCTGGCCAAGGTTCCATTTAGCGCACATTGCTGTTGTAGGGGAAACAGACTTCGCCCCCCTCCAGTTCCTGCTCCGTACTCAGCGCTGCTTTAGGTACTAGTGTAAAGAGTGGCAGCTGCCCTGGCTGAAAGGAAAGGGGACAGAAGTGGGCTCACACAAACTATGTCGGGGGTCTCCATCGGCTCAGCTGGAGCAACCAGAGAGGGCTAACATGCAACTTGCTAAAAATAGCCTCTCCTGAGACCACTGTGGATCTTTCATCTGCCCATCTGGTTACCTAGGCCGGAAGGGACCTGTATCATAAGCATTACTAGGTATTTAAATTCCACCTTTAAGCTCTCTGGAAACTAAATTATCTTTCCAGTGGATAAGCCATGTTCAACCTTCAGGTATTCGACTGTCAAACATTTCTCAGAATCCATTAAGTAGTACAGAATGGGACCGTCTGTACTCTTTTGGTGTTATTTTACTTTGATATGTATGATATTGCTGTCATCGATTCGTAGGTTCTAAGTTTAGCATTTAATAATTGATTTCCCACTATCTGTCCATTTACTCCTTTGCTCTGGACAGATTCTTAATTCGTAAATGCTATTCCCTCTGGGTGATGATGCCCGTCCACCTGCCTTCTATGCCTGATGTTTAACTTGCCTTCTCATAATGAGTTCATGGGCAAGAAACTTGAACAGATAACTTTATAAAAGAGGATATTCAGATGGCCAACAAACATATGAAAAGATACTCTACCTCGTCGGTAATCGGGAAAATGCAACTTAAAATCACAACAGGATCCCACTGCATATCCAGCTCAAATGTGAAGACTAAAAATCTCAAGTTTTGGTGAGGATGTGAAGCAATGAGACTCCTACACTGCGGTGTGAATGAAATTGGTAAAGCCAATGTTGGAAATTATTCGGAAGTTGTTGAATATAAGCATAACCATTTTCCTTGTAGACATATACTCAACCGAAATTCATGCGTGTATATATTAAAAGACATGCACAAGAATATTTATGAGTAGCATAATTTGTAATGACCTAACACTAGAAATAATGCAATCATCAATAAGAAGATGGAATAACCTGTGGCACATTCACATAAGATAATGCTATACAGCAGTGAGAATGAATTAATGAATTACTGCTACAGGCAACAATGTAGATGCATCTCACAGAAACAAACAGTTGCGTGAAAGAAGTCAGCCACAAAATAAATACATACTGTGCAACTGAATTTATTTGAAGTTTGAAAATAGGCAAAACTAACTTATGATGTTAGAAGTCACAATGGCGGTTCCCCTTGGAGAAGAAGGAGGAATTATTGATGGGGGGATAGGAAGGGGCTTTTAGGCACTGGTAATTCTGGATCTGAGTGATAGTTGCCTGAGAAGGCTGACTTTGTGTAAATTCATCAAGCTGTGCACTTAGAACCTGCATACTTTTCTGTATTTCTAATTTGATAAGAAGTATTTTTGAAAGTATGTGTGTGTGGAGAGAGACAGAGACAGACAGACGACAGTCCGTTCAACAGTCGGCTCCTCCGGGAACCATTCCCGACTTTCCTTCATCTTGTGCACCTGGGCCGTGGGAGCAGAGAGGCAGGCCAGATCTCTATCCCAAGTCGCCAACACTTGTACATTGGTTTGCTTCTCTGTGCTCTGTCTGGCAGGAGATTTAAAGGTGTATGTGGTTTTTTAAAACTCTTAGTGTGTGGTTTCTTAAAACTCTTAGCATATACTTGAGAGGTGTTCAATAAATGTTGGCTGATGAACTTCCTCTTAGCTTTGTAAACACAGAATTCATCCTCGTAACATTGTTTATTATACTTGGATTTTACTAGCATTACCCAGGGCCATTAGGTATGTGGGCCCATATTTATTTATATAAAAGTCTACATGTATTCTGTATTCATTTACAAAAATGAACCAAAGCTGTATCTGGATGACTAGCAACTGAACCACATTTTGTGCCACGTCAGAATCTGAGGTTATGCTTTGTCATCTAGAGGCGACCTACCTTGACAAGATTAATTTAGTTGATTAAAAGACCAAAATAGTAAGTTTAATTTGGTTTTGTTAGAAAAGACGTTAAGTATGGGATATGTAAACCCATCTATGTAACCTTCACATTTCTCCCTCCCTCCTTCCTAACCTTCAGCTGGCGTTGACATACATGCTACTTCTAAGCCGATCAGTCGGCCTCACCGTAGCTGTCAAGGCTGCTGCTGGACCACAGTAGTCCATGTTTTTGCTCACTGATGCTGCTTAAAGCAACAGATCACAAAAATGTCCTCTGTCTCCAATGTTCTGGTAGCTTATAAGTGGGATCTTGTGCTGAAGCAGTGTTTTCCAAATTAGGAAGATCAAGAACTAACTGGGACACTTGTTAAGAATATAGATATTTAGACTTTTCCCCTGGATATATTGATTCAGGAGATCTAGACTGAGGACAGAAAACATCACTCAGCTGATTTTTATCTGACAATTTAGGGAAACAGGAGGTGCACCAGTCAGCTCTGTGTCTCATTGGTTACTTAGAAGCAGAACAGGGAATCCTGTAGCTACTGCAATCAAGAATGATGGGCCTTGGTCAGCTAAAGGGTCAACTTAACATTGCCTTCTTTGTAACAAAAATTAAATGCTGGGAAAAAAAACCCCATGCAAGTTGATCTACCTAATTAGTATTCCACATTAGCATGATACTTGCATAAAGTATCCATTCAAAGATTCCCCAGAATTCATTTGAAAACTATGAAAAAGTATTCCATTCAGAAATACTTTTAAATTTGATAGTGACCCTTTTTTAGCCTTTTCTCCATAGTTAGGAATATTTTCACTAAATAGAAACTTCATTCACTTGGATAGTTTTCTTTCTGCTGCATTTCAACTATATGTTTAAGCTTTTATATATATGGTCAAGGATGTGTTTAGAACAAACGTGGTGTCACAAATGTAGCCTGAAATCCCACAGAAAATGAAAAATAGAAGCAGATTTGGTGTAACTCTCTTAACTGTAGGAAAGAATACATATTTTTAAGAATACAAATGTAATATATAATTAAGGCAGAAAGAAAAGACACAAGATGTATGGCTTGTATAAAGAATCTTTTCCAGTAGTATATAATTTATAGTTGTGATAATTGTTTATCAGAATCTAGGCTTACTACTCTTCAAATCTGTTTCAATGTTTCCTTTCAAAGGTAACATTTTTCAATCATTTTATCTTTTTTTCTGAACATCTGCAACACTTACTTTTGACACCAATCCATTTAACACTTGCCTTTTATTGTCTGCCTGGGCTTCCTGGTAGAAAGAGCTTGTTTAGGCCATAAGAGAGCTGGTTCTTGAGCTCTACTTTGCCTTGAACCAACCAGGTTTTCCAAGTCCCCCAACAAGGGACTTGTGTTCCTTATTTTTGTAAACATAAAAAAGGAAGGAAAGGAGGGACATAGAGCTTGAAGGAGATGATTTCTATGGTCTGTTCTAGTTCAAAACGTCCCTGTTTTTTATATTTATTTTCCAAATAAAAGAGGTTGGGGAATATTATCCAGCCTTAAAAAGGAATGAAATTCTGGTCCATTCTACAATGCAGGTGAACCTTGGAAACATTATGCTAGGTGAAATAAGCCAGACTCAAAAGAACAATTATTGTATGATTCCACTTATGTGAGGTACCCAGAGTAGTCAAATCTGTAGAGACAGAAAGTAGAATGGTGGTTAGTGAGGTTGGAGGGAGAGGAGAGTGGGGAGTTATTGTTTAATGGATCCAGAGTATCAGTTTGAGATGAGGAATAAGTTCTGGAGATGGATAGTGGTGATGGTTGCATAGCAAAGGGAATGTACTTAATGCTCGTGAATTATACACTTGAAAATGGTTAAAATAGTAAATTTTATGTTATATGTATTTTACTACAATTTTTAAAGAGTAAAAAATTAAATTATAGGTTTGAAAAATGCACATTTTATTTTTTAAAATTTTATTTCAGAGAGCGTGCATGTGCGTGCAAGAGAAAGCAGAGAGAGCATGAGCTGGGGTGGGGGAAGGGCAGAGGGAGAGGGAGAAGCGGATTCCCCACTGAGCAGGGAGCCTGAAGCAGGGCTTGAACCCAGGACCCTGGGATCATGACCTGAGCTGAAGGCAGACGCTTAACCGATTGAGCCACCCAGGTGTCCCAAAAATGCACATTTTAAAAACTGTTGATATTTATCATCTACTTAATGAGGGCATAATAAATATTTGTTGATTGAATGGAAAAAATGAGGTTGGGGGAAGGGCATGAAAAAGTAGGTTGAAAGAAGGGCACAAGCTATTTGTCTTGAAGTTGATTTTTTACAGGAATCACACTGGGTTTTAATACTTAGATTGTATGTTCATATGCAGTAGTTTGGGTGTGGGGGGAGGGGCTAATGAACATTATGAGGGCCTAAGGCCCCCATCTAAGCCAGCCCTTGGCCATCATTATTCTCTAATAGACTATAAATTCCTTGAGAGCAGGATACACATTTTTTTTCCATCTCCTCATGACACACAGTGGGAGTTCTGTTGGTTAATTGATTGATATTCATTCCAATGGAGATAAACATGTTTAAAAGGATTTTCTTCCACCCAAATTCATCTGTAAGGGATTACTCATTTTACAAGTTTTCAGATTATAACTGTTAGAAAATGTGATTCAGAGGAGTTCTTTACAGATTTTTTGGAAGATGGCTATTATTTTTTTTTTTTACTGTAATGATAAAAATAACACGACCAAAATACATTTTCTGAATATTATAGTAGGAAAGCAAAGGTCTTAGATCACATTATGTATCATTTTTTTGCAGACTGGGTTTAGCAGGATACCTCCTGTCATTCTACTTCTACTTTGTAGAGGCAAAAGTTGATTTTTAACAGATATTTACTAGTGTTGAATAAATCAATACCCAATATTGAACGTAACATTTACCTTTAAAGGAACACAAACTAATAAGATAATATAGTCCTTTTACTTGAAAAGTTCAAAATAGTAAAAAGACATAAATGTTTTGTTAGAGCCAATATGTAAATCTACTAAATTCTCTTGCATTCTTGCTAATCCTGCACCATGGATAACTGTCTAAGCTGGGTAATATTTACCTTCTCGATCTGATTTTTTATTTCTATCTCCCCCATTCTTTGCTATTAATGATGCTTACCATCAGCCAATTTTTTTTTAAAAGATTTTATTTATTCCTTTGAGAGAGAGAGAGCACAAGCAGGAGGAGAGGCAGAGGGAGAGGGAGAAGCAGGCTCCCCACTGAGCTGGGAGCTAGCCATGGGACTTGATCCCAGGACCTGGAGATCATGACCTGAGCCGAAGGCAGACGCTCAACCATCTGAGCCACCCAGGCACCCCAACCATCAGCCATATTTTTAAAACAGACCTGTTATTCCCAGATCAAATTGGGATTATATGTGATTATATGTGATTCTTACAGACTCCCAGAAAAAAAAATAAGTGCTCTAGAATTTGGAAGATCAGATCCTATTTAAAAAGCAACTGATACTGAAAAATTATGACATCACTGTAACTAAATTAAGTTCTCCTTAAGCAATATTAAAAGACCGGTTTCCTTTGCTCATTTGAATTTAACTCTTTTGTTATTAATTATAACTCTCATTAGCATTTTGGGAAATCTACCATCATCACTCTGTAAAGAAAAGGACAAGTATCTATTGATATAGTTAGCAAATACTTACAGTAACTTAAACTTGGATAATTAAGTTAGGAGATTTTAAATATTTAGTTGATTAAAAATAAAAACAAGCCAGCAAACAACCCTCTTCACCCCTCAAAAGAAGTAAAGAAAAGGAATGGAGAGAGAAGAAAAGGAAAGAAAACTCTGACCTTTTCCATTGTGGTAGTTCATCTTAACAAATTCTTTTATAGATGTTTAATATTCTATTTTGCTAATTTATTCTTATATATAATTGACCATATTTTATGCCCAAGGAAAGCATTTTTTTTCTTTTTTTGGATGGGGTTAGGTCATTTTAATAAAAGCTATAAATAAGTTATTAAAATTTGCATGCTTGTCTTCTCTAGTTAGGAGAACAAAAGGGGTAGAAAATAAATCTGTTATATGAATGAGAAACGATCAAGCACAGTATTTTGCTGTGGTTTACTAGTCACAGAAATCTGCATTATAGCCCATTAATAAGAGGTTCTTATAACATTAGAGGACTTGAATTAACATTGCATACCACATAAAAAAGACTAAACATGCAAAAATGTTTGCTAGGTTCAATCACCAGGAGGCTTGACTACAAAAGGATATAAAAGTTTCAGATTTCCTAAATGGGTGACATCATTATATTAGTAAAACCATAGCTTCCAGTTAAGAACATTTTATGTCCAGGAATGAGAAGAGGTTATATCAGCTATTCATTCCAGCAACAGTTATTTCCCATCTGTGCTTCCCAACCTTGCCTTTTAAAAAAATTTTATCATTTTGACCTATTTGAAGTATCATCTCCTAACCTTAGAGATTCTGATTCAGGAAGTCCCAGGCTGCAACATGGGAATCTTTTTAAACCACTTTTGTGGCCCCCTCCCCGATGTGTCCACCACCTGAAGTAATTTTTTAAATTAAGCAAATTTGGGAAACACTACTACGCTAATCACAAGAGATGGGAAGCAAAATGCTATCAACTCTGCTTTGTTTCTAAACTCTAAACCAAACGAAAACATCAATGTACATAGTTTTATTAGCTTCATTACAAGATTCAAAATACTTTAACAAGGATATTTATGAAGGACACACATCCAGAAAAAGTTCTCATATATATCATCCTCACCTTTAATAAATGAAGAAAACACTTTTTATTAATCACTTTATATAACATAATTATCTTTTACACAATTTATCTACAAGACAAAGTAGAATAAGACATTTCCTAATTGTTATCAGAGACAGAAATCAAAGAAGAGATACATATATAATGAGAAATTTTATAATATTCATTTGACAGTCCTTGTATGTCCAAAGAAGACATTTTTTTTTCCAGGACTACCACAAGTATAGTTATAATTTAAATCTGTAATGAGATATTTCACATCAAATGGCAGGTCCAGGCTGCAATCTCCAAGCACGTGGTGATTTAGTCCAAAAGCATGAAAAGAAATGGTATCTTATTCTATGCAAAAAGTGTAACTTATGCATCTTATGTAATCCTCTTTATGACCAAGAACTAACTTCAAGAGTAGTAGAAAAATCCACAAAAGCTTAAAAACAAAGTGGCTTCTAAATAAGAATTCAAACAAATAGGTGTTGAAAAATGAACTCTTCCATTGCCTTTATGTTTTTTTCTTTATATTCCCTATTTTTAAAGTTAAAAATGAGGTTACTTAGCTAATTCATCAGTCAATAGTAATTCAGTGGATTATTTTCATCATTAGACTATTATAGGGCTGAGAGGGCTGATCCTTATCAACTTGTTTGGTTTCAAAGTTAGGAATCACAGGAAAAGGGCCCCCCAAAATGTTTTATTCAACACGTGGGATCCACTTAAGTGGTCCGTCCATATAGCCTTAAGGCACTGTTCTTTTGAAGTGAATTCGATTCACACAGTGGGCAAACTTAATGCTTATTCAAAGCCTTAAAATTAGCTTTAGAACTGGGAATCTCCAAAATATACACCTTAGTTGTTTACATGTATTCTTCATGGATGGACTAAATAATCTAGGGATTTTTTTTTTTTTTCATGCTCTTTGTGTCTAACAGCGTTCCTGATTTGGCCAAAGCCCTGTTAAAATTTTTCCCACCTACTATCCTGGCCACACCAACTATGAATGCACATCTCACAAAGCCGCCCTTCAAAATGCAGAGAATTAAAAGCAAGGAACTAAAGACTTTTCTAAATATAGTCCCATCATGTTTATTTTACTCTCATCTAGTAGGTCACTAGCGGCAGCCAGCTACGGACAGTTAGAAGCATCTCCCGAAGCAAAACCAAGGGGCGCTTGACAGCTACGCCATCTACCTGTTGAACCTGGGCCACAGCTCTCGACAACTGTCAGCTTCTTCGACCTAAAAATGCTAATAATGATCGATTTTTTTTTTTTTTAAACAAAGTTGTTTGCTAACCTTTCTTCCCACCCTCTGTTTCTTTCGGGTCATTTCTGCCGGGCGGGGGGAGCCGCGGGATTCGCGAGCTCCTCGGCCCGGCTGGCTGCAGCAGCGATGCGGGGCGGGCCGGGCCGGGTGGCCGCCTGGCCGCCGCGGGCAGAGCTCGTCACAGGCCGGGGCGCAGAAGCACGGAGCCTCCCGGCCCCGATTTTACTCACCTACCTTCCGCAGGGGCGATGGGGCGCGTGCCGGTCGCCCAGCCCGGAGACCCAGATCCGAGGAGTAGGGAAGCAGCGGCGGGACGCGAGGGGCACGTAAGAAGGAGAATGTATTACCTAAGCCGGGGATGCGGAGCGAAGGAGGCTGCAGCCTTTCCCTCCAGAAACGGAAGAGGCGGGGGAGGAGGAGGAGGAAAATGCGGCGGCGGCGGAGGTGGCCGGCGCGGAGGCGAGCGGAGGGGCTGTGGGCGTCTGGCCGCGGGCTTAGCGCGACGGCGAGGGGTCGGGAGCTCGGCGGAGGCCGCCCGAGGGGGAGTCGAAGCCGACCGTCGCGTTCGCTGCCTGGCTTGGCGGTGGCTCGCAGACCTCAGCATCCGCGGGGCCGCCGCCCCCTCGGCTCCCCGGGGACCGCGGCGTGGCAACGCGGTGACGCCTCGAGGCTCCCGGGGCGGGCGAGGGCATCCCACGCCCGCCGGGGCCAGGCCTCTGCGACGTCACAAATGGAGCGTGATGATTCAGGCTGGGGGTGCTAGGAAGCAAAGGGCTCCCGGGTCACCTCATCCACTGTTTCTGTTCTTTCTTTGTAGCCGCCCACGAATTCGCTTGTAAAATCTTCCTCCTCCATTTTCCCGTCCACTTCTTTGGAGATTAAGGGTTTGGCAGACCGGTCGGCAGCTGGGAAGATAAGACTTCCTGCCCGTGGCATTCAGGTCCCATTATTCTGATAGAAATGTCAAGTGTGCTGGTTGTTCAAACCACAGCAGTGTCTCCTGGGCGCTTGCCTTATAAGGTGTGGGCCTAGGGCACCTTGACAGAAGCACATCATGGGTAGGGAACTTCTCTCTCTTCAGCCCTTTAAACTGTGGCATTCAGTATACCTTAAAAATGGTTTGGAATCGGGGGGAGGAGTCCAAGTTTTGAAAAAGCAACATAAGATTTTGAGTAGAAGGGGCCTGACAGCTGGCCCAGCAAGTTGAATGTTGTTTGTGGGTGCATTGGGCTTTCTGCACATCCTTTCCCTTCCTGGCACGCCTAGGAAGTGATCAAGTCTGCAAGGCCCCAAATAGGGTAAAGGAAAGAGGCTGCTGCTGCGGGAGTAACTGGAGGGCCAGGGAGACCAGTATCTATATACCTGTAACTCATTCCATGGCAAGAAATTGGGAAAATGTTGGAAAAGTTCCAGCTGGCAGGTTTTCTTATCTGTATTTTCCCCAACTGCCCAAGACTCCCTTGAGTTACCAAGACTTGGTTGTTGAGGAACAGTGAGGAACTACCAAGACAGGAGACTGGGGCAATACCCGACTTGTCAGACTCCAGGAAATGGTGCTTGAAACTTCACATCGCCCAGACTGAATTCATCTTTCTGCTCCCACCCTGCTTCTGTGGTCTCTAGCTTGAGAGAACTCAAGTTCTTTTGCCTGGAGGATTCTCTAGCTGCTATATAATAGCTAGCGGCACCATGCTAGACGCTTTTTGTGTTTTATAGCTGTTCATTCTTAGGTGAATCTCGTGGTAGGAATTACTGTTATCTCCACTTAATAAAGAATAGAACTGATTTTGAGAAGTTAGATAATTTATTTAAACATGTATATGTTGTGAGGCCAAGTTTGAACCCAGCAATATGACTCCAGGATTCACATTATATGACTTATTCATGCTTTAAAAACCTTTCTCCGACACTAAATTTGAGAAGGATTAAAAGATTTAAATTTTTTAGAAGTTTTCAAAGTTTGGGGCGCCTGGGTGGCTCAGTCGGTTAAGCGTCGGTCTGCCTTCGGCTCAGGTCATGATCCCAGGTTCCTGGGATGGAGCCCCACCAGGGGCTCCCTGCTCAGCAGGAGAGTCTGCGTCTCTCTCTGCCCCTCCCCCTGCTCTTGCACATTTTCTCTCTTTCTCTCTCAAATAAATAAATAAAATCTTTAAAAAAAAAAGAAGTCTTAAAAGTTCAAGGAGAAAATATAACTGAATTGCTTTTAATCTGAAAGTAAGCTTGGAACAAAGGGCAAAATTACAAAGGAAAAATGACAGACTTGACTATAGAATTTTTAATTTCTTTCATAAAAAAAACCCCCATTAAATTAAAAGACAAGTAAAAACTACCAAAAATTTGCAATATATTTGAGATAAGAGAGTAACATTTTTTAAAATAGAGGTCTGACAAATAAAGTATAAATATCCTGTTAAAAAATGGACAAAAATGTAAATTAGTGAAGTCATGAAAGAAAAATGTAAATGGCCAAACACATTTTTAAGGGAGGCGAAAACTTAAAACGCTAATGCACCATCAAGTTGACTGAGAATAAAAGCTAGTGATTTAGGCCAGGGACCCTTGAGGCAGGATGCGTGGCAAATGACCAAACTCAGTACTGAGAAGGACATAAATTACTTCAGTGTTTCTGGAGGGCAATTTGGCCAAATGCAGTAAAAGCTTCAAAAATGTTCACACCCTTTGACTCAAAAACTGCATTTCTGGGAATTCATAATACAGGAATTGACAACTGTTTTCTGTAAAAGCCCAGATAGTAAATACTTTAGGCTTTGCAAGCCACATATGTCTCTGTTGTTTTTCTTCTTTGTGTATGTGCTTTTGTTTTTAAAACCTTTTAAAAATAGGAGAGCTATTAGCTTGAGGGCTGTAGAAAAACAGGCTGTGGCCTGAAATTGGCGTGAGGGCAGTGATGTGTGCAAAGAGTAGACTACAAGAAAGTTCATCACAGTGTATTTGGTAATAGCCAAAAGAGAAAGCACACTTAATGTCTGAGGATAGAAATTAGTTATGGGGGTGCCTAGGTGGCTCAGTCATTAAGCGTCTGCCTTCGGCTCAGGTCATGATCCCAGGGTCCTGGGATCGAGCCCGCATCGGGCTCCCTGCTCGGCGGGAAGCCTGCTTCTCCCTCTCCCACTCCCCTTGCTTGTGTTTCCTCTCTCGCTGTGTCTCTCTCTGTCAAATAAATAAATAAATAAAATCTTTAAAAACAAAACAACACAAAAAAGTTGCCAAATGATATTTATTGCATGAGATAGTATTCATGACTTATTACATGGAAAAATACAGTTAAGAAAACCGTATCTATGTTACATCCCAAATACAACATAATCCTGTGTATGTATGCAGAGAAAAAGATATGGAAAGATGTAAACACACTAAGATGTTGATAGTGGTCTTGGGTAGGGGTGAGATTGTAGATATTTGGTTTTCTCTTACGTGTGTTCTTCCTATAATGGATATGTATTCTTTTGTAATAAGCAAAAATATAAGAAAATTCACTTAGGCAACAACAACAACTTAGGTTGTCAATTTGAGAAGATCTGCCCTGAATTCACTCTCCCAGATGGAGCTGTTTGCTGTCTCTTCTGTGCTCCTCAAATGCATAATGGTTTTTTTGAGTACCATTATTTACTTCATTAGAGAATGGTTAATACCATCATTTAGTTAAGCATTGCTCTTTTATTGGATCAGGGTTCCTGATATTTCACTATTGTAAGTATGCTGGTTATTTTCAGCTAGCTCTGTGCCAGATCCATTTTCCATCCTTCTCTGCTAGATTCTTGTCTTTCTGAAGGCAGAACTTTCATCAGCTATTTTCTCTGGGCTCTCTTGCCAGGTGGCTTCCAGGTAAGGTTCACCAATGGGCGATACCGACAATAGGTTGGAGGGTGGAAAAGGAGAAAAGTTGGGGTATTTATTCCTACCTCTTTTCCCAG
The DNA here is from genome assembly GCF_004348235.1 of Phoca vitulina. Taxonomy (NCBI): domain Eukaryota; kingdom Metazoa; phylum Chordata; class Mammalia; order Carnivora; family Phocidae; genus Phoca; species Phoca vitulina. The sequence goes on from NW_022589704.1 coordinate 43,661,856, forward strand.
TTTGGACTTCTAAGTCAAGGTGGCTCTCCCTTCACTGCTCTGCTGATTTGATCTCCTCCCCTTATCCCTTCAGTCCTAGCGATGGTCACAGCCTCTTAGGTTGCAAGAGCCTGGGTACCTTCACGTCTCTTATCATCTCCATGTCATGTTATATCCCTTCACCCTACTGTAAACCTAATCCAGAACTTCTGTAAATAGTCCCTTCAATAAAATCTCTTCTGCTGAGACATCTGAGTAGAGGTTGGTTCTTGTTAGGACAGACTGATCATATTAAAGAACACTGGTGAACCTCATAGAACACGAATCTTTTATTTCTTAAGTTACAGGCCTGGATATGCTCAGATTTTATATCTGAGATTTGGACTATTTGCAAGGTAATTATAGAAAGATTTACAAGTTTCCTAAAGCAGGAATTTAAAATTACTGTGAGGCCAGTGTTGGGGAATGTAACGCTTTGACTATTGTTCCCACTTCTCTAGTAGTTTTTGAGAAGTAACAGTCCATTGCATTTTATTGAAATCAAATAGTACAATATAGTGGTGTTCAAACTTTTATGTTTTCAGTGGAATCTTTTTTAAATGTTTCGTTTTTTAAAAGATTTTATTTATTTATTTGATAGAGACACAGCAAGAGAGGGAACACAAGCAGGGAGAGTGGGAGAAAGAGAAGCAGGCTTCCCGCTGAGCAGGGAGCCCGATGTGGGGCTTGATCCCAGGACCCTGGGATCATGACCTGAGCCGAAGGCAGATGCTTAACTGACTGAGCCGCCCAGATGCCCCTCAGTGGAATCTTTAAGAAAATATTCTTATATTGCCTCTAACAAATAAATAAAAGTCAGATGCAGAGTTAAAGGAAACTTCCTCATTTTAAGGCATACTCTGGGACCTCCCTGCAGAACCCCAGAGCTCTTCGGAACACGGTTTGGAAACACAGATTTAAAGAGTCCAAGAGTTCTAGAAGATTTATCCTTCCAGTGTCTATTGTACTTCTTTAGGTTAGACTCCTAGAATTACATAGTCTACAATATGACTTTATCAATTGCTCTTCAAAACACTCCTCGCTGTGAGTGATGTTGCCTATCTCATTACTGCATCTATTATCAAATACACACAAAAAACCCTTCCTAATTTTTCATCATAGTCTTAATTCCATTTTTATTATTGCTGAGAGAATTTTTTCCATGTCTATTTGCCATTCGTGTTTCCTTTTCTCTTCTGCCTTCCCCCCCCTTCTTTAGCCACCTTTGCATGTTTGGCCATTTCTCTATTCATGCAATATGGATTAATTCCTTGTAATGTATCTGGGCACAGTGCTAACGGGTATAAGCAGTAAACAGTATAGTTATGCTTCTGCACTCCGGGAGCTCAAAACTAGCAATATTTTAGTCTTAGTATTTATCTTGTTCAAGTCCATTGGCAATATGTTAAGAATGGCAACCCTTTGGGGTGTGGCTCAGTCATTGGGCATCTGCCTTTAGCTCAGGTCATGATCCCAGGGTCCTGGTCAGTGGGGAGCCTGCTTCTCCCTCTCCCACTCCCCCTGCTTGTATTTCCCTCTCTCGCTGTCTCTCTGTCAAATAAATGAATAAAATCTTTAAAAAAAAAATGGCAACCCTTTGTCACATTTGTTATGAATAATTTTCGTAGTTCGCCTTTTCATTGTATTGTAGGGTTTTTATTATTTACAAAATCAAAATTTTTTATGGAGTTGTCTCTGTATCTTTGTTTTTGTGCCTAGAAAATCCTTTTTAAAAGATCGGACCAATATTCACTTATATTTCTCCTAATACCTTTTACTATTTGATTTTGAGGATTTAAGTTTTTAGTAATCTGGAAATTATTTTGAGAAGCTCTAAGTTGATTCCTCGCCCCACCCCCCAAATATCTAGTCAATTTTCCTGACATTGTTCTTGAGCAAACATCCTTTTCCCACGAATGTGTGATGGCCAATGTATACATTAAGCTGTTTTGTGCACTAGGCCATATTTCTGAGCCTTCTATTTTCTTTCTTTCATCCTCTTCTGGATTACTGTGCCAATGGTATAGCTTTTTTTTTTTTTTTTTTTAAGATTTTATTTATTTATTTATTTGACAGACAGAGAGAGAGAGACAGTGAGAGAGGGAACACAAGCAGGGGGAGTGGGAGAGGGAGAAGCAGGCTTCCCGCAGAGCAGGGAGCCCGATGCGGGGCTCGATCCCAGGACCCCGGGATCATGACCTGAGCTAAAGGCAGACACTTAACGACTAAGCCACCCAGGCGCCCCGGCATAGCTTCTTAATATCAATAGAGTAACTCTGCCAAAATTCACCTTTTCAAAATATTCAAAATATTCTAAATAAGTGCTTTCAGAGGAAATTATTGACTTTTTTTCTGGTTATAAAATCAATGCATTATGAAGAAAAGTTTGTGGAAACTCAAAAAATATGAAAAAATGTAAAGAAGGAAACAAACCCCACCCCCAATACTATAACCATTAGCATTTTAGAGTATAATGTTCCATCTTCTCTCTGCATGTATATTTATTTTTACAAATATTACTAAACATGTTGTTTCATGAACTGTTGTTTAATCATCACATATGAGCATTTCACCATATCGTTAAATATGCTTTATAGAGTTTTTGAAATATGATTTTTAATGGCACATTAGCCAAGGCCTCTCGGGTAAGGGTCAGCAGTAGCGCGGGCCGCGGGCAGCTCTCACTGCCTTTCCGGACTCGGTCATGCCCTTCCTCAGGCATACCGAACTAGATCGAAAGTCACCAGTTGCTCTCGCATAGGTCAATGCCGCATGCCTGCCGCTGCCACAGCTCACAACCTGAAATCGGCTGCTGGACACTTGGTTTTGACTAGCTCACTGGATTTTAATGAGTCACGCAGCATTTGCCATCCACGGATCTTCCGTCAGGCGTATGTAAAGATGACTTAACTGTAGGATAGCATGTAGTTAACAAAGAGGGAAAATGGAGGTTACCCACACAAGGAATAAATTTGAATTGATTTAGTTGTAAGAGATTCCTAGCACTGTATTGCACAATCTTATTTTTGTGTTCCTTTTAAATCATTAACTAGTATGAGTTGTTTATACTTGTCTTAGAAAAGATTGAACAACCCTCGTGAAAACAAAGCATATCTATGACTTTTTTTTTAGATCTGAGGTAGAAATCCTTAACATTTGTGATAGAATGTTACAACTTTGTGAGTTTTCCTTCAGTTACAGTGCAAACTTACTGAACTATATAAACTAGTGAGAACTGGATAGCTATTGAGGCTACAAGTGGCTGAGGTATCAAAAGCAAAGGATAACTTTTTAGAACAAGTCATGCAGGTATATTTATAGGCATTTTCCAGTGCATGGGCATATAGGCTTCTGCCTAACAAAATTTTTGGGCTTAAGTATTTATCTTCATTCTATCACTACACACACACACACACACACACACACACAGAGTGTATATATGTTCATAAAATGGGAATTATATGCATTCCCACTTATTTTTCCACAGACATGTTGCTAGATGTAAAATATAGTAATTGTCAAAGTCTTGAAGTATATGGATCCTTAGGGTCTCAGCTCCCCTCTATCTCAATTAACGCTGGATTAAATTAAATTAAATTAAATGCTGGAATCTGAGAGCCAAAAGTTCAGGGAAGGGACACTGGATTGCCTTCTCCTGGGCTTCATTTGAACATTCCTTACTGAACTGCCCAGCCCAGCCCCTGCTTATTAGGTGTACAGTGTTCTGCTGTTCAGCACAAAGGTTACCCTCTGGAGCATGCATATTATCAATGAGTCATTTCCTCCAATTCTTAAACTTTCCTGGATATTGTTTTCTTTAGCTATCCAGAGAAAACCTAAAATCAACTTACTGTTGGATCCTCCATGATACTCTTTAGTTTGTAAGATCATTTTATTGCATACTTTGTTATCTCAGAATATTTACATCCTGATTGCTTATTCCTTTTGTGTACTTTGCTTTGGAATAAGTTTGCCTAGCTTTATTTTTAGAACTGTTAACAATTTCATAATTATATTTTGGATATTACATGACAAGGATGATTATGACATTCATTTCATAGGGAATAGGACATTAAACATCTTTTAATTTTTTAGGCATTCCGTAATAGAACTTTAAGAGGCTTCTTTAAAATGTCTAACACCCAGAATCAAGTTCTTTTCCTAAGCCACACCCATATTATCTGCTCCATACATCATATTACCAAATCATTCTGGTAAAAACTTAAGCCAACATGAGACTGGAAAAACAAGAGGAGACAAGAAGTGGATCTCTCATATGCTGATTATACTGGGTTTTTAATTTGTTAAATAACTTCTTTCTCTGATATTTAAGTGCCTCATTATTTAGGTAATATCTGGAGACCTATATTTGGGCGCATGGGACTGTGCTATGACTCCTAATACCTTACAACTTAAAAATAATCCTAGCTTTTAAAATGTCTTCACAAATACTAAAATCTGACCCTAAATGATTTTCACAAGTGTTTTTATAGAATGTGCTGACACTGAAATGTTTGCTTACTGTGACTAATCTCGAGTTTCCACAAAAGAAATGTTATAAATGGAAAGAAAACCTTGGAAAATTAGAAAGAACATACATTTGTCTCCTTTTTTTTTTTTTTTTTTAATTTATTTCACAGTTTCTTTCTTCATGCAGATTTTCCCCCTCTTTTTCCACAAGAAAAGTTAAATATATTACCTGGCAAATACAGTTACATTTTATCTTGGAAATAATAGTAAATGCAGTTCCACAGATGCCTCTGTGAGGACCAGTGAGTTAAGTGAAAGGGGCAGATCATTGCTTGACACCAAGATGAGGAAAAGGAAGTGAATTCCCAGCCACCACGCACTTCTCCACGCCATTTCTGGCCTACTGGCTCTCCAACACCTTTCAAGTGAGTGTGGACGTTCTGTCCTTAACACACTCCAGAGTCTGCGAGCAGGTCAGCATACTGCAGCAGCTGTCTCTAAGTTGTTGTCCTTAGTCACAAGTTAAAACTTGACAAAAAAAAAAAAGAAATCTTTGATGTTACCATTTACCATCAATCTTTGATCAGCTGCAAATTATTTCCTATTTCATCCACTCTGAATCTTAAAAACACATACCAAACATTGCTGTCTTGCCTTCCACCATCTGTTTGCTCTAAGCAACTCTCTTGCTCCTAAATATAGGCAGAAATTTCACAAATTTCCGTTGATTTTACCACTAATATCATGGGATGAGTTATTTTTGTTTTTTTGATTTAGGATTTGGAGGAAAGAGGCTCGAAGGAGGGATTTTGAGCATTGTAGCTGCAAGAATACTGATAATTACAACTTTCTTTCCTTAGCTCTTAGGGAAAGTGAATATAGTATTAAGAACATAGAAGTCTCACCAGCTGAGCATCAGAACAATATAAAAGTGACCCTGAAAAGGACTCAAAGCGTTCCTGTATGAGTGGAAAACCGTATTATTTTGACATTCATTTGATTTATTTCTCCTCCCCAAAAGAGATACCAGATATTAGGGAATCTAATGTTCATCAGAGGAAAGTCTATGCATACTTTAACACAAATTTTAATCTACTTACATTTTTGTAATTATTATTGCTATGTATGCATACATACAAACAGTTTTAGGGAAACCCAGGAGAGTTTAAAGGCCATAATTGTTACAAAAGATCTTCCTGATTACACAGTTCCCTGTGGGACTTGCTAACATCACAGAATTTGTAACCCAACTTACCAAACTTAGGACAGATCAGTTTACTCATTTACTCATTTCAGGAGGTAATTTTAAATATATATTGCTAAACTGAGGTCCTCAAGACTGTACCTATATAATACACATATTTTTAAATAATGAAGATAATTTGACATTGTGTATTAGGAATATGCCAGTTATTAGAAATATGCAAATAGACACTGTGCTATTACTGTGTATCAAGGCCTATGTTTTTTGCATTCTTTACAATGTTAGTGTTACATCTTATGTTGTGTATGTGTTATGTATGTATTCTTAATGAGAGATATAATTTGATATGAAATATATCAGAATCAAGAGAAGTATTAAAACTTTTTCTTCTTTTTAAAATTTTCTTATTTTTTAAGTCAAATGTAGTAGTGAGATGGGGAAAGAGTAGAACAAGGAGTTTGATTTGTAACTTGACTATAAACAATTGAGATAACTCACTAGCTTCAGACCAGCCATATTAAAGCTTTTCTAACAATTTTATTTGGAGAGACTATTTTATGGAAAAAACATAAGCCTTTCAGTCTTTTTTTTTTTTTTTTTTTAAGTCTTTTAGTCTTCTTTGATACGGTACATTCACAACCTGGTGGCAACTCCCTAGAAATCCAGTGCATGTAGTAAAGAGAAAACTTGTCCAAAAAGTATTTTGAGAATTACTTATAAAGAAAAGTATGGTAGGTTTTATGAGTATTTGTTATTTCCTTAAAACTACTTTTAAAAAATAAAACAACTGTTCTCATGAGAAACAATAGAAAATATAAATAATTATAGAAAAGTACTGAGTCACCCATATTTTCACTACCACCTAAGGTTAACTGCTGTTAACATTTGGGGTAGATATCCTTCTAGAATGTTTCTGTGCACATTTTTTTTTCTTACAGGAACCATTTTTGTTTTTAAATATTTCTATTTTATTAATGCTCCTATCTTTATCGGCTGCTCTTTGAATCATTACTCTGGGCATGGAGACTGGTTGATGATCTGAGAAATAAGCCATCCTTCCTTGCCAAACCCACATAATCTTGGAAGCCATGAACATCCCCAGTATTCAAATAGATGATTAAACCCTCCCCCCCCAGTCCCTTATCCAAGGTGGCACATTCACAGCTCAGAAAAGTTAAGGTAGGCTAATCAGATTGCTCTGCTGAGTTCAGAAAATGAGAAATAGATTGGCTAGTTAGCAAATGTGACAAAAGCAGAAGGAATATGTAAATAAATAGCTATTAAAAGCTGTATTGTGAGATGATGTCATGAAATACAGTTGGGATCAGACAAGCCAGGGCAAATCAAAACTTCTTGCAAGTCAAGTAAGTATGAAGGTGCAGAAAAGATATAGGGAGGGGTGTGGGGAGCCAGACATGTTTTCTCTGATCCACTGGCTGTACTTCAAAGTGATACTGATAGAACTAAAATCTGATTATGTCATATTTCTGCTTAAATACCCTTTAAAGGTGGCTTCATGAGCCCTTCGTGATCTGATCCCACCCTACCTCTCTAGTGCCACTATCAGAATCCTGGAGTTGCATGCTCTGTTCTATCTATGCAGAGTTTTCCTATGTCTAAAACAGTCACTTCTGAGAAGCCTTCTCTGATTTCTAGATTATAACAGGTGGCCTTAATAGGTGCTTCCATAGCACCATGTAATCTCCAAGGCTGCAGGGCCCAACACCTAACATAGTACCTGGATTATAATATGCCCTCAATGACTAACAAAGCACCAGGAGAGAAGCAGGCATTTCGCAAGTCTGCATGAGATTGCATGTGGCCAAGAAAAGGGAGATAGAGAAGAAAGGGCACCCAGATGTGGTTCAACCTCTGAGATTTTTCTGATCCAGATTTGGTGCATGTGGTCCTTGCAGTAACTGCACTATGATGGGCATAGTCCAGTCCTGTTTGTTGGGTGGCACGCAATGAGTAGCACAAACGTACAAAAGGGCAAGGGTACTGGTCAAGATATGGCAGAGCTATGGTGCACTGCAGCGCTGTGAGGGCAGCTCTGGGGTTACCCTGCAGCAGGCGGTCTCAGCCAAGGGACGGGCAGCCTGATGGCCACCAGGCACATGCCTTCTGGTACACAAGCACGATTATCTTCCCGAAAAGGACTTGGCTCACTATGAACACATGGCAGTGTGGTCTAGCGTGGACAGCTGTGGTCTGCTGGCTGGCACGTGCCAGGTTGGTTTTCTCAGTGGCGCCCACCTGGGGTTCTTGGGGCCAGATTGACCAGATTCGCTGACATGGACAGTGGGTGTTTATTGATTGGTTTAGAAGTGTTTCAATGTCTTAACAATCATGTGGCCATACTGATGCTTATTTACTGAATATTAACCTTGCAGAAGGGCTTATTTAACTTACACTGGGCACTGAGCAAGAAGAAAGGGAAGGGACCCAGATTTCATTATTCAACCTTGGGCATCTCCAGAACTCTGAGGGTCTATGAGGCCACTCATCCTGCCTATAGTACAAGGGAGAAAATGGTTAACCACCTTAAGAGAAGTGATCTTGGGTCACAGGCTCTACCGTATCTCATACTGTTCACCTTGTTACGTATAAGAGAGAATGTTGATACCCTTTGGGATCACTAAGTTGAGATCAACATTATCATTGGATCAAGATCTGTTTTCTGCCCTGCTTGTTAGTAATAGTTGAGCAATGCCTTGCTTCTTGGCCTCCAGTTGTATGACTCAATTCCTGTTGTTTGGGAAGACAGCTGAGACTCTGTGCAGGTGGCCTATGCGCTATGCCTCCTGTGGTCGGTGCTGGCCAAAGGGGTACACTGAGACCACTACACTTATACAGCCTTGGGTTGGGATCAGTGAGATCGTTCTAGGTCAGGCTTTTTCCCTGGGGCTTGGCACAAAACAAAAACAAAAACAGCGTTGGCTCAAAACACTCTTCCCACAAAAGGCCACTTTTCAAAATTTTCGAAGTTCAGGAATGAAAAGAAGGTGAAACGAGTGGGTTTCAGTACTCTTCCAAGAGGTCTGATAGAAAGGGGTGGAGGGGGCGCCTGGGTGGCTCAGTCGGTTAAGCGTCTGCCTTCGGCTCAGGTCATGATCCCAGGGTCCTGGGATCGAGCCCCACATCGGGCTCCTGGCTCAGCGAGGAGCCTGCTTCTCCCTCTCCCTCTGCCTCTCTCCCTGCTCATGCTTTCTCTCTGTCTCTGTATCTCTGTGTCTCAAATGAATAAATAAAATCTTTAAAAAAAAAAAAGAAAAAGAAAGGGGTGGAGGGTTGAGCCTTAAGACTTCCTACGTGGCTCACGGGTAACGGAGCAGGGTAGATCTGACCAGTCGGCACAGCCTCAGGCTGGTTAGAGTTAAGAAAAGGTACAGCTGCAGAGGCTCTCCTAGAAGTGGGCTATTGGGACAGTCAGAGTAAGCAGCTCATCTCTGGCATTGGAAGAGATCTTTGTCTAGTGTCAGGAGTGAGGGGTGGGGGCTTGGCGTGCTGAGGGACCTCAACCCAACAGTAGTGACCTTTTGGCAAGCTTTTCAGAGCCTTTCATTGATTACCAGTCATTGTTTCTGACAGGAAAAAGCAGGAGGAGTCACTTCCTTGTCATTCAGTGCTGGTGTTGGCTTCTGGATAATTGCTCACATGTTGCGGGTACTTAATTTGTCTGCGAGGAGCATCTGTGTTTTGACAAATAAATTTTACAACCTTATTTTTCCATACCAATGCCAGGTTTACACTGATCAAAATACACACAGAGTTATTTGTATACAAAATCTCTTTCCTAATTAGTTAATTAGTATATCAAATTTGTATGGCTGTTTATCATGTTTCCAACACTAGGTTTTTGAAAAATTCAGACAACATATAAGATACAGTTTCTATCCTCAAGGAATGTATAATTCGAGAGAGAAAATTAGCATTCAACAAATAAGCAAGAAATGAGTGATGAAATATGATGCTGATTGGAAGTATAACTCAAATTCAGGGAAAAAAAAAAAAAGAAAGGAGCCCAGTACAGGTTAGAATAAGAGGCTATTGCAGGAAGATAAGACTCAAGATAGGTCTTCAGGATGGAAAAATTTTAGAAGAGGATAAAAGAAGAACAGCTTTCCTGGCCTGAGGAATCACATGAGCCAAGGCACAGAGGCAGGAAATCAACACTATGTCCTTGGGGACATCCAGGAGAGACTGTGACAGGAACGAGGAGGGCAGGTTACATGGGAAATAAATTTGGGTAGTTAAGGCAGAGCCCTGTTTCTGTTGCCTCAAAGGTCAGTCAGTTTGAACTCAATATTACAGACCACCGCTGTTCAATAATAATGCCACATATGTAATTTAAAACTTTCTATGCCACACTAAAAAAATAAAAAGAAATGGGTGAAGTTCATTTTAATAATATATTTTCCCTAACCCAATATGTCTAAAATATTACCATTTTGACATGTAATCAATATTAAAAATGTTTTATACTGCTCCAGTTGTTAAATTTAAATTAAGGAAAAATTTAGTTCCTCCATTGCATGGACCACAATTCAAGTGTTCAATAGCCACATGTCTAGTATTGGACAACATAGCTTTGGACAATTGTGAGATGATTTAGCAGCTGAATAATAAGCCAAAGATACATGGTATCTTAGGGAGGATTTGTCGTCAGTGAATTGAAGGGTGTGATGATTGTGGGAGAAGAGAGAAGTTAGATCTGGAATGAGTTTCATGTGGGTACTAGAATGGTAGTAGTGGGGCGTTAAGAGGATGGGGCAAATCTGAGAGATGCTTCAAGAAATAATTGGCATGCCTTGATGACTGTTTGGTAATGAGAAAGGAAAAAAAATTCGAGAGTAGTAGCCAGCTTCCAAACAGTTCTCAATGATCCCAGCCGCCTATTCATACCCTGGTGTAGTCCCCTCCCACGCTGTACCGGGTGTGGTACGCGTGACCAATAGAATGAGGCGGTGGTGATGCTCCATCACTTCCAAGATTAGGTTATAAAAGATACTATGGCTTCTGTTTTGGTGGTTCTCTCTCTTGGATCACGCACCCTGGAGAAATGGAGCTGCTACACTGTGAGCAGCCCTCTTGAGAGGACCATGTGGCAAGGAACTGAAGCTTGCCAACGAGCCCATGAGTGAGTTTGGAAGGGGGTCCTCCTGCCTTGGTTGAGCATTCAGATGACTATAGTCCCAGTGAACACCATGACTGCAACCTCAGGAGAGACTCTGAGCCAGAACCACTTCTCAACCTCTCTCTGATTCCTGAGTCTCAGAATCTGAGACAGATAATAAATGTTTATTATTTTAAGTTGCTGAATCTTGGGGCAATTTGTAACAGCATTAGATAATGACTACATCAAACAACAATAAAAGATGACCTAATTTAAAATGGGCAAAAGAATTGAATAGCCACTTTACCAAAGAAGATAATAAGCATACAAAAAAGTGTTCAATATCATTAGACACCAGGGAAATGCAAATTAAAACCACAGTGAGACACACATCAACAGGCTAAAATTAAAGATAGACAGCACAGGGCGCCTGGGTGGCTCAGTTGGTTAAGCGACTGCCTTCAGCTCAGGTCATGATCCTGGAGTCCCGGGATCGAGTCCCACATCGGGCTCCCTGCTCAGCAGGGAGTCTGCTTCTCCCTCTGACCCTCCTCCCTCTCATGCTCTCTGTCTCTCATTCTCTCTCTCGCAAATAAATAAAATCTTAAAAAAAAAAAAAAAAAAGATAGACAGCACAAAATGTTGATGAGGATGTGGAGCCCAAGATTTGAATCTTGGGCTGTTTAACAGGAAAGCTCAGCGTACAGACCTATCTTGAGTCTTATCTTCCTGCAATAGCCTCTTATTCTAACCTGTACTGGGTTCCTTTTTTTTTTCTTCCCTGAATTTGAGTTATACTTCTAATCAGCATCATATTTCATCACTCATTTCTTGCTTATTTGTTGAATGCTAATTTTCTCTCTCGAATTATACATTCCTTGAGGATAGAAACTGTATCTTATATGTTGTCTGAATTTTTCAAAAACCTAGTGTTGGAAACATGATAAACAGCCATACAAATTTGATATACTAATTAACTAATTAGGAAAGAGATTTTGTATACAAATAACTCTGTGTGTATTTTGATCAGTGTAAATTATAAATGAGATCTAGTTCACATACCATACAGTTCACCCATTTAAAGTATACAATTCAATGGCAATCATCACCACAGTACATTTAAAAATATTTTTATTACTCCAGAAAGAAACCCAGTACCTCTTAGCTTATACCCTCCAATTATTCTACCAACCCTTCTGACCCCTAGGCTACTTTCTGTCTCTATATATTAGCTCATATTAATGAAGTTAGCATGTGGTCTTTTGTGCTTGGTTTCTTTCACTTACCATAGCGTTTTCAAGGTTCATCTATGTTGTAGCATGTTTAGTTTTTGTTCATTTTTTCATTGTCTAATATTTCATTATATGGATATATCACTTTTTTTTAAAAAAGATCTTATTTATTTATTTGAGAGAGAGAGAGACAGCACAAGCAGGGGGAGGGGCAGAGGAAGAGGGAGAAGCAGACTCCCCACTAAGCAGGGAGCCCGATACGGGACTCAATCCCAGGACCCTGGGATCATGACCTGAGCTGAAGGAATATGCTTCACCGCCTGAGCCACCCAGGCACCCTGGATATATCACTTTTTAAATTATTTTTTTATTTTTTAAAAAAATATTTATTTGAGAGAGAGAGTGCGTGCAGGAGCAGGGTGAGGGGCAAAGGGAGAAGCAGGCTCTCCGCTGAGCAGGGAGCCAGACATGGGGCTGGATCCTGGGACTCCAGGACCATGACCTGAGCCGAAGGCAGATGTTAACCAACTGAGCCATCTAGACACCCCAGATATATCACTTTTTAAAAATTCATCAGTTGATACACATTTGAGTTGTTTCCACTTTTTGGTTATTATGAGTAGCTATAAACATTTATGTGGACTACTTTCATTTCTTTTGGGTATGTACATAGGAGTGGAATTATTAGGTCCTATGGTAACTCTATATTTAACCAATTGAGGGATTGCTAGATTTTTTCCAAAATGGCCATAAAATTTTACATTCCCACCAGCAGTGTATGAAGATTCCTATTTCTCTACATCTTCACCAACACTTCCTATTTTCTGCCTTTTTGATTATAACCATCTTAGTGGGTATGAAGTCATATCTCATTATGGTTTTGATTTTCACTTCCTTGATGGCTAATCATGTTGGGGATTTTTTCACATGATTATTGATGATTTGTAGATCTTCTTTGGAGAATTGTCTATTCAGATCCATTGCCCACTTTGAAATGGAATGATTTTTTAAAATTATTATTGAGTTGTAATAGTTCTAGGTACAAAATCCTTATTAAATATATCATTTGCAAATTTTTTTCCTATTCCGTGGGTTGTCTGCAACTAGAATTCTTAGTCCAAAATGATATGAACACTTTTGAAAAACATCTTGGGTTATGTAATTTGCCCAAGGTCACTAAACTATTAGCATGCTAGGGACAGGACAGGACCGACTACATAATTTGTAGACCTGTCTATAGCAAAAAGAAAATGTAGGACACCTTGTTAAAAAATTGTTAAAAGTAGAACAGGGCCCTTGTAAGCATGGGGCCCTGTGAGTCGCAGGTTCCATGCACATGAAGCTACGGGAACAGGGAAGATTTGAATCTTGGGCTGTTTAACAGGAAAGCTCATGCTTTCCAATAAACCATGCTGGGTTGAATGAACCGTTCATTTTTTGGGCACGCTGAATGAGACATGATGGCAATGTCAGATGCTGATGTCAGATATTGATGTTCCAGAGCTGGTTAAAAACTGAATTATAGGTCAGTAGTTCCTTCTCTGATGCCTGTTTGTCTTCTGTTTAGTGGGCATTTGGTAATTATATTTGACCTAAGTTAGAAAAGTAATTTTTCATCAAAGTCTTGATAGTATCTTCTTAAATGTTAACTTGCTAAGACTAATTCCTTTTACTTCCCTCCCTCTGAAATTCTTCACTGAATTCCTTTTTTCTGACAAATGTGTCAATACTTTAGTGGTGATGGAATGTTTGCTGCTGGACATCTGGGTGTATCTGGATACAGAGAAACATTCTTCTGAATCGACTCCTCATGGATAAGATAAATCTTGATTTAAGAGTAAGCTACGTTTGGAATATAATTATGCTTTCACTGATAACAGTAACTTTCAGTTTTGTTGGTAAAGATTTATTTATTTATTTGAGAGAGGGGGAGGGGCAGAGGGAGAATCTCAAGCGGACTCCCTACTGAGAGGGGAGCCCAAGATAAGGCTCGATCGACCATCCTGATCCCAGCCAAAACCAAGAGTCTGATGCTTAATCTACTGAGCCACGCAGGAAACCCCCTAGAGAACAATTTCTTTTCTCCTCTTCAGCCGGCTTCGGCTCCCTACCGCTCCATCAGCCCTGCCCCACCTCGCCCTCCGCCTTCGCCTCAGCCCCGCCCCCCAGCCAAGCCCCAGCCCATCCTCTCCACTCGCCCTCAATCCATTTCCTCCCGCAGCGGTTCTCGCCCCGCCCCTCAGCGTCGCGCCGCTGAAAAACATCCCGTCTAGGGCCTCTCTGGCCGCCTGGAGGACTTGTCATCAGTGTCCGGCGGCGCTGGGAGGAGCAGGGCGGCTGTGGGTGGGTCTGACGTGAGGCTACACGAGATTCTCCTGCGCGCCGCTTTCTACTACTTTCGGCTCGCGGGTGTCTTTGCCATGGGGCTGCAGCAGATGTGGAGGCTCGTGTGGAGGTGAGTGAGCGAGCTGTCTAGCGCAGGCTCCTGGACTGCCCTCGCCGAGGTTGCAGAGGGTCGTGCGCCGGTGGGGACGGTCTGGCCTCGAAGTTTCTAGTGACGCTTGGAGGCGCCCCTCTTAGAGCTGAGCCCGGCCCCTCTCTGTGTCTCGCTCTGTGTTTAGCACCTTTGCAGCATCCCCTTCGTTTTCTCCCCCTCTGGCTTTTTTTTAGCCTTCCCCCCCCCCCCCCACTACTTTATGTACTTTTGAGCCCCATTTCCTTTCTTCAAAGCTGAGTATAGTTTGGGGGACAGGCAGGGTTTCAACGTGGAGGAATTTTTGTTGTTGTTGTTAAAGATTTTTTATTTATTTGAGAGAAAGAGAGCACAAGAGGGGGGAGGGTCAGAGGGAGAAGCCGACTCCCCGCTGAACGGGCAGCCCGATGCGGGACTCGATCCAGGGACTCCAGGATCATGACCTGAGCCGAAGGCAGTTGCTTAACCAACTGAGCCACCCAGGCGCCCTCAACATGGAGGAATTTTGTGGCATGTTTTGTGCAGCTAACAAATGCTCCTACTTTGGCAGTTGTTGCACCTGCGCTCGTGGTGTGACTTTATTGTTCAGTTCTGTCGGATGGCTCCAGCCTTAGTCCAGGTGTGTGGAACTTTCAGGCTAGTGTTGTGGACACATAACGTGGCTTGGTGGAGTATGTGTGTAAACATCGTGTTTAACTTTTGAAAGTGCTGCTGAATGCTGCTTGAGCTCTGCAAAGGAAATCTGGTAGTAATGAGTTTAGGAAGTTAGGCTGCGTTAGTCTTGAGGCCTACTGCCTGCCCATGTGTATTCAGGTGGCAGCTGTGACCACTTGAAGGGAGAACCATGTTATTTACTCCATAACTTCAGTTGCTGAGTTCTTTAGCCTTTAAGTTTGCCTTGGGGGAAAAGGATGGAAATGTTTCTTTGGTTTAAGAAGAATAGTCATTTCTCTAGAGATAAGCTCTGGTTGTTTAACATTGTATCCACAGACCTGGGTCTCAATCAATGAAGAAAAATGGAAGAGTTGCTTTCCTTCATTTTTTTAATACCTCGAAATTAGCTGTCCCTGTGTCTCTGAACAGCTCAGGGAGAGACGGCAAATACTAAGAAAATTAGCACATGTCATTACTGCTGCTGCTTTTTGAAGTTGTGAGCAAATACCAAGTTATTTGAGAAACAAATTGGGAAGACCTGCTAACAAAATTAACTGACTTGGGAAAAAATCTGTCATTCCCAGAATTCAGGCTGGCTTTATTCCACCCCTCATCTCATGGTGCAGACTGATTAGGCGAGTCCTGGACCAGTTTAGGGGTTTGATGAGGGATGCCTTTTCCAGGGCTTTGGAGTGGGTATTGCCCTCGCAAAGGAGAGACCTGAGGCCAGTGTCACCTAGTCTACAATAGCCTAACCCACAAGTGTATTAAGGAATAGGGTGCCACAGAGTGTTTTGGGGAGGAAATAAAGCCTCTGTGCTGTGGTTGACACTGTTGGGCAGTTCCTCTTGAACTCTGGTCTCCCTTGGCTCTCTGGCACTGTCTTTCCCATGTACCTCTCCACTAATTCTTGTCTTGTCATGGTGCCAGTACAGACCCTGGGCATTTTGGGGGGGAGTTCCCAAATAAAGTACCTCTCTGAAGAGAACTCTCAAATTTGTATGTCTAACCTTGATTTATCATAAATGCTAGTGCAAGTCACAACCACCTGAATGTCTCATTTGCACCTCAAGTGTTAATTTGCACATAAGTGTAACCCGTACTCATCTGCACTTTCAACTTCTTGGAACTATTATTCTTCTAGATTTTTAAAGTTATCTAAGTTCTTCCATACTCCCAATCCTTATCTCTTCGTGCTGATTCGAATTTGAACAATCCTCTCAAATTTTTCAGTTGTTCATTTTGCAGAAACTTGATGGTGGACTTCTTCCCAATTTGAATAGCTTCTGTATGCGACTGCCAGGTTAATCTTGTTAAAGTTCACTTCAGGGCCTGCCATTCTTCTGCTAAGAAGTTCTTAGAGGTGTCTTCCTACTTATGGAATTAAATAAAAATTTCCCAGCCTGATTTCAAAGATTTGGCCCTAATTTACTTAATGAATTCTATAATACTTAGTGTTATATTCTAGCTTCTGGGAGTTCTAGGCCCTTTTGTTACCTTGTAGCCAACCTGGACTACTCGCTCCTCTTTCTTATTAAGGCCCTTGAAGTCCCAAAAGAAAGCAGACAAGAAACAAATATTTAAACAAAAGTAATACTTAGTTACAAACTCTGATAAGTGTCTTAAAGGAAAAGGACAAGTAGGAGAGATTTAGAAATGAAAGAGAGGGGTCGGGAGGCTCTTCAAAGAGGTTGATCTTATAAGTTGTTAATAGTACTCCTTGCTTTCTCCATCTGCTCTGTAGTGGGCTGAACTACACTGTTTTGGTTCTTCTTGAGCTGCCTCTTTTTCTTCTACACAGTTGTCTCCGAAGGCTCAATATTTGATTTCTCTGTTATATTTTTTCTGTGTTAGGAGTCACAGCCCCAAATGCAGAGGCTAAGAAGGAAGCATCTGGTAATGTTGGCTAACAACAGCAGTGGGGACTGGTAGGAAACTTGTGAGCTAGAGAAGGGGCTCTGTGTAAAGGAGCCAGTTTCTCAGCCCCAGGCAGGCGTTGTTGCCATTATAAAATGTAGACCCAAGGTTTCTATGACTACTAATTTTTCTGGGAAACTGAATTTTTTGGTGAAGTCTTTTGATTTTAAATGTCTGGTTTTAAAACACTGCTGACCAGACAAAACACATTAGTAGACCCAGGCAGCATTCAGGCCACTAATTTTCAGCTGCAGCTTTTTCATTCCTCAAGGACAGCTGAGACTTTCTTATGCCTCAGTGATTATCTGTGCATGTAACTGTGACATAGCTTCAGTTCTGACTTTTCTTTCAAACTCCAGTCTCTCTACTTGCTGTTGAATATTTCCACTTATGTCAATACAGGCTCAAGAAACTGAAAATGGACTTTATATTTCATTCTACAAACCAGCTAGTTTCCTGGCCAGCTTTTTCAGTACCTATAGTGTCTTAGCTACCCTAGCTTGAACTCTTAGAATTGTTATTAACAAAGTTCTTTTCCTTTTCATTGAGTTTTAACTTCATAATATCTCCTAAAAATCATTCCTTTGTTTCTGCAGCTGCTGTTCATCAGTTCATGCCTGAATTGCTTGGCCTTGGGTTTGATTTTTCTGTTCTGTTCACCTTCTATCTTGCCTACTTCTGCTGTAATCTTCATTAAGCACCATTTTCATTATTTCGTCTTAAACAGTTCCATGAAAAGTTGTTTAATTTTGTAAACTCGTGTGTGATTTATTGGAGAATTGCAGAAATCTCCTAAATGATAATGTTCTCATCCTTCCAAGACAGTTGTTTTTAACTTCAGCATGTATCAGACTCACCTGGAGGGTTTGTTAAACACAGATTTTTGGGCTCACCCCACAGTTTCTAATTCAGTACGTCTGGGGTGGGGCCAACAATTTGCATTTCTGACATGTGCCCCTGGGATGCTGGTGGTGCTGGTCCAGGAGCCACACTTTGAGAACAGCTGCCCCCAAGCAGATAAGTTGACCCTCACCTGAAGGAAGTAAGTCTAAGAAAGTGATTTAGTAAATTAGCAGTAGGTGGAAGGTGCATGTCCTCTTCCCCTCCACCAGATGGCAGTCCTGGAGCCAACAGGAAGGAAAGGGAAGACCTTCAATTCAGAATTATTTGGGGACTCTGAATACTCAAATACATTTTTGAGATGTAAAAGTTAACAGCAGATTTTAAATAACAGTTGAGTAGAAATTGGAACAAATAAAGTTAATATGATTATAGAGAGTCTGGTAAGGAACTTAGTTGTACTTAGGTTTTTCTGTTTTTTAGCAATTGGTCCAGAGCTTTGGGATCTTTAAAATGCTGTGCACGGTGCTGTGCACTTGCATTTGGTAGGTTTACATGAACTTTCTTTGAATGAGCTAAAGTTCTATCTCACGAATGAAAGTAGGACTTGAAGCCAGGTCCGTATGTCTCTATGCCATAGGTGGTGCTTGAGCTGTTGGAAAAGACTTGCCAGTCTGGTAGCACTGTCTTTAACCTTGAACTGGCGTTTGGGTACTGGTCTCATTAGGGAATTCTGGGTTATTCTGGATCTAAAGAAATTAGTGCTTAAATTTTTCATTCTTAATTCAATTTTATTTTTGGAAGTTTTTAAGTTCAAAAAAATTTTTAAAAAATGGTGCTTCAGGATAAATATAGCTCAGATTTTAAAAGTCTATATGAAATCCCTATTTAGAAAATACCCCAAATAAGCTAGTATCTGTCACTTCAGTTTAATTTTTATAAAATATTGATTTTAATGACAGCTTGTTTGTGCTTTGGAATCATTTGGGGGAGCTTCAAACAAAATACTTATGCCTGTGTCCCACCTCCAGAGTTTGGGTTAACTGGTCTTGGGTGTGACCTGGGCTTTGGAATGTTTATTAGAGTTTCCAGGTGATTCTAATGTGCAGACAAGTTATGGAATTACTGGGCTAGAATAATATTTTACTTGTGGTAAGACAAATTCAAAATATGCTAGTCTAGAAATGTGAAGTGTGACTGATTTAAACAAATCAGCGATTTCCCTTTTTTGGGGGGGTAGTAGTATCAATTTAAATGTAATAGAAGAGGAAAGTAAGACTCCTGGAAAGATGTATTACAAATATTTTTATAAATTCAGTCACCTAAAATGTAGCTACAATGGTGACAATGGGCATATTACCTTTTTTTCATGGCTCAGCTAAACAGTTGTCCCTCAACTCTCAAAGTATCCTTGAAAAATTAGTAAATTGGTGATTTATGAGTTCCCTTTGATAGTATATGTATCTATACATGTGCACGGTCCTTAATCAGCCTGCTGCTGCTACAGATTCCACCTTTGACTTGACTTCGTACATCTCAACTTTCACTTGTTTAGCATGCATCCCAGTATATCTTAATAACACTATTTTTATATGCATCTCTCTTCACTATACTTTGAGTTGCTTGAAGGCAAGAGCAATATCTTTTGGGGGACTTTTTAAAAAGGCCTGAATCGTAGGGGCACCTGGGTGGCTTAGTTAAGCGTCTGCCTTTGGCTCAGGTCATTATCCCAGGGTCCTGGGATCAAGCCCTGCAATGGGCTCCCTGCTCAGTGGGGAGCCTGCTTCTCCCTCTCTTACTCCCTCTGCTTGTGCTCACGCTCTTTCTCTCTGTCAAATAAAATCTTAAAAAAAAGCCCGGAGCATAAAAATACAATTTGATGAATTTTCACAAACCGAACGTATCCATTTCACTGGCACCTGGATCAAGAAAAAAATGATAGTACCAGCATCTCAGAGGCCCTCCTCATGCCCCTTCTAGTCACTGCCCACCCTCATGCTGCTTTTACTTATTTAATTGTAATGTACATGAACTACTGAAATGTACTATTCTGAAGTCTGTAGCTCAGTTAACTTTTGCATATGTATACAGTCCTGTAACCATCATCTGGATAGAGATAATTTCTGCCACTCCAGATTTCCTCCTGCCCGCCCCCCCAACTTCCCCCATTCTCCACCATTTTGACTTCTATTATTACCGATCACTTTTGCCAAACTGTGTCTTAAGCTTTGTATGCCTAGCCTAACAAAACTTAGAAGTGTGTTATGTTTATTTTATAGCTTGCTTTCTTTTTGTAATTTCTATCATGACTACTTTCCATATCATAAGTATTATTTATATATTTTTAAATAAATATTTTTATTGGCTTTGTATTGGTTTTGTATAGATGACCGTTTATAAAATATTACTAGAGGCGACTGGACCAAGTTGCTGCCTGCACCCTTTGCCTCCCCCATCCCCAACCCCACCAAGGTCAATAAAAAGGAACTCAACTTCAACGACAGTGGAGCCCATGAGACCCCAGAAAAATAACAGCAAGGAGCAGTTGAATACATTAATGAAGTACAGAAGGCAGTAGACTTGAACAAGCCAATGAGATTTTGCAAGTAGAATAGACACTGCTGACCACTTTTTTCAGAAGAGGTTGGAATTGATTGTCCAAATCCTACATTTTTGGGTTAACATTTGTCACTCATCCACAAGTGTCTGCACTGCATTATTTGACAAGAGTTGAAGTGACAGAATTTGAAGGTATTAAATCAGGTTACAGAATAGATCTTTATTTTGATGGAAAACCTTACTTTGAAAATAAAGTTCTTTCCAAAGAATTTCATCCAAATGAGAGTGGTGATCCATCTTCAAAGTCCACTGAAATCAAATGGAAATCTAGAAAGCACCTGACAAAATGTTCAAGTTAAATGCAGAATAAAGCCAGCAGGAAGAGAGAGCATGAGAGACCCAGAGAGCTCTTTCTCTGGTTTACTGATGATTCTGATGGAGGTGCAGATGAGTTCAGGAGAGGTCATCAAAGATGATACTTGGCCAAATCCATTATAGTGCTACTTGGTTCTTGACATGATGATGAAGGAGATGAACATGATGATGAGTGGGAGGAAGGAGAGGAGGATGAAGGAGAAAGGAATAATGGAACTCTAATGGATTCTAACCTTTTTAAATTTTCTCCAGGCCCCTGGAGCAAGTTACAGTCTTCCCAACTCCCCCACCTCTTGTGTTCGGTTGCTCTGTTTTTTTTGAGGTCCCTTCTCCTACCTTGGTTTTCAATTTATTTTTTGGGGAAATACCTTGAACAGAATACAGTGGGAAAAGAACCTCTACCCTTTTTTGTTCCAAATTCATTTTTTTTGTAATACCTTTTAGAAGAGGCTAGAACAAAAGGAAATATGGTATTTATACATTGAGACATGACTACCAACATTACTGTGTTCATTGTATTCTACATTTATTTCAGGTTTAATTCATTCAAAAGAACTGATATCATACTGCAACATTTGGTAAGTTTGGATTTTGTTTTGTTGGCATTGTTAGATTATGATGTGCAAGGTAAAATGTCATTGTTAGGGAAGTAGAGGAATACTGGCAGATTTTGTTGCCCTTCATGCACCATGGTTCCCAATTTTATAGGTCAAGACTTGACACATAACTAGGAGATGGTATAAGGTTATGAATAAGAGTGTGGACCTTCAAGTCAGAATGCTTGGGTTTAAATAATGGGTCCACTACTTAATCTTGGGTAGATTACCTCATCTCTCTCAGCTTCCTTTTAGACATGATAAGATGGGGATAATAGTATCTATCTTAGAATGCTTGTGAATAATACATATTTCATTTAAAAATCTAGCACCAGTGCTTGGCATGTAATCATTTTATACTTCCTAGCTACTATTGTACTTATAATATTCTTCCAAAGCTTAGATGCCTTTAGTACCCTTTCAGAGCTTAGATGTTTTTAGTTTACCATTTTGAGAGGAAGAAATAATTTTTATTCATTTTTGTATCTCTGTGCTATGGACTGAATCTTTGTATCACCCCAGAATTCATATGTTGAAATCTAATTCCCAATGTGATGGTATTTGGAGGTGGGGGCCTTTAGGAGATGATTAGGTCAGGAGGGTGCTGTTCTGATGAAAGGGATCAGTGACCCCATATATAAGAGAGACTCCAGAGAGCTTTCTCACCTGTTTTGCCTTGTGAGGGAGGACACAGTGAGAAGACAGCCTTCTGTGAACCAGGAAGAGGGACGTCATGAGGCACTGAATTAGCAGGTGCCTTGATCTTGGACTTCCCAGCCTCTAGAATTGTGAAAAGTGTTGTATAAGCCACCCAGTCTGTGATATTTTTCTTATAGCAGCCTAGATGGACTAAAATACTCTTGTGAGGCCTGACAGGTACCTTGCACATAAAAATAAGTTACTCTGATTTGCGCTTACTGTACGCCAGGTGCTCTTCCAAGTACTTGGTATGTATTAGCTCGGTTGATTCTCATTATGGTCCTATAGAGTAGATGCTACAGATCTTTTTTCTACAGTTCTGAAATCTCAAACTCAAAAGTTTGTGGTTAGTTTGTGATAAATGCATTTTGTGACAAAAATCTGACTTGAACGTACTTGAAGCTCTTTTTTCTTCATCCTAACAAGTGCATATGTTCATAGTTTGATGCAGAAGTGTTAAAGCGTTTTATTGTAGTGTGCTGACTAGATTCCACTGGGGATTTTTTTTTAATAGTATTAATATGTATTGTGTTACCTTTCCAAAATCTAGAAAATTTTCTGGATTTCAAACCACATCTTGACCCAAGGGTTTTTGGTAAGGGATTATGGCCTTACCCCTATTTAATGGGTCAGAAGTTGAGGGTCAGCGAGGCTATGAAATATGCCTCAATGTCATGCAGCTGGTAAATAGGACGTGGGATTTGAATCCAGTCCGGCTCCATAGACTTTCCTGCCGTGCTGTATAGCCTGAGGCAGAGTGGGTGTTAAGTAGCTATTGCAGAATGTGTCTCAAGCCTAAGTGCAGATGAGCAAATGAAGACTGCAATCACCCTTCCTACCCTTAATTATTTTAGTACATTCACATGGGATCTGAGGAGTTTCCTGGAGAAAGAACATGAAACAATGTTGCCGATTCATGTTTACACATATGTCCACAGGTAGAATAGAAAGATAAGACAGAATCCAGTTCACCTGGACTATGGTTACCTAAGGCATCAACTATATTGAGGGAAGGAAGGTAAGCTGAACTTTCATCAGGGTCTGAGGGCTGAATCGTCTTGTTCCCAGTGTTGGCTTTTAGATGCACTTGAGATAGGCTGTTTCCCAAGCAGTCCTTCTGTGACCCTGATGTCTGCGTCTCTATGACTCTAAAATCTGTTTTCTGTTGTATAATATGCTTATTCTAGGTGGCAAGAATGGTGACACAGGAGAATGGCGGTTACATTCAGGGCTTGCTGAGTATCCATTATAAGGAGTGCTATGCAATGGTGGGCCTGGAGAGTTGACCCAGGATTGGATGTGGAGAGACTTGAAGCCCGTGCCAAATAACTTGGATGTTTTTGAAGTTGATAGCGAGTCGTAGACCATTTTTGAATGACAGGGACAAGATTAAAATTGTGTTATAGCAAAATTTCTCTGATGGCAATGTGAAGGATAGACCATTGGCAGAGGTTCTGGAAATCTGCCAGGAAGGAAAATTGTAATAATCCTGCATGGCTACAATATAGGACTAGAATGGAATGGATAGATAAGAGAGTCATTTTAGAAATAGATTCTCTGGTACTTGGTAACTGCCTCAAATTGTTGGCAGAGAGGGGAGGAGAACAAGTAGGAATCAGATAGCACCAACATTTTGAGTTTGAGAAAATGGTGATGCCGTAACCTTTTATAGGGAACAGAGGACGAGAGACAGATTTGTTGGGGAGAAATTTGTTGGTAAATTGGTTTTTACCAAATTGAGCATGGGGCACATGTAGTTACTCCTGTAATTCTAGTAGGCAGTTGGAAATAGGGGCCTGGGCTTCTGGAGAAGTAAAGATAGAGATGAAGGTTTGAGCCAGCAGCTTAGAGGTAATAATTGAAGATACAAAGTAGAAGGTATCACAAAAGGTGAAAGAATAGAGCACAGCTCTCTAAAGTATTGCCATGTGGAGGAATTTACTGACCCAGTTTGAAGTCAGGAAGGATTGAGTGAAGCTTGAGTAATCAGCATTTATTAAATGTTGTTTGACACTAAGAATCTTGTGCTTTGGTGTCCTATTTGGGTTACAGTGATTTAAATTTAATGGCATTCAACATTAGCTGGAAATTCATGTAAATCTTAGGAGTGGGAAGGATATGTGATTGGATAAAGAGGAAAGTCACAGGTCAAAAGAAATCATGTTCTGCTTAAGGTAGGATTTTTTTGGGGTCTGTCTTTGGGTTGCAACCTTGTTTGATGGCAGCGGATGTTACAGATAACGAAAGGTGTATACTTAAGATTGGGATTTGGGTATCGACAATGTGCAGCTTGCTTTAGGCTTATGTTATAGCAGGACTGCATCACTAGAATGATGGATTGTTCATTCAGCTTATTAAACATTTTTGGGATACCTGCTGTGTACCAGGTATTGGATTTTCCTCAAAGGAAAGGTTCATTTCTCACAATGTTTATGAAGGCTCTAAAGTGTTTTCCAAAATGCAGCCTGCTAAATACAAATCCCAAGAGGTAAATATTCCATGAAAAAAAAAAAGTTTAATCAAATAAGAAAACTGCTCATTGTATTTTAAAAGTTTACGTTTAATATTTGCATGTTAAATACAAAAAAAATGTCTTACAGGAAAGAAACTTATTTACGTTGGTTTAAGTTTTTTCCCCAAGCTGATTTGACCATGAGTCATTTTATCCTTCTACATAGCAGCGGTAATCATCCTTTTTCACACTTTGGGAAATGTTGCTACTATGGATTTTGCCAGAATAGTTCCATGTTCTAGCAGAGTAGTTACTCTAAAGTTGTGTGTGTTTTAGGGATTTTATTTTGGCAGACTTCATGTATTCAGTTCAGCAGAGCTGTGTGTTGATGGTGTTCATTCATTTTAGCAAGTTTCCTTCATTTCTCTTTTGAATAGATGTAAATAATGGGTCACTCAGGCCTTACAGGAGTGGAAAAAGTTCTGTGGAGTGGGTTAAAGTGGGTGAGATGATATCATTTGAAGAAGATAATTGGGAGAGTCAGTTTAGGGGCTATAATGGTTAGAGCATTAGTTCTAGAATGAGATAAACCTAGGTTTGAATCTTGGTCCTGCCCCAAAGCTGTGTGATTCCAGGCAAGTGATCTAACTTCTGTGGGCCTCAATTTCCTTATCTGTGGAAGGGAGTTCCTGGTATATAACTCATTAGGGGGGTTTTGAGGATTAAGTGAAGAGTTTAGTCAAGTGATTAGCATAATGTCCATGGAAAACTTAAATAGCAAGTTGAAAATAAGGAACAGCTTTTGCTGATTGCCTAAGAAAATATTTGAAAATAAAAGTAAATGTGAACCTGTTGTCTTTTCTGGATGAACAATAAAGATTTAAGGAAGTTCTAATTCCCACCTTAAATTGCTTTTCCTCCTTTAAAATAGCTCTGGCAAGAAGCATTTCTTCTTTCCCTTCTCCGTTCCCCTTTATCCCTTCTGTCTCCCCCTTCTCCCTGCCCCCCAACTTTGGGTTGTACGAGAATTTCATTTCTGACTCTAGTCTCTGTAATCTTCCCTAATATGATAAATTTTTCTCCATAGGAACCTTTTCTAGGTTTTAGTTAAAAATCTGCGATATTTTTGGAAAAGGGATTTAATTTTTTTCTGCAGAATTAACATAAATTATGCTAATACTGGAAAGTTCATTTTTTTTTCTTCTATCCTTTTGTTTGAATGATTTTGATTAATGCATTAATAGTTGTTTTCAGGTTTTGAGAAGGCCATGAATTTTTTCAGGTAGGAAAAAAAATCCTTTTATTTGTTCATTTACATCATTCCAGTGGCATTACCAGGAGATTCTGGAATGTTCTTTGCTCAAAGTCTGACCCTCTGTAAATGTCCTGCAAAAACACTTGGAGATCCATGCTTAAAAATATTCCTGCATCATTGTAATAGTAAAAATTGAAAATTACTCAATGTTTATCAGTAGGGGGACTGATTAAATTGATACGTAAGAATGCACAGCTGTAAAAAATAGGTAGCATGCATGTGCAATCAGCAAAATCCTGGGAAATTTTATAGGTTAAGTGGCCTGTTGTTTTCAACAAATTGTAAGGAAAAGAGAGGGGTGAAGGGAGAACTTGTAGATTAAAAGACTTGAAAAACAGGGATTCTTGGGTGGCTCAGTTGGTTAAGTGTCTGACTCTTGATTTTTGTCTCAGGGCACGATCTCAGGGTTATTGAGCTCAAGCCCTGCATTTGGCTCAATGCTGGGCATGGAGCCTGCTTAAGATTCTCTCTCTCCCTCTCCCCCTCACCCATTTCCCTCTCTTAAAAAAAAAAAAAGAAAAGTTGAAAAATATATCCGTTAAAAAAACAGATGGTATGTTTTTGCATGTACACTTTGTGTTTACTGTAAAAACCAGGATAGTTATATTTTTATAGAGAGGGAGAGGGCTGTGGCTGGGATGGGGCAGGTGGAGGGCCAAGGGCTTTTGGGGCTGGCTGGACAACATTGGGTTTGGGATTTGATTTTTTTACCCCAATTACAAACTAATAGTTAGCCTTTCACTATTTTATGGATGCTGGCAGAAGATGTAAAACTCTTGAGTTAGAGACCAAGGATTTTGTTATTAGTGGCACATGGGGCAGCGTTGAGCATCATGTTTGTATTGGTTTTCCCTTGCTCCCCAAATTCCACCGGGGGTGACAACATGGAAGGCCCAGATGAATGCTTGCATATGCAGCGGATTGCATTACAGGACAGCAATATTGAATATGGGGAACCTGCTGGTTTGTAGCAGTCTGTAAGCAAGCCTGCTCTCCTGTCCCAGAGGGAGACATCATCTTTTCTTTAAAGTTGCTTGCAGCAAATACAACCCTGAAAATGACCCAGGCAAAGAGAGAGGTCAGGCCCTTGGGTTCATGACATATATAGCATTAAAGTACAAGGAAACCTCAGGGCCCATGGCAGATAGCTTCTTCTAACAGCCAAGTTAGAAATAGGGTCATTGCAGACATAAATAGTAAAATGAGGTCATACTGGAGTAGGGATTACTGGACTAATCCAATATGACCATTGTCCTTATATAAAGGGAAAATTTGGAGATTGGTATACTGGGAGAATGCCATGTGAAGAGTGGAATTAGGCTGCTACAAGTCCAGGAACTATCAGAAGCTAGGAGACCAGCCTGGAACAGATCCTTCCCCTAACCATCTTTAGAGGAAATATGGTCCTGCTGATGCCTTGATCTCAGACTTGTAGTCTCCAGACTGTGAGACAGTAACTCTGTTGTTGAAGTCACTTAGTTTGTGGTACTTTGTTACAACAGCTCTAGCAAATGAATACAATTCCCATGGTATGTTTGTCAAAATTAAGAACACTGTTATATTATTATTAACTTTAAACTTTATTTGGATTTCACCAATTTTTCCCTTAATTTTCTGTTCCAGGATCCAATCCAGAATACCATATTGAATTTCTTTGTCATGTCTCCTTAGTCTTTTCTGGTCTGTGACAGTTTCTGAGTCTTACTTTTTATGACCTTGAATGTTTGGGGGGGGGGTAGTATTAGCCAGCTAGCCTATAGAATATCCTCTAATCTGGGCTGTGTCTGGTGTTTTTGTTTTGTTTTTAATAATTAGACTGCAGTTAAAAGTTTTTTGGAGAGCATATCACAAAGGAAAAGCCCCTGTCTCATCACAGTGTAACAGACAGTATCTGTGGGTTTTGATGAATGTATCTGGGATGCATGACAGTCACATAACATAGCTGGTGATGCTGACCTTTATCACTTGGTTAAAGATGTGTTTGTTGGGTTTCTCCTCACTAAAGTTATTTTCCCCTTTTCACATTTTGTTCTTTGGAAGCAAGTTCAGCCCACACTCAGAGGGTGAGAGGAGTAAGCTCTGCCTACTGGAAGGGGAATTTCTACATATATTATTTAGAAATCTTCTGTAAAGAAGATCATTCTCCATTTATTCAGTTATTTATATCAGAGTGGACTCATTGATATTTTATTCTTTGGGTTATACCCTAGTATCACATTATGTTGTTACTCAGATTCTTCTAGCTTTGGCCATTAGGAATTCCTTCATTTTGGCTCTTGTGTCCTTTTGATACGATCCTATCCTTTTAATATATATGTTTTTAACACCTCCTTCCTTTTTGGTACTAGAAGGTGTGCTCTGGGCTCCTCATGTTTTTCTTATCTGGAGTCAGCCATTTCTCCAAGGAGCCCTGGTTGTCTTTATTGGAGAAAAGCATTTAGAAATCAAGATCTGAGCTCTGGGAGTGCTCTTTGATACTGGGGGAGAGAGCTAGGATTATGTGTGCACAGCAGAATATATAAACACTGTATACTAACCCATGTATCTATCCATATCTATGGTTGTTTCTCTATTCTGTGTATATATAGATAAGCTAAGCATGAGTTCATGCTGATGACATCCCCAGTCCCACGGGGCAGAGTTCATTATAGCTTCCCTTCTTCCCTTCTTGCCTATCTGTAACTTGCCTCTTACTTGTTTCACCTCAGTGTACATGCAAGGCAGTTTCAGAATTGTTAACCACCCCCCATGAAAAAACGAATCTACCAACTAGAGCACAGTATTGATGACAGTTCCTTTTGTGTTCAGATGACTGTTTTCCAAAGTCACTTAGGCCAGCTCCCCTGCAGCTACCACCACGATTGCTCAGTGAGGTCATGTCATACATGTGTAATTCAATTAGATTTGTCACAGTCTGCGTTCCGTGTTGGAATCCCCGACATCTTAGCTGTCTTCAGTGTATATAGGCTATACAAAAGAAAAAGGTTTACCTTTTGTGACATACATGTCTGTGGGTTTTGACAGATGCATAAATCATGCCTCCACCACCCCAAGACCATATAAGCAGTTCCATCACCCTAAAACTTCCCCTGTGCTTCCCCGTAGTCAGCTTCTCCTACCCCCAACCACTGACCTGTGTTATCCCTCTATAGTTTTGTCCTTTATAGAATGTCTTATGAATGGAATCATACAATATATAGACTTTGGGGTTTGGATCCTTTCACTTGACAAAATGTATTTAAGATTCATCTATGTTGTGTGAATTGATAACTTGGTCCTTTTTATCACTGAATGGTATTCCATTTTGGGATAAATTGTCCATTTCTGTGTTGAGGAGCATTTTGGTTGCTTTCAGTTTTTATCAATTATGAGTGAAGCTGCTAAACATTTTTGTACAGGTTTTTGTGTGAACCTAAATTTTTAATTCACTTGGGTAAATACGTATGGTGCAACAGCTGGGTTTTATGGTAAAATTTATAAAAATTTGCCAAATTTTCTCCCAAAGTGGTCGTATGATTTGACATTTTCACCAACAAAGAATGAACGTGTCTGTTGTTCTCTATCTTTGGCAGCATGTTATTGCCTGTTTTGGGATTTTAACCATTTTAATGTGTGTAGTGGTATCTCATTGTGGTTTTATTTTGCATTTTGCTAATGATCCTATAATTTTTGAGCATTTCCTGTGTTTGTCATCCTTCTATGTTTGGTGAAGATCCTCAGATTTTTTTTGCCCATTTTAATATTGGGTTGTTTTTCCTACTGGGGCGTGTGTTTTTTTTTGTTTTGTTTTTCAAGAGAGCGGGGGGGGGGGGGGGAAAGAGTGTGTGAGTCAGTGGTGGGGAGGGACAGAGGGAGAGGAAGAGAGAGAATCTTAAGCAGGCTCCGTGCCCTGCATGGATCCTCACACGGAGCTCAGTCTCCTGACCCTGAGATCACGACTTAGCCAAAATCAAGAGTCGGACGCCTAACTGACTGAGCCACCCAGGTGCCCCCTTTTTACAAAGTTTTAAGAGTTGTTTATATATTCTGGATGCAAGTCCTTTATGAGATACGTGAAAGGCAAGTATTTTCTTCCAATTTCTGGCTTGTCTTTTATTCTCTTAATAGTATCTTTTGCAGAATGGAAGTTTTTAATGTTGATGAAATTCAGTTTATCAGTGTTTTCCTTTTATGGATCATGCTTTTGTTGTTGTATTCCATTAAGCCTTAATGTTTGGAAGGCACTGTGAACCAGAGTTTCAGGGATGTGGCCCTCACAAGTGTTCCTGTCTCTCCTCCAGAGATAGGCTGCTTTTTTCCTCCTTTTCCTTTGCTCCCTGTTTCTTTTCCCCAGTTGTGGTTGGTAAACACTGAAGTCATTGGCAATGTTTTTAAGGTGCTTCTCCCTTGAGATTAAGGCTTTTATTTTGTAGGCTTCCATATCCTTCCCCCACTTAGTGAGGCTCCACCAGAACCCTGGGCTACAGGCTTTGAAGTCCTTCCTCACTCCCCTGTAAATTTAGCCTTTTGTATGGAAGATGAGGGGAAAAGATTTAGCTGTACCTGTTGTTTCTCTACCCCATCCAACACCACACAGAGGTGCCTTCTCCAGTCTTCCCTGGGAGAGCCTGGTTGGGTTCCAGGAGGAAAAGCCAGCCAGAGTGGAAATCCCTGCATGACTGTAACCCCTAGGAGCTTCATACTATTACATTTGCCCACACTTGGCCTCTAGCAAGTCATCAAAAATTCTAATTAATCTTCCTGAAAGCTGTTGCCTTCTCCCTGAAGGCACCTGTCACTCTCCAGATTTTATTGCAGCCATTTGCCCTGTCACCTCAGTTCTCTGATTGAGCTTACCAGAAACCATTACTTTGCAGTCTGTTCAGCTTTTTTCTTGTTACAAGGTCAGGATGAGCATCTTTTCAGCTCTCAACATCTCTGAGCTATCTTTTCAGCTCTTAACATTGCTGAGCTGAAACCAAATAATAAAGTTTTAAAGGATTGCCTCTGGCATTGCGTGATAATTTATATAAACTGTTCAGTGAAAATGATCCTGAAACATTTTTTTTTTTCTTTTTGGGCAGGGGGCTGGTAAATCTGACTTGGTTCAAACAGAAATTTAATTAGTATGGAGAGAAAGTTTATTAATACTTGTATTTAACATGTTTATATGATATGAAAACTTTCATCTGTATTTTAAGATTTAGAATGATGTGGGTATCTAAAGTGCAGCTTTTATAGTGTATCATCTGTCTTTTCATATGAGTAAGGGTTAATCCAGGAAATAGAACCACTGTGGGTATTGAAGGAAAGCAGTTGCCTCTTCCTTTGAACACAGCTAGGTATCAAATCATTCCAAACACCCAGGAAGTCCATCTGAAGACTGAAAGAACAAACTGCACAACCAGAGGGAAAAGAGAGGCCACGTAGTGGAAGATAGGAGGTGTGGAGACCTGATTTGGGGGAGAAAAGAATCATGGGTGCTTTGGAGGCGAGGGGGCCCTGATTAGGGAGAGAGGAAAGAGACTGAGTGCGAGTGCAAGTGTGCACACAGGGCACAGGGCATTACACAAGAAGAGCACTTCCCCAAAACAGAGGGGCTGAAAATCGCAAGTTTTTTTACAAGCAGCAGAGCTCAAAGTCTGAAGTTGTAGAAGTTCGTGCCATCACTGGGGTGGAGCCTGGGGGGTATAGAGGTGCTACGTGGAGAAGGAGGGCAGAGGCGCAGGAGAGGACAGCGTGGTCTGAGGATCCCCTGGGTTGCACTGGGAGACAGTTCCCCTTCTTGGGGTGTATTTGGGAGACATGGCACTGCCTCTCCAGGGACAAACGAGCAGTAGGCGCCATTGAGCTGCCCTGTTCATTAGCATAGGAGTAGAGACAGCTGCTGAGGGCAGCTAACCTGGAGGTCGGCTTTTTGCTGCATTTAACCATAAACTCCAAGCCCCTGTGCATTCATGCAACTGTCCTTCTGGGACAAACTGGCACCAGCCACAGCCCAGTGAGAACCTCACCCAGAGGATCAGCGCACATTGGCGCCATGCTGTGTCCCTAAAATGTGGAGTTTTGAAACCCAGCCAGCATGCTTGAGATAAAACGGAGCACTGGGCCACCGGGTGGGCAGACAGCTTGGACAAAGACAGGGTGAAGGCAGGGATCTGAGGGAAGCCTGGGACAAATGAGGGGAGACTGTTCAGCAGACACTCACAAAAGAGAAAACAGAGGCAGGCATGAGCTCCCTTCTCTGGGGACAAGAGAGCTGGCTGATGTCATTTTTACCCCCCACCCATCAGCACAGACGGGCTTCAGTGAGCAGCACAGTGCCCACAGTGGAGGCTTGAGCCGCATACACCAAGCCTCGCCTCCCTGCGCTGTGCTTTTTTCACTAGGGCAAGTGTGCCTGAGAGAGCAGCAGTGAGCCCCTCACCCAAAAGCCCCCCCCCCCCCCCGCTGCCTCTCACCTGCCAGTCTATTGACCATAGAGTGCTGCAAAGCTTCAGCTCTAGGGGAAATAGGATCTAGCTGCTTTTAAGAAGCAGACCAAAACACATCGAGTTAAAACTTGCCACACAGTGGACTAAGTCCAAATATTCCCCACTGTAGGCAAGGAGAAACTCTGCAGAGGACTGACCTGAAGAAAAGAGCAGTGAAAACACAACAGCAGAGTGCACACAGCATATACCAGAAACCCTTTCTGAAGTGTCAGGCCCTGGGCAGTATATGACCTCTTCTTAATAAAGCCATTACTCTCAGGAGCAGGAAGCGTAACAGGCTTTCCTAACACATACACAGTTACCTAGACAAAATGCCAAGATGGAGGAATTCATCCCAAAAGAAAGAACAAGAAGAGGTCATGGCCAGGGATCTAATAAAAACAGATAAAAGTAATATGCCTGAACCAGAATTTAAAACAACAATCATAAGGATACTAACTGGGTTTGAGAAAACCATGGAAGACTCCAGGGAGTCTCTTACTAAAGAGATAAAAGACCTAAAAACTAGTCAGGCCAATATAAAAAATGCTATAGCCAAGGTGCAAAAGTGGATGTAATGACCACAGGATGGAAGAAGCAGAGGAATGAATAAGTGATATAGAAGATAAAATTATGGGAAATAATGAAGCTAAGGGGTGTCTGGGTGGCTCATTTGGTTAAGTGGCTGCCTTTGGCTCAGGTCATGATCTCAGTCCTGGGATCGAGTCCTGTGTTGGGCTCCCTGCTCTGTGGAGAGTCTGCTCCCTCTCCCTCTGCCCTTCCTCTTGCTCGTGTGCACACGTGTTTGTGTGCTCTCTCAAATCTTTAAAAAAAAAAAAAAAATGAAGCTTAAGGAAAGAAAAATATTGGATCATGAATGTAGACTTAGGAAACTCAGCGACTCAATAAAGCTTAATAACATTCGTATCATAGGAGTCCCAGAAGAAGAAGAAGAGGGGAAAAAGAGAAGGTTTATTTGAGCAAATTATAGCTGAAAACTTCCCTAATCTGGGGAAGGAAACATATCCAAATCCAGGAGGTACAGAGAACCATCAAAATCAACAAAAGCAGGCCAACACCAAGACATATCGTAGCAAATTTGCAAAATACAGAGATAAGGAAAGAATCCTGAAAACAGCAAGGGAAAAGAAATCCTTAACCTACAGGGGAAGATAGATAATGTGAGCAGCAGATCCCTCCACAGAAATTTGTCAGGCTAGAGGGGAGTAGCATGATATATTCATTGTGCTGAATGGGAAAAATATGCAGCCAAGAATACTTTATTCATCAGGGCTGTCATTCAGAATAGAAGGAGAGATAGAGTTTCCCAGAAAACAAAAACTAAAAGCATTTGTGACCGCTAAACCAGCCCTGCAAGAAATATTAGAGGGGACTCTCTGAGTGGGAAAGAAAGACCAAAAGCAACAAAGACTAGAAAGGAACAGAGAAAATCTCCAGAAACACCAACTTCACAGGTAATACAATGGCACTAAATTCACATCTATCAATAATCACTCTGAATATAACTGGACTAAATGTTCCAATCAGACATAGGGTATCAGAATGGATAAAAAAATAAGACCCATCTATATGCTGCATACAAGAGACTCATTTTAGACCTAAAGACACCTGCAGATTGAAAGTGAGGGGATGGAAAACCATCTGTCCTGCTAATGGACATCAAAAGAAAGCCAGAGTAGTCATACTTATATCAGACAAACTAGATTTTAAACCAAAGACTATAACAAGAGATGAAGAGCACTGTATCATAATAAAAGGGTGTATCCAACAAGAAGATCTAACGATTGTAAATATTTATGCACCCAACCTGGGAGCAGCCAAATATATAAATCAATTAATTATAAGCATAAGGAAACTCATTGATAATAATGCAATAATAGGGGACTTTAACACCCCACTTACAGCAATGGGTAGATCATCTAAGCAGAAAATCAGCAAGGAAGCAATGGCTTTGGATGACACACTGGACCAGTTGTACCTTACAGATATATTCAGAACATTTCATCCTGAAACAGCAGAATACACATGCTTTTTGCATGCACATGGAACATTCCCTAGAATAGATCACATACTGGGTCACAAATCAGGCCTCAACAAGTTCAAAAAGTGAGATCATATCATGCATACTTTCCAATCACAACACTATGAAACTTGAAGACAACCACAAGAAAAAATTTGGAAGGACCACAAGTACATGAAGGTTAAAGAACATCCTACTAAATAATGAATGGGTTAACCAGAAAATTAAAGAAGAAATAAAAAAAATACATGGAAACAAATGAAAATGAAAACATGATGGTCCAAAATCTTTGGGATGCAGCAAAAGTGATCATAAGAGAGAAGTATATAGCAATACAGGCCCACCTCAAGAAGCAAGAAAAGTCTCAAAGGGGAGCAGAATATACCACCCTTAAAATCTGTCACTTTGGCATGTGAATTATTTTGAGTTGAAGGCAATCAAGATCCAGCAGACTCAGGAAACACTTTTTCCCTCCCTCTCAACTGCCTGAAAGAAATTAGAAAGGAGGATTGTACCAGGAGGATAGCAGGGATACACATAGTATAACTTTTTTATATTTGAGACTTATCTGCATGGCAGAGCAAATATTAAACAAATATTAAACTAAACATTTGCTCTTTTTACCTCCTGGTGAATTGCTTTCCTACCCCTTTGAAGCCTCAGACCCTGTTTCTTTCCTTAGCTCAGGATGGTTTATGAGCCTCAGTTGCTTGGCTGCCTTTGGGTCTCACATCTTTGTGGGGCCCCCTTAAGAAATGAAAATTTTCTACTGTTAATCTGTCTTTATTACAGGGGGGCTCTTAGCTAAGAACCTGGAAG
This sequence comes from Phoca vitulina, assembly GCF_004348235.1. NCBI lineage: Eukaryota > Metazoa > Chordata > Mammalia > Carnivora > Phocidae > Phoca > Phoca vitulina. The sequence continues at coordinate 43,697,088 of NW_022589704.1, forward strand.
GGTAGAGGGAAAATTATTTTTTCTCCCCTACAGTTTTATGGAATAAAAGGTAATGGGAATAAGATCTTCCACAATACTGACAGAAGGTATGAAAGGGTCTAGAGGAGGAGTTGGAGGGTCAGACCACAAGTGGGTCAGTAGGAACTTGGAAAAAAATCTGAGAAGCCAGGCACTTCCAACTGGTAGAGTCGGACTGGGAAAGAGAAGGTGATAGTGAAGTCTGGGGAAGGCTTTGTCTGCTTGTGGACTTGGTATCCCTTTTGGTCTGGTTTCTTTTGTGATTTTTGTGTATAGTTTTCTTTTACCACTTTCTTTTTTTTTTTTTTGGTACCAATAAGGTAAGAAAACAAGTTATATAGCTTAGTACTTTTTTTTTTAACAGATTAAAAAATAGACTTATTGTTATTTCTAAAAGTCAGAACTTAGAGGATGAATAAACACAACAACAGATGTATAAGAACATAAGTAGAAACACTGTTTTACAACAGTGTGTACTGAAACACATTTATGTACTGGAAACTATGAAAAATAGCTCTCTTTAAATGATTTAACATTTGCTCTTCCTTATATACAGTTGAATTTCCAGTGGGAGAACAAAGATGCTCGTGGCTCTCTGGGCCTTCCTTCATGAAAACCCTTCCTTAAAACCTCTGGAGTGCTCCATGAAGCCAGTGTATGGTTTAGCAGGAAATAGGGGCTGCTGTCAGTGCACACGTATATGCATGTTGTCCTGTCTTCCCAACTCCCCCACGCATGTGGGATCATTACAGGGGTTCAGGGGACCCTATAGTCAAACAAGGAAGTCCTCTGGAATAAAGCCTATTAATGAAATTCCCTTCTGGAAATGGCTTGGTACCTTTTAAATCTAATTTATTACTCCTATTTTTAAAAAAAATATTTAAAATATTGGTTTGAATAGGTAGTAAATATATGTGGTACAAAATTCAAAAAGTTCAAAGGGGCCATACAGCAAAAAGTCTTCCCACCCCTCTCTCATATGTCTGATTTTCATTTCTGGAGGCAACCATTTTAGCAGTGTCTTATGTATCTATCTAGAGATACATTCTATATGTAAATATGTATGTGTTCATGAACAGAGTGAGTGGGTAGCATTGTAAACACACTGTCTTGATTATTCATAGTCCAAGTAGTTCTAGGACTAGGTTCTATTATAAATCAGTTGACTCCATTCATTCAAAAATTAAAAGATTTAATTACTATGTGTATACTTTGTATATACAGTGTATATACTTTTGGTATGTATATTTTGCTTATCTACAGAATCTAAATAATTTTAGAAATCTTTGTTGGAAGTACCTAGTAATCCATTTGATGAGTTACCATTGTGTGAAAGATTTGCATCGATGTACAGGCATATATCATATTATTGTGTTTTGCAGATACTGTGTTTTTTACAAATTGAAGGTTTGTGGCAGCCCTGCATCAGTAGAGCAAATCTATTGATGCTATTTTTCCAACAGCATTTGCTCACTCTGTGTCTCTGTGTCACATTTTGGTAGTTCTCACAGTATTTCACATTTTTTCACTATTGTTTTGGTGAACAATGATCAGTGATCTTTGATGTTACTGTTGTAATTGTTTTGGAGGCACCATGAACCGTGCCCGTATAAGATAGTGAACTTAATCGATAAATGTGTCTGTTCTGACTGCTCCATTGATCTCCTGTTCTTTCATCTCCCCCTCCGTAGGCCTTCCTATTCCCTGAGATACAACAGCATTGAAATTAGGTCAATTAATAATCCCACTGTGGCCTCCAAGTGAAAGGAAGAGTCACATGCCTCACACTTTAAATCAAAAGCTAGACACGATTAAGCTTAGTGAGGAAGGCATGGCAAAAGCCAAGATAGGTCAAAAGCTGGGCCTCTTGCACCAGTTAGTCAAGTTGTGAATGCAAAGGAAAAGTTCTTGAAGGAAATTAAAAGTGCTACTCCAGTGAACACATGAGTAAGAAAGTGAAATAGTCTTTCGCTGATACGGAGAAAGTTTTAGTTGGGATAGATCAAACCAGCTACAATATTTTTTTAATCCAAGCCTAATCCAGAATAAGGCCCTCTCTTCAATTCTATGAAGGCTGAGAGAAGTGAGGAACCTGCAGAAGAAAAGTTTGAAGCTAGCAGAAGTTAGTAACATGAGGTTTAAAGAAAGGAGCCATCTCCATAATGTAAAAATGCAAGGTGAAGCAGCAAATGCTGATGTCTAAGATGCAGCTAGTTATCCAGAAGGTCTAGCTAAGATAATGAAGGTGACTACACTAAACAAGATCTTCAGTATAGTTGAAACAGGCTTCTATTGGAAGAAGATGCCATCTAGGCTTGCATAGCTAGAGAGGAGAAGTCAGTGGCTGGCTTCAGAGCTTCAAAGGACAGGCTGACTTTCTTGATAGGGGTTAATGCAGCTACTGACTTTAAGTTAAAGCCAATGCTCATTGACCATTCTGAAAATCCTAGGGCCCTTAAGAATTATGCTAGATCTGCTTTGCTTTAAAAATGGAACAACAAAGCCTGGATGACAGCGTATCTGTTTACAATATGATTTACTGAAAATTTTAAGCCTATTGTTGAAGCCTACTGCTCAGAAAGGAAGATGCCTTTCAAAGTACTGCTAGTTGACAATGCACCTGGTCAGCCAAGAGCTCTCGTGGAGCTTGCTCACACAGCATCTGTTCTGCAGCCCTGGATCAAGGAGCAATTTTGATTTTCAGTCTTATTATTTAAGAAATGTATCTCATAAGGCTATAGCTGCTATAGAGAGTGATTTCTTTGATGGATCTAGGCAAAGTAAATTGAAAACCTTCTGGAGAGGATTCATCATTCTAGATGCCATTAAGAACATTCATGATTCATGGGAAGAGGTCAAAATATCAGCATTCACAGGAGTTTGGAAGAAGTTGATTCCAATCCTCATGGATGACTGAGGGGTTCAAGACTTTAGTGGAGGAAATAACTGCAGAAATGGTGGAAATAGCAAGAGAACTGAAATTAGAAGTAGACCTGAAGATGTGACTGAATTTCTGGCAACTTCATGATAATTTCATTTAATGAATGAGAAGTTGCTTCTTAGGGATGAACAAGGAAAGGGGTTTCTTGAGATGGAATCTACTTATGAAGATGCTGTGAAAATTGTTGGAATGACAACAAAGGATCTAGACTGTTACATAAACCTAGTAGATAAAGGAGCAGCAGGGTTTGAGAGGATTTTGGAAGTTCTATTGTGGGTGCAATGCTATCAGACAGCATTGCATGCTACAGAGAAGTTGTGAAAGGAAGAGTCAACCAATACAGCAAACTTGACTGTTGTCTTATTTTAAGAAATTACCACAGCCACCCCAACCTTCAGTACCTTCCACCCTGATCAGTCAGCAAACACCAACATTGAGGCAAGACTCTCCACCAGCAAAAAGAATCTGACTCACTTAAAGTGCAGATGATGGTTAGCATTTATTAGCAATAAATTACTTTTTTTCTTTTCAGAATGTCAGCTTTATTCAGTCATAAAGCAAGGTTAACATAATTATCAAGCAGGTTCTGACTTCCAAAATTGATGATATTTTACTGCGTATTTAACTTGGCTGCTTCTTCAATGTGGCCTCTTCTCTCCTTTTAGTTGTGGAGTTTGTTCTGTCAGTCTTCAGGTTGATTTCTGGGGTATTTAGAATGATTTGGTTATTATCTAGTTGTGTTTGTGGGACAAGATGAGCCTAGGGATCCTCCTACTCCATCATCTTCCTCTCAATAAGTTACTTTTTAATTAATATATGTACATTGTTTTTTCAGACATAATGCTATTCCATACTTAATAGACTACAGTATAGCATAAAAGTAACTATGTGCATTGGGAAAACAAAACAAAAATCATTTGACTTTATTGCAACATTTCCTTTATTGTGGTTGTCTGGAACTGAACCCACAGTATCTCTGAGGTGTACCTGTATGTGGTTTGATGTTGGCTTGTGACAAAACCTTAATGCATTTTATCCTAAAGTTTTTCTTTTTTTACACAGAGAATGTCTAAGCACACGGAGGCAGCAGAAGTACTATTGGAAAGAAAAGGTTGTGCAGGAGTGATAACACTAAACAGACCAAAGTTCCTAAATGCACTGAATGTTAGTATGATTCGGCACATTTATCCACAGCTGAAGGTTTGTAATTTCCCTAAAGAAATTATATGGATCCTTTTAGAAGTGTATCTCAATAGAACATTTCTGGTATTCTCTTCCATAGAATATCTGGGATCAGCACCCAAGCCCTGTTGATTTCTTGTCTTCCGTGCTTTCCCTGTGTGATTATCCTGGAGCCTCCCTAGTGACAGGGAGTTCATGGCTTCCTGAGATAGCCCCTTCCACTTTTACATAGCTCCACGTTTCTTTTCTGTGTTTTGCCACTGTACTTCTCTGACCTTTTAACCAGTGGTACTAGTTCTGCCTCTTGGGATATGAGTATACAATCCAATCTCCTTACATGTGACAGCTTTTTTTTTTTTTAAGATTTTATTTGAGACAGAGTAGGAGAGCGCTCACAAGCAGTGGGGAGAGGGAGAAGGAGAAGCAGACTCCTCGTTGAGCAAGGAATCCGTTGTGGGATTCGATCCCAGGACCCTGAGATCAGGACCTGAGCCAAACACAGATGCTTAACTGACTGAGCCACCCAGGCGTCCTCATCGTCCCCATGTGATAGCTTTTTGACAGCTGTTTTTGAACTGCTTGGCCAGCCTATCTTAGAGAAGGCTATAAGCTTTTCTATTCTAAGTGAACTACATGGTGCAGTGGAAAAGCATGACTTACAGTCCGACTACTTTATTTAAAACTTGGATTTCTTTTTATTAACTGTGTAGTTTGGCAGTGTTAATCTCTCTGTTCGTCATTTTCCTCAGCTGTGAAATGGGGATGATTCTATCGAACAGGACTGTTGTGGAGATGAAGTGAAATAGTATACCTCACATGGTCAGCCACAAAGACTAACTCTCCCCTGGTTACCAGTTCCTTAATTTTCATTTGATGAGTCTCTCTTCCATACTGTTGTGTCTGTTTGGGACACCGTATAATATGTCTTTAAATGTAATAAAGAGAAATAAGCCAAGTGTTTCAGATTGGAATTAGACCGTATAGTGGAGGAAAGTAGAAACTTCCATGTTAGAATGCCATATTTCTGTTAATGTCGTCCAATATTGCATTAGCCTTTTGGACAGCCATATCTGTCCAGCTACATCTCTTCCAAGTAGGTTTATATTTCTATTCGCAAGTGTAGAATTTATAGAGCTCCTGTTGATTTTTTAGGCTGTTGTTGTCTTTTGAATTTCCATTGGGTCTCTTGACTCTTTCATCCTACTTATTTATTAGCTGTCCTTAACCAACCTCAAATCACTTCAAGATTTGATCAGTATAAGTGGTTTCACTCGATTGCTTATAAATTTGTCAGTAGGACAGAGCCCTGTATCACCGCAATAGAAAGGTTCTTGCTCTGTTTTTTCACCAGATATATAAGCTTCTGTAACATATTTTTAAGCCCATATTTTTTTCATTTTGGTCTCAAAGTTGTCATGGCAAAGATTTCAGATGCCATCATGCAATTTGGATCACAAAATGTATTCATCTAGCAACTTGTTGAGATAGTCTCTAATTTATGTCAGAAAAGAAAATGAAGTTGGGATCCATTCTTCTGGATGTACTTTATAAAGCTGGTACTTTATATGTATTGATACATATCTATCTATATAGATGTGTATATATACATATGTATGCATATAGATTTTTTTTGTAGTTAGTATTTATAATATGCTTTTACCATCTTTTACTTTTTCTTTTGGATAGAATTGGGAACAAGATCCTGAAACTTTCCTGATCATTATAAAAGGAGCTGGTGGGAAGGCTTTCTGTGCTGGGGGTGATATCAGAGGTAAAAACTACCCCCCCAACCTAAATGTTTCCGTCTCTCCAATAGACTGATAAAACTAATAGGAAATTTTTGTAATACTTTGTAATTTGCTTTACATCTAAGAATTTTTTTTTGTTATAATGACTTAGCCATTGTAGTTAAATATTAGAAAAATGAGAATAGCTTTTTTTTTTTAAACTACATATGTGCCCTTCATATATCCTGTCTTTCTCCCTGAATCATCCTAAACAAAATGTCCTGTTATGTGAGTCCACTTTTTATTTTAGGTTAGCTGATGTTCAGCAGTTTAATTTGTCCTATAACCTGACAATCTGGCCATGTTGAGTGACTTGTCATTCTCCAGATATGACATTCCTTCACATGTTTCCTCGACTGTGCCTGTGCTTTCCCCCAGTGCATGATCCCAAAGCAAGAATGTACTTAATTATAGAATTCATCCTGTTAATATATTTTTACAGGTGTTTAAGTAAACATGCCAAGATGGGATAAAAATATTTTCTTTTCTAGTTCTTTAGGTCAATCTGTATACATTTAACTATTAAAGACAAAAGAGAGAAGAAATGTTTGGTCTCAGGATCAAAGTCATGTACCTCTCACCACTGGTTGTCAGTATTTTATATATACTGAAAACTGTTTTTGCATTTTGTATTTTGTTTGTTATGGAACTGATTAGAGTCCAGGGATGGTTTTTTCTTTGTTTTTGTTTTTGTTTTTGTATTTGTATGTGTGTATATATGTGTAGGTGTATATCTATATATCTCTATACACGTATATATAAATATATATATATTTTTGTATTGTGTTAAAGGCAGTATGGTTTGGATTGATCTATTTTCCAAATTTACAAGTTTACATAAACCATTATATTTGGAATGGGAAGAAACAAGCTTGATTTAGGACATAATTTCAGATACCTATTAAATTTAAAGTAACTGAATTTTAATGTTTTAATTCTATCAATTTTTATTCTATTTTTAATTCTTAAATTTTTTAATTGCTTAGATAGATTTGTTAACCGAATTGTGTTTGGATTTGTTTTGCCCACAACATGAATATTTTTAAAATATTGTTTTCCAGCATGAAGCTAACCTTTCTTCTGGAGTTGGGTCTGTGATCTTGTCAGTTTACAGATGGGCAGAGCCTTATGTATTGTTTTTAGCTGCTTCTGTGAGCTATTTTTGCATATAGGTGTAACTTTATATTGATGTTTGGAAATACAGTTACAAATTACAGATTTATTTTAGTTAATGTGTATAAAGCAATGGTCTTCAATTCCAGGAAATTTAGTTGCTTTAAAGATCATAGTCCAAGATGATAAACGGGCACTCAGAAAAAATTTTTTTAAATGTGATTATGAATGTAATTTATTTTAACTTCTGTGGAATTAATTGATTAGAATAAAAGAGTAAATCAAAGAAGATTTTTGAGGTAAAAGAGCTTCATTCTATAGGCAATATAATTTGCACTCTTGTCCTTTTAGAATTGCTAAGTAGTGGTAAAGACTGAATAAGAAACAATAGATGAGGGTTTGGGGGTGTACATATATCAGTGAAATCCCCAGAAGGACAAAAATAGACACCAAATCTTTCTTTTAAAATCCAGGAAAAGAAGTGAACATTTGGAACATTTTGAAGGCGGATATATCAGACTTCTAAAATCAGTCTAAAAATCTGTAGTCAATAATTTTTATGTAACTATTTCCCATAGAAGAAGAAATATGTTTATATTTTAATTTGTATTTTAATAGATAATTCTCCTAAGATTTAAAGACAGGAAGGATATGAGCTTGCAGTGTATGGAAGAGAATGGTTTGATAGTAGTCATACCATTGGCTGGAATAGGAATACGGTAGATGCTCAATAAATGTTTTATGGTGAAATGAATGTGGCAGAAATACTTGACTAGATGGAATATATTGTAGAGCTGGGAGTGTATGTACACACATGCACACATGTACTTATATTTTTCTGTATGTATAATGTGCTTTGTGTTAAGCCATATTACCATTGAAATGTATATCCAGCAAATGTTTATTCAAGTGCTACAGAAAAGAGTCAAAATGAATTTTGTAGCAATATATAAGTTCTAAATGAGGTATAACACTTTTTAAGAAGTCCTTAAGAATTTTTGTCTTGAAGTTTTGACAATGGACCATGGATCTAGGGCTAACTGTGTCTGTGGCATGGACACTTCAAAACTTTAACAAACCATTCTAGAGTTTCCCCAGGACTTAATATCACAATATTTTAAATTTATTCTCTTTGACTGTATTAACTAGAAAGCACTTTTTTTAAAAAAAGATTTTATTTTTAAGTAATCTGTATACCCATCATGGAGCTTGAACTCACAACTCTGAGATCAAGAGTTGGCATGCTCTACCAACTGAGCCAGTTAGGCGCCCCGCTAGAAAGCACTTCTTAAAAAATTTGTAATCTTTCCTTTTTCCCCTTCCTTCCTTCCTTTTTTTTTTTCTTGTAGCGATCTCCGAAGCTGGAAAGGCAAACCAGAAGATAGCTCAAGATTTCTTTAGAGAAGAATATATGCTGAACAATGCCATTGGTACGTGTGTTCCACTGAGAGCTTTGAAAATGGAATCAAGAGGGGCGCCTGGGTGGCTCAGTCGTTAAGTGTCTGCCTTCGGCTCAGGTCATGATCCCAGGGTCCTGGGATCGAGCCCCACATCAGGCTCCCTGCTCGGCGGGAAGCCTGCTTCTCCCTCTCCCACTCCCCCTGCTTGTGTTCCCTCTCTCTCTGTCAAATAAATAAAATATTTAAAAAAAAAAAAAAGAAAATGGAATCAAGAAATAAGCTGCACAATATTAATTGTTAAAAATATCAGACACTCTTATTTACTCTTTTATGTACTATATGTCAGGCATAAGTAAAGCTGATTATTCGGCTCATTCCAGGACAATTCACACTTTAATATTAGTAAGCTGTACTTAATCACTATTTGTCCTACAATCAATATGAAAACATGGATTCTGATCATACAACTGGCTTTCTTGGAAAACAGAAAACTTGGGTCTCAGTTTTCTATGTAAAATGAAATACCATTTCTTAATTCTTGAGGAACTCTGGCATGAAAGTGTCTTCATAGTTGATGTTCCAGATTTCACTGGAAGTGAAGCAGTACTTTTTATCAAACGTGTTTCAAATGTTAAATTGCAGGGAATAAGATAATAAATAGTTATGTTCCCACCAGCCAGAATGAACAGACATTAGTATTTCATTTTTGCTTGATGTTTTAAGATTTATTTGAAAGAAATATAATACTACAGGTTTTAAACTTCAGTACACTTTGTTGCTTTCCTCAGTGCCATTTTTTTTCTCTCCCCAGAAGCAACCATTATCTCTCCTTAAGAAGTAACCATTGTCATTAATTTTTAGTGTATCCTACTAGACCATACTTAGTATTTTTGCTACATATTTAGATTTTCTTCTCATCCTTTGTTCATCTTTCTGTGGGATTGTTTGTCTTTTTCTTACTGATGGTATAGGTCTTTATATATCCTGGATTCCTCACTTTTGTAGATTATATGTACTATAAGAACACTTCTCTTTGCTACTTTAAGTTATCTTTTGGTATATACACGTTCTTATTTGATGAGTTGAAATGTATCCATTGTTTTCCTATATGATTTCTGCATTTTTGCATTTAAAAAAACCCACTTAGTAACACTGAGGTTATTAAGATGTTCTCATATTTTCTTTTAATAGCTTCAATATTTTGCTTCTTTATACTCTGAGTCTTTAATGTACTTGGAATTGTTTTTTGCGTGTGACATCATTTAACTTTTATTTTTCAGCTAGAAAGCCAGATGTTGTAATGCCTTTTATTATAACGTTCATGCCTTTTTCACTGATTTTAATGATACCTCTGTCATATATCAAGTTCTTATATGCGACTTGGTCTGTTTCTGGGCTACTTTGTTCACTGGTCTGTTTGTACTTAATGATGAAACTACAATGTCTCCCTTATTACAGCTTTAAGATATGTTTCTATCTGGCAGTATAAGTTGCTCTTGTTTTCTTTTGGAACTATCTTGGCTGCTCTTGGGCTTTTGATCTTCCGTATGAGTTTTAGAATTATTTTTTCAGGCTCCACAGAAGATTCCATTGAGGTTTTGATTGGAATGACAATTATAGATTAATTTAGGGTGAATTGACATCTTTCATATTGAGTCTTCCTATCTATGCATGTGGCATATCTCTTTATTTATGCAGACCTAAAAACTTGCAGAATCATAATTTACATACCATAAAACTCACCCATTTCAAATATATAATTCAATAACTTTTAGTAAACTTGTGTAACTATCACCCTAAACCAGTTTGGAACTTTTAATCAGATTTGAGTTTTTATGTCCTTTAATAATGTTTTGTAACTTTATCCATAAAGATGTTGCTGCCTTTTTTTTTAAGTTTTATTCTAAGGTAGCTTACTTTTTTTATTAGTACATTTAATGGTAATTTTACTGTTACATTTTGTAATTTACTGTTTTTGGCATATTGAAGTGCTTTGGATTTTAGAGTTTGTTCTTATATCCTGCAACCCTGCTGAAATTTGTTATTCTAATGATATTTCTGTAGATTCTCTTGGCTTTTCTACATAGGCAATTACACCATCTGCACATAATTTTTTTCACTTCTGTCTCTCCAGTCTTTATATTATGACTTTTCTTATATTTTGGCTGGGACCTCCATTGTAATGTTGAATGATTATATTTTGTCTTATTTCTGATGTCCATAGGAAAGCTTTTAAACTTTCAATTTTTAGTATCATTTTGTAGGCACATTTTTACCAAGTTACAGATATTACTTCTATTACAAATTTGTTAGGGGAGTTTTTTTGTTCTGTGGTAGTGGTGGTGCTTATTATCTGCTTGAGCATCCACTTTCTTTGGCTTTTTCTCTCCCTTTCTTGGAAGGAATTTATTCACTTCCTGGCTCAGCAGATGGTTTTTCTAATCATGTTTTGTGAATCTAATAGTTCCCTAGGATGAACTTTTATGCAGGTAGTCCATTTCGCAAGTTATGTGGGCCAGAATTTATTTCTGACTCAAATCAAATACACGTTCACTCACAGTGACTGGCTGTAGCTTCACTCAGCTATTGATTTTGAGTTTATTCTGGCACTGGTGGATTTCCTTTGTTTGGCTTTGAACTTGGATGTACATTAAAAAAAAATTTTTTTTCATAGAATTACTATGTATTTGAAGTAGGAGTGGGAAAAAAGGCTACTTCTTGATTTAGCTCAGTGAGCCAGATTGAATGGATATCTCTCACTTCTTTAAGTCTAAAATTCTACATATCAGGTTTACTTAGAGTGGCTTATTCATGTGGCTAATGAGAACTTGAAATGGGGCTAGTGTGAGCAAGAAATTTGATTTCAATAGCTACATTTGTCTAGTGGCTACTATATTAGTGCAGTTCTATACTAAATAAAAGGAGATGGGAGAAAACCTCTAAGAAGTTTAAAGAGTTTGGTTAAATATTAATATACAGAGAGAAAGCCTTCAAGGTTTAATTTCTATACATTGTAATGATATATTGTGTTTAATAAGGAATTTGACAGATTCTGGCTTTATTCCCTGCATCAGTTAGCTTCTAATATTTTATATCTGAAATATATATATATATGTATATATATATAGCTGAAATGGGGTGTGTGTATGTATCTCCATCCCAATCAATAGAGAAATTTCTTTCCATAGTTTCTAGGGAATTATAGTTTCCTAGGGAATTACAGTTCAAGATTGAAGGGAATTATAGTTCAAGATTGAAGGCTATAGATGTGGCAAACTGGCAAATATGAGTGAAACTCATTCTAGAATTGTGACTTGATGGCTCATTTGGCAAGCTGGAAATACAGAACTGCTAGATGGATTGGAACTGCAGTTTTATCCTTCTACATTGCATGGAATATTACTCAGCCATAAAAAAGATTGAGATCTTGCCATTTGTGACAACACGGGATGTATCTAGAGGGTATTATGCTAAGTGAAATGAGTCAGAGAAAGACATACCATATGATTTCACTTATATGTGGAATCTAAAAAACAAATGAATAAACAGCAGAAAACAGACCTGTAAATACAGAGAACAAACTGATGGTTGCCGGAGGGGACGGAAGTGGAGGGATAGGTAAAATGGATGAAGAGGGGAGTGAGCAATACAGTCTTCCAGTTATGGAATGAGTAAGTCACAGGAATAAAAGGTACAGCATGGGGAATATAGTCAATGGTATTATAATGGCATTGCATGGTGACAAATGGTAGCTACACTTGTGTGAGCATAACATAATGTATATAAACTTGTTGAATCACTATGTTGTACACCTGAAACTAATGTAACATTGTGTGTCTACTACAATCAAAAAAAAAAGTCCAAAACAGAAACCCAAAAAACTGAATTTTTATATTGGTCTTCAGTAAGGAAGTAATATTGGCAACAAGCAGTAACAGAAGCTCAGTGATTTACATTTTTGTTACGTTATAAGCAACTCCCCGTCTCAGAGGAAAAAGAAAAAAGGAAAAGGAACACAGTAAAATTTTACAGAATTTTTGAGCTGAAAGGCACTTCTGAGGCCATATGTTTAATCTCATTATTTAATAGATGAGGAAACTTACCTATAAATCATATACATACATATGATATGCACATATACAATACATTAACGTGTGTGTATAAATGTGTATATACCTAATGCTAGTATATATATTGAATTGCCAGTATTTGCGTGTGTGTGTTTGTGTGTGTGTGTATATCTCATGCCAGTATATATATTGAATATAGTTGATTTGCCAGTTAATGACAAAGATGAGACTGGAATCTGGGTCTTCTAACTCCCAGTCCTTGCTTTTTACTGTATGCTGCACTTCTCTTTGTATTGAAAACAAATTAGGTTCCTTAAAATACAACTGTGTACATAACATCCATGGCTTATAAGGTAAATCTTAATTATATTTTTCAATAGCTGAGTTATAAAAGGCTCTCATTTAAGTTGAAGTGTTGAGTTGTTAAATGATAATAGGCAATCAGGATTGTGTAGGGATTGACATTTTAAAAAGAACATATTTTAGAAGCCATATATTTAGCCACTTTGGTATTTCTTGCAAAAATTTCCTAAAGAAATTATTCAGATTTTATGTAACATGAGATTTTTGGAAAAGTGAATGTATTTTAAACATTGTAATTAATTCTAGCTCTGTTTTTTTTTGTTGTTGTTTTTTTTTTTTAGGTTCTTGCCAGAAACCATATGTTGCACTTATTCATGGAATTACAATGGGTGGGGTAAGTAGGCTACCTTACTCTCATCATTGATATGTGAGTTTACTAAAAATAATCATTATTGATCAGAAGTGAGGCGATGAATGTAATATGGTAGAACTCATTGAAACAAAATCCTGTTTGGATTTTGGATCCTTGCAGGTTTAGGATCTAGTATTTGCTTATAGCACTTTTAGACGATCTCCACCCAAAAGAATATGTTCTTAATTATGTTATATACTATTTTAGCTTCTTGAATTAGCAAGGTTTTTTAACCAACAGAATGGATTGAATTTTCTGTTGCAGTTGTTACATAGAGCCCTTTTTCTACTTAAAAGTAAACTGATTGCTTCCAAAAGCTTCAGAAAAGAAACTGGAATGTTAAGGGATTCTTAGACTGAGTCTTGGGGATGTGTTTGCCTAAATTGTATCTATTACACAAAATCTCACCTTAGTGAAAGTGTCTGGATACTTTATGAAGTTCTCTGAAAATGCATTTCTTATCAATTGACAAAGTATTTCTTTTATTTCTGTGTAATTTCAAAGAAGTCTTAAATGTTTCTGGCCTTGAATAACTTGATGTAGAGTTGGAAAAACATGAAATAATAACAGAAAAGGGGAAAATTATATGACACTAGCTATACCAAAGACAAGCCTTTAAAGAAGTGAGAGGTCAGAATGGGTCTTCATGGCAGGAAAAGGTAGGATTTAGGTAGGTAGTAGGAGGCTGAAGGGAAGAATTTCAAAGATACAATGTTCAGGGTTTCAGAGATTTAGTCATTGGGAGTACAAGAAGCCCCCCTCTTTTTCTGATAGAACCAAACTAGATAAAGCCTCTTAGGCACTGGGAGTTGCTTAGATCTTGCATGTCATTTTGGGAAGGGATTCCACTAGCAGCTGTGGTTAGAAAGCAGGATGAAGGGGCAACGTGTACCTCTTGGCTCGTTAACATTTACTGAACATGAGTTGATTATGCTTTCTTTGTCAAGGAAGTGTTACCATGAGGAAAATACTGAAAAAAAAAAAAATCTGAAAAAATACTGCAGAATAAGGGGAAGGAAAATAATTGAAATGTTGAAGGAAGAGCTGCCCTGTGAATGTGAAAGGAAGCAGGAAAAATGAAGATAAAAACAACATTGGGCATATTTAATAACACTTAAAAAGATGTAGCTCCCATGAAATAGGAAAGACAGCCCATCAGGAGACAATAAGCTCAGATGAAAGGGCAACAGGCAACATAAGGAAGGGTGAGGGGAATAGCAAAACTGACATTCCCCTTAGGGCAATAGATTAGAAGGAGTTGAATTTAATATTACAGATAATGAAGCTGTATCTGTGGAGGACAAACTTGAAAAGCACTAATCGTAAAAGGACAAGAATGAAAATGATGAGAAGAAACTTTTGAGGTAATTAAGGCGAAAGAAGGATACTGGGAACCCAACAAAGGAATGATATTTCATGGAAAGTAAATCTAGCACTTGGAATAAAAATAATGGCCCGATATAAAGATGACTTTCTTTAATTAAAAACAAAAAACTCTCAAACTTGTGGTATGTATAATTAAGGGAAACACACTCTTTCAGATAAAATCATTGAAAAGAGATCCACATCTAGATAAAAGCTTAGGTGAGTTTTTCTAAATTACAGGCTTTGAGGAAAAAACTAAGTGTTCAGGCTAGGGAGTAGGGTTTCGTCCTCATTTCAGTTTCGTCCATTTGAAGTTAGTGAATACAAGTTACATACCAAGGAATGTAAATCAGTTCTGGTTTCAGAGTTTAAGTGCCAGAAGTCAATGGATTGAGAAAGTTGTGAAATCAAGTCGTTAAAGAGTTTCCTACCCAACCAAGTTGTCATTTAGTATAATTGTAAAAGAAAAATATTCTCAGAAATGAAAGGGCTTAGAAAATATGTTGCTGACACACCATTATTGAAAATATTTCAATAAATACTTGGTCTAGTTGACCAAGAGATCACTCAAGTTTAATAACACAAGACTAATTTTGATATGAAAGGATTGGTGAACTGCCCTTTTTTACTATCAGTGAGCAGAAATTCCACTTTTTCATAGGAGCCTGAGAAGAATTATTGCTCTAGCATACTACATCTGAGTGAATTGACTGTGCCTTTTGGCCTCCATGACATGTATCAGTTGGTATGGTGTTTGCATACATTCCTATGTATGTTTCAGTCAAGAATACTCCATTTATTTCTTCAGAGAAGAGTGCAGTAAAACATACCAAGATAATGTTGCCTTGAATGGAGGGAGTAAGGGTGATGCTGCTGCTTTCTACTGGTCTGTTTTCTGTATTTAATGAGTATGAATGACTTTCGAAATAAAAATGAAAATATACTTTATATCAGCCTTAATGAGAATACCACCAGAGAATTAAGTCTTAGTGCCCTAAGGCAATGGTTTTCAAGGTGTTATTTTTGCACTAGCAGTATCAGCAGCATTTAAGGATTTGTTAGAAATACACAATCTGGGGCCTTACCTCAGAGTCAGACTCTGAGGGTGGGGCCCAGCAGTCTGTTTTAACAAGCCCTCCAAGTGATTCTGGGTCATGTTAAGTGTGAAAACCATGCCACAAGGCATCCATTGTATGTAATGAATTAACTTCTCTTGTATATGTCTTGTGTTTCTAGAATGGTACCAGTTATGTACCATCCTTGGGAAAATTGACAAAATAGTCAAGTCATGAGAAATCCCTCAGTGAGCAAGGTTCTTTTATGTTACATTATTATCAGCCCCCTTCCCCCCCAAAAAAAAAATCCAGCAACCCCCTATGTGTCTTTTCTCCCATCAGGTCTGCCCACCTACGTGCCTCACAAATACTCTTTATGTAATTCATTCTTTTTTTTTTTTTTTAAAGATTTTATTTGACAGAGAGACACACAGAGAGGGAACACAAGTGGGGGGAGTGGGAGAGGGAGAAGCAGGCTCTCCGCCAAGCAGGGAGCCCGACGTTGGGCTCGATCCCAGGACCCTGGGATCATGACCTGAGCCGAAGGCAGACGCTTAACGACTGAGCCACCCAGGCGCCCCTATGTAATTCATTCTTAAAGACTGAAGTTCTAATCTATTTTTTGACAGTCTTAAATACTACTATGATTAGATGTGATTTCTTCTTCCATTGACTTCTGCATTCAATCTGTACCCCAAATTTGGCATTTATACTTTGTTACTTATTATGAAATAAGCCCAGATATATTAGATGGTCTATAAGGGCAAAGGCTATCATGTCCTCTTTTTTTTTAACCCTCTCAACAACCAGAAATGTACAGTATGTATTTTCTTATGTAGCCTTTGAAAATGTAAAATTTACAGACTTGAAGTGAACCAGTTCTTTTTTTTTTTTTTTTGGAACGATATTTTGAACGTATCTTGGTTTTGAAGGCTAGCTTTTCATGTCTCATTTCAAACTCTGCTTAACTAAGACTCTTAGTGAACTCTTCCTTTTGAAAATACAATCCTCTAGATACTGGCTTTCAACCTTGGCTGCATTTTAGAATCCCTTGCGAGACTTACAGGTTCCATTGTCCAGGCTTTACTCACCTCACAGAACTATTAAATCAGGTACTGGAGTGGGACCAAAGTATTTTTTAAAGCTCTTTGGTGATCCCAGTGTGTAGCTAAGATTATGAACTGCTGATCTGCTAGTGATTCTTAACTATTACCTGTGGACCTTTTTCAAAATCCCGTGGGACATTGTTTTTCACGGGTTAGCTTGTATCAGAATCACTTTGAGGGCTTGTTGAAATGCAGACTCCTCCCACCCTCATTTCAGTTTCGTCCATTTGAAGTGTGGTCCAAGAATTTGCATTTGTTTTTTTTTTTAATGTTTAGTTAGCCACTGTGTAGTACATCATTAGTTTCTGATGTAGTGTTCAGTGATTCATTAGTTAAGTATAACACCCAGTGCTCATCACAGCACGTGCCCTCCTCAATACCCATCACCCGAATTTGCATTTCTAACAAGTTCCCAGATGATGATGCTGGTGATAGTGGGGGTGACTCACTTTAGGAACCACTACCACAAGGTGTTGAGAACATGTAGTGTGTTACTCAAAAAGACTTTATTTTCAGAATTGTTAGTAGAATTTTAATATTACATAAAATTATTCAATATAAATATATCTTAAATCCTAATACAGAAGTTTAGAATAAGATAGAGCAAATATGGCTTAAGGTGTACAAATAGTAATTGTTTGTTTTTATCTTGATACTGATCCATAAATTGTTTCTTATAATGTAAGAAGGAATTTTGTTAAAAAACTTGAACGGTCCAAAAGATGGCACCATAGAGCTTGTTTTTGTTTTTGTATTTTTTTTTTCTTTTTACTATAGAAAAAGTTTTTTTCCATCAAGGACAAGAACAGCTTTACCATCTTTTGTTATCTATCGTGAGGAGTAAGTAGCACAGCACTTTGTAGAAGGTATGGCTGGATTCCATTATGTTTCAGATTTCAGATTTGACCATTTACTCAATATTTTGGTCTTTGGTAAAATAAAAATGAATGTTTCTGAGTGTTTCTTCACTTGGCTGATCAAAATTACTTGAGATTATGTCATTCCAGTGTTTCTGTAAGAGATAAACAATTTTTTAATGAATAAAAATGTGAAAGAATAGTTCATTGTGTTTCTCAGAAAGACAGATTTTTCATTCCTTTCCCCTTTATTTTAAATATCTGAATTCATATTTTCTCAAATTAATATATATAGAAAGACAAATGATTAAAAATCAATATTAATTTTTAGTAGATACAGAACAGAACAGTCTTTAAATTTTTACTCTGTATGTGTGGTACCACCCATATTTCCCTCTCAACTGAATTGGGTTTAAAGATATTTCAAATTTCTTTCTTCCTTCCTTTCTTCTTTTCTCCATTTCTTCTTTTCTCTTCTCCTCCAAAATGCATTTTACAACAGAGATGAGGTTAGCTCCCCCAAGCCAACTCAAAATATGAGTGTAATATGGCATTGTTGTGTGTCTCAAAGTAGTAAGATGCTGCTAGCAAAAGGTTTTGTAATCAAAATAATGGAAAATTTAAAGTTGTAAGGCGTACTTTAGAAAGGGGTATGTTCTCATGAATAGAGAAGTGGGCATTGGAATGGGAAGAGTGAGTGTAGACAATACCCACGTGACTTTGTGGGACACAAGCTAGCCACATGGAAAATTGGCTAGTGCTCAATTACTGAATCAGATTAAGTTTAACCACTCATAAATGTCATTGAGACATGTCCTTTTTTAATGAGAAGAATTAACAGCCCTCAAAGATTGAATTATATTAATGTACTACAGAGGTCTGTGAGATAATAGTTGTATCTTCACTTTTAAAAAGTATTGTTTTAGTGATAATTGAATAGATGACATTTTAAGAAACCATTTTTTTATTATAAAATACTGGGTTTTTTGTAATACTCCTTAGTTACGTAAGAACCTGAGACTTTATGAAAGAAGAGATGCAATGATTTTATTAGCTAAGTTAAAGAAGTTTTTTTTTTTTTTTTTTTAAAGATTTTATTTATTTGACAGAGACACAGCGAGAGAGGGCACACAAGCAGGGGGAGTGGGAGAGGGAGAAGCAGGCTTCCCGCTGAGCAGGGAGCCTGACGCGGGGCTCGATCTCAGGACTCTGGGATCATGACCTGAGCCGAAGGCAGATGCTTAACGACTGAGCCACCCAGGTGCCCCAGTTAAAGAAGATTTTTAAAGAAACTTTTGAGTTCAGCTTACTCCCCCCACCACATCATTTAAATCTCTTGATTTTAAAAAAAGTTAATTACAGTATTCTTTAATGTGTTTACATTGTTTAATGAAAACACAGAGACAAGCATAGGCCATGCCTTTTTCTTTTTTCTTTTCTTTCTCTTTTCTTTTCTTTCTCTTTTCTTTCTTTCCACACTTAGGGAGGGGCAGGGCAGAGGGAGAAAGAGAACCTTAAGTGCGCTCCATGCCCAGCTCAGAGCCTGACATGGGGTTCAGTCTCACGACCCTGAGATCATGACCTGAGTGAAATCAAGAGTCGCATGCTTAACCAACTGAGCCATCCAGGCACCCTTGGGCCGTGCCATTTTTATTTATTTAATTTGTATATTAATTTTTTAAGATTTTATTTATTCGAGAGAGAGTGAGAGCTAGAGAGAGAGAGAGCTAGAGAGCATACACACAGAGGGAGAGGGAGAAGCAGACTCCCTGCTGAGCAGGGAGCCCAATGTAGGGCTTGATCTCAGGACCCTGGGATCATGATCTGAGCCAAAGGCAGATGCTTAACTGACTGAGCCACCCAGGCACCCCAGGGACAATCCATTTTTTTATTTTTATTTATTTTTATTTTTTAAAATTTTATTATGTTAGTCACCATATAATACATCATTAGTTTTTGATGTAGTATTCCATGATTCATTGTTTTCGTATAGTACCCAGTGCTCCATGTAGTACATGCCCTCTTTAATACCCATCACTGGGCTAACCCATCCCCCCACCCCCCTCCCCTCTAAAACCCTCAGTTTGTTTCTCAGAGTCCATAGTTTCTCATGGTTCATCTCTCCCTCCGATTTCCCCCCCTTCATTTTTCCCTTCCTTCTCCTAATGTCCTCCATGTTATTCCTTACGTTCCACAAATAAGTGAAACCATATGATAATTGACTTTCTCTGCTTGACTTATTTCACTTAGCATAATCTCCTCCAGTCCCATCCATGTTGATGTAAAAGTTGGGTATTCATCCTTTCTGGTGGCTGAGTAATATTCCATTGTATATATGGACCACATCTTCTTTATCCATTCATCTGTTGAAGGGCATCTCGGCTCTTTCCACAGTTTGGCTATTGTGGACATTGCTGCTGTGAACATTGGGGTGCATATGGCCCTTCTTTTCACTGCATCTGTGTCTTTGGGGTAAATACCCAGGAGTGCAATTGCTGGGTCATAGGGTAGCTCTATTTTTAATTTTTTGAGGCACCTCTACACTGTGTTTTCCAAAGTGGCTGTACCAACTTGCATTCCCACCAACAGTGTAAGAGTGTCCCCTTTCTCCACAACCTCTCTAACATTTGTTGTTTCTTGCCCTGTCCATTTTTGCCATTCTAACTGGTGTAAGGTGGTATCTCAATGTGGTTTTGATTTGAATTTCCCTGATGGCTAATGATGATGAACATTTTTTCACGTGTCTGTTAGCCATTTGTCTGTCTTCTTTGGAGAAGTGTCTGTTCATATCTTCTGCCCATTTTTTGACTTGATTATTTGTTTTTTTGGGTGTTGAGTTTGAGAAGTTCTTTATAGATCTTGGATACCAGCCCTTTATCTGTAGTGTCATTTGCAAATATCTTCTCCCATTCTGTGGGTTGCTTCTTTGTTTTGTTGACTGTTTCCTTTGCTATGCAGAAGCTTTTTATCTTGATGAAGTCCCAAAAGTTCATTTTTGCTTTTGTTTCACTAGCTTTTGGAGATGTATCTTGAAAGAAGTTGCTGTGGCCGATGTCAAAGAGGTTACTGCCTATGTTCTCCTCTAGGATTTTGATGGATTCCTGTCTCACATTGAGGTCTTTCATCCACTTTGAGTTTATCTTTGTGAATGGTGTTAGAGAATGGTCGAGTTTCATTCTTCTGCATGTGGCTGTCCAATTTTCCCAGCACCATTTATTGAAGAGACTGTCTTTTTTCCATTGCATGTTTTTTCCTGCTTTGTCAAAGATTATTTGACCATAGAGTTGAGGGTCCATATCTGGGCTCTCTATTCTGTTCCATTGGTCTATATGTCTGTTTTTGTGCCAGTACCATGCTGTCTTGGTGATCACTGCTTTGTAATGTAGCTTGAAATTGGGCAACGTGATGCCCCCAGCTTTGTTTTTCTTTTTCAGCATTTCCTTGGTGATTCGGGGTCTTTTCTGATTCCATACAAATTTTAGGATTGTTTGTTCCAGCACTTTGAAAAATGTCATTGGAATTTTGATCGGGATGGCATTGAAGGTATAGTTTGCTCTGGGTAGCATAGACATTTTAACAATGTTTATTCTTCTGATCCATGAGCATGGAATATTTTTCCATCTTTTTGTGTCTTCTTCAATTTCTTTCATGAGTGTTTTGTAGTTCCTAGAGTATAGATCCTTTACCTCTTTGGTTAGGTTTATTCCGAGGTGTCTTATGGTTTTTGGTGCTACTGTAAATGGAATCATTTCTCCAATTTCTCTTTCTACAGTTGCGTTGTTAGTGTATAAGAAAGCAACTGATTTCTGTGCATTGATTTTGTATCCTGCCACATTACTGAATTGCTGGATGAGTTCTAGTAATTTGGGGGTGGAGTCTTTTGGGTTTTCCACATAAAGTATCATGTCGTCTGCGAAAAGAGAGAGTTTGACTTCTTCTTTGCCAATTTGAATACCTTTTATTTCTTTTTGTTGTCTGATTGCTGTTGCTAGGACTTCTAGTACTATGTTGAACAACAGTGGTGAGAGTGGGCACCCTTGACGTTTTCCTGATCTTAAGGGAAAGGCTCTCAGCTTTTCCCCATTGAGGATGATATTCGCTGTGGGTTTTTCATAGATGGATTTTATGAGCTTGAGGAATGTTCCCTCTGTCCCTATACTCTGGAGAGTTTTAATCAGGAAAGGATGTTGTATTTTGTCAAATGCTTTTTCTGCATCAATTGAGAGGACCATATGGTTCTTCTCCCTCCTCTTATTAATGTGTTCTATCACAATAATTGATTTGCGAATGTTGAACCACCCTTGCATCCCGGGGATAAATCCCACTTGGTCGTGGTGGATGATCCTTTTAATGTATTGTTGGATCCTATTAGCTAGGATTTTGTTGAGGATTTTGGAATCCATATTCATCAGGGATATTGGTCTGAAATTCTCCTTTTTGATGGAATCTTTACCTGGTTTGGGGATTAAGGTAATGCCTCATAAAATGAGTCTGGAAGCTTTCCTTCTCTTTCTATTTTTTGAAACAGCTTCAGGAGAATAGTATTATTTCTTCTTTGAATGTTTGGTAGAATTCCCCAGGGAATCCATCAGGCCCTGGGCTCTTGTTTTTTGGGAGGTTTTTGATCACTGCTTCAATCTTGTTACTGGTTATTGGCCTATTCAGGTTGTCAGTTTCTTCCTGTTTCAGTCTTGGCAGTTTATAGGTTTCCAGGAAGGCATCCATTTCATCCAGACTGCTCAGTTTATTGGCATATAGTTGTTGATAATAATTTCTAAAAATTGTTTCTATTTCCTTGGTGTTAGTGGTGATCACTCCCCTTTCATTCATAATTTTATTAATTTGGGTCCTTTCTCTTTTCTTTTGGATAAGTCTGGCCAGTGGTTTATCGATCTTATTAATTCTTTCAAAGAACCAGCTTCTCGTTTTGTTGATCTGATCTACTGTGTTTCTGGTTTCTAATTCATTGATCTCTGCTCTAATCTTAGTTTTTTCTCTTCTAATGCATGGCTTAGGCATCGTTTGTTGCTTTTTCTCTAGTTCTTTAAGGTGTAGGTAGAGTTAGTTGGTGAATTCGGGATTTTTCTGTTTTTTTTGAGTGAGGCTTGGATGGCTATGTATTTCCCCCTTAGGACCGCCTTTGCAGTATCCCACAGGTTTTGGACCGATGTGTTTTCATTCTCATTGATTTCCATGAATTGCTTAAGTTCTTCTTTGATTTCCTGGTTGACCCAAACATTCTTGAGTAGAGTGGTCTTTAGCTTCCAAGTGTTTGACTTTCTGCCACATTTTTTCTTGTGATTGAGTTCCAGTTTTAAAGCATTATGGTCTGAGAATATGCAGGGAATAATCTCAGTCTTTTGGTATCGGTTGAGACCTGATTTGTGACCCAGAATGTGGTCTGTTCTGGAGAAAGTTCCATGTGCGCTCGAGAAGAATGAGTATTCTGTTGTTTTAGGGTGGAATGTTTTGTATATATCTATGAGGTCCATCTGGTTCAGTGTGTCATTCAAAGCTCTTGTTTCTTTGTTGATTTTCTGCTTAGATGATCTGTCTGTTGCTGAGAGTGGAGTATTGAGGTCTCCTACAATTAACATATTGTTATCAATATTACTCTTTATTTTGGTTAACAGTTGGCTTATGTAGATGGCTGCTCCCATGTTGGGGGCGTAGATATTTACAATTGTTAGATCTTCTTGTTGGATAGACCCTTTAAGAATGATATCCTGTCCTTCTGTGTCTCTAACTGCAGTCTTTAGTTTACAATCTAATTTGTCTGATGTAAGAATTGCTACCCCAGCTTTCTTTTGTGGTCCGCTGGCATGGAAGATGGATCTCCATCCCTTCACTTTCAGTCTGGATGTATCTTTAGGTTCAAAATGAGCCTCTGGTAGACAGCATATGGATGGGTCCTGTCTTTTTATCCAATCTGCATTCCTGTGCCGTTTTATGGGAGCATTTAGGCTGTTCACGTTGAGAGTGATTATTGAAAGATATGAATTAATTGTCATCATGTTGCCTGTGAAGACCTTGTTTTTATAGATTGTCCCGGTAAATTTTTGTTCTATATCACTCTTTGGGTCTTTCTCCTTTTATAGAAACCCCTCCCCCCCCTTAATATTTCTTGCAGGGCCGGCTTAGTGGTCACATGTTCTTTCAGTTTCTGCCAGTCTTGGAAGCTCTGCATCTCTCCATCCATTCTAAATGACACCCTTGCCGGATAAAGTATTCCTGGCTGCATGTTCTCGTTTAGTACTCTGAATGTGTCTTGCTAGGCCTTTCTGGCTTGCCAGGCCTCTGTGGATAGGTCTGATGTTATTCTGATTTTCCTCCCTCTGTATGTAAGGAGTCTCTCCCGCCAACTGCCCTTTAGATGGTTTCCTTGGTTCTAAGGTTTGCAAGTTTTTACTATTACATGCCGGGGTGTTGGCCTGTTTTCCTTGATCTTGGGAGGGGTCCTCTCTGCCTCTAGGACATGAATGTTTGTTTCATTCTCCAGATTAGGGAAGTTCTCAGCTACGATTTGCTCAAATATATCTTCTAGTCTTCTCTCTCTACCCCCTCAGGGATTTCAATAATTCTGACATTGGAACGTTTCATGGTGTCACTTATTTCTCTGATTCTATTTTCATGGATTCTGAGTTGTTTTTCCCTGGCCTCCTCTTTTCCCTTTTTATCTATTAAATGGTCTCTCCGGTCACTAATTTGTTCTTCTGCCTCGCTTACCCTAGCTGTTAGATTATCTAGATTAGATTGGATCTCATTGATAGCATTTTTAAGTTCTGCCAATTCAGCTTTCATTTCTGCCCTTAGAGACTCTATGTTGCCATTAATTGATTTCTCCATTCTAGCTATTGTCTTCACAATTGCTAGCCTGAATTCCATCTCCAACATCTTGGTTATATCTGAATCCATTTGTAAATCTGTGGCATAAATCATAATCTCTGAGTCTTTCCTATTTTGGGGGTTCCTCCTAGTCATTCTGTTGATGGGTGCTTGAGGGAATATATAGAGTCCAAATTATTGACCACAACCCAAGCAAGATGCACCTGTTTTCTAGGGACCTTAGGGTTGCTGGCCTCTTGTTTTCCCAGCCTGTCTTCTGGGGGAGGGGCCTGCCACACTGTTGCTCAGGCAATCCTGTTTGGGCAGAGTTGCCCTGCCCCCCTGTGGCGGGGGAGGGGCTCAGTGGAAACCGTCTTTTGGGGGCTTTTTTCTCTGGCGGCTTTCCAGGTCTCTTCCGAGAGTCAGAGCAGAAGAGACTGTTTCCAACCCTCTGCCTCGGAGCAGAGAGATTGCAGTCTGTCCTTCAGTGAGCTCTCCAGGCCACACTATCTCTGTTTCTGTCTGTGCTGCTATAACCTGCAGCGTCCTGGGTTGTGTGCCCCTCAGCAGCGCTCCCAGCCTTCACCTCCAGGTCGGAGCATATCTCTGCCCTTAGTGCTTCTAAAACCACCAGCCTCCCCCAGTTCACGCACATGGCCCCGCTGCTCCAGGTTTCCGTCTGAGGTGCTGCCCTAAAGTCCTTTCCCCGCCGCTACCGGTCTGCGAGTCTGTGCCCCCGTCCCCAGCGTGGGAGGCTATCACTCACGGGCGGTGTAGGATCCCCACGACCAGGCTCCCTCCTGCTGCCGTTTATCCTCTGATATCTTCCCAGGGAATCACGGCTCCCCGCTTCGTACCTCGGAACCAACTGCCTGCGATAATTCTGTTTATAGAGATCCAGCTCTATCTTCTTACATCTCAGGCTGATTTCGTGGGTGTTCAGAATGGTCTGGTAGATATCCAGCTCAATTCTGGGACTGGTTGGAATAGGGTCCCCTACTCCTCCGCCATCTTTCCCCCACTCTGGGACAAGCCATTTTTAATGGAATATCCAAGAAGCTTTCAAAAGATCAAAATGAAGTTATTAACAAAGCCTGATAATAGGCTTATATGTATGCTAAGCTACTCTCTCTCTAAAAGAATGATTTTAGAATGACCAGCCTTTCTTTGTCCAGTGAGTTGGAATATTTTTATGAGAGACATAAGAATCATAATTATGATTAGACATAATGTTTAATGTTCTTTTTCTTCAGGTTTTTATTGAGGTATAGCTGACAAGTAAAGTTGTAATATACTTAAAGTGTACAATGTGATGATTTGACATACGAGTACATTGTGAAAGGATCCCCACCTCAGACCTTATTCATCTTGTAACTGAAAGTTTGTACCCTTTAACCAGTCTCTTCCTACTTCCCCCATCCCTCCAGTCCCTGGCAATCACCGTTTTACTCTCTTTCTATGAGTTAGACTTTACACACACACACACACACACACACACTCACACATATATACACACACATATATAAATATATATATATTGGATATATATATTGGATATATATATAGATATTTATATATCATCACTTTTTCTTTATCCATTCATCTGTGGGTAGACAGTTATTTTCATCACTTGACTATGGAGAATAATGCTGCAGTGAGCATGGGAGTACAGATAACTCTTGGAGATGATGATTTTTTTTTTCATTTGGATATATGTCCAGAAGTGGAATTGCTGGATCATATGGTAGTTATATTTATCCGCTGATGGACATCTGGGCTCTTTCCATATTTTGGCTATTGTGACATTGCTTCTATAAACATTGGGGTGCATGTGCCCTTTAGAATCACTCAGACCTCAGAGGTTTAATACTAACTAAGGTTCATTATGATTTTAGCTATTATTTGAGATTGTTCTCAACTATTTCACCCAACCATTAAAACTTATTGGATATGTGCTATGTGCTAGACACTGGTTAGGCTCTGGGGGTAAAATAGTGAGCAAGGCAGATATGTTTCTTTCCTCATGGGGCCTCTTGTATAGAGAGGAAGGTACAGGGTATTCTGGAAATACACAAAAGAGTACCAGTCTCAGCTGTGTGAGTAGGTGTGAGTATTTTATTGAAAGGGATAGTGTAGGGGAAGCATCTTGGAGGAGGTTATATAAGCAGCCAGGAAAGAACAAGTTGGGAATAGTGGAGAAATGTGATATGGTTGCTGTTCATGTGCAAGGGGTTCATGCAGTATGGAAGGACACTGTGCAAATGAGAAGATAGCAGCCTGTGTGAAAATGAGTTGAGAAAATGAATGTATGTTTGGGTAAAGTTCAGTATGCCTGGATTTTGGAATATGAAGGAGATAGTGGTTGAAGTCTAAGGCCAGAAAGGTAAACAAGAAACCAGATCAGTCCTCTTATATAAGATATGTTGAGTAGTTTATCCTGAAATCAGTAGGGAGAGCCTTTTAAGTGCTTTTAGGTAGGGAGATGGCTTGAACAGACTTGCATTTTAGAATGATAAGTCTTTTGTGGGAAGAACAGATTGGAAGGGGTTAGAATTGAAAGTAAAGAGATTGTTTAGGAAGTTATTGCAGAGATCCAGATGAAAGATTGTGGTGATTTTGAAGTAGGGTAGAGATAATGAAGTAACCAAATATTAGATTTATGGGAGATATTTAGGAGGAGACTTGGGATTTGATGAGGGATTGGACATGGGGGGATAAAGAGGAGAAGGAAGCAAGCATGACTTCCAGGTCTAGACTGGGCACTGGAATCAGTGGTGGACTGTTCACTAAGATTTTGGAGGAAGAATGGCGGGGGTATGGGCTGGGAAGGGTAAAGGGAGATGAGTTTAATTTTGGGCTTGTTAAATGTGAAATGCCTGTGAACTCTCCACGTGGGTGTGTTTTGTCTGAATAAAAGTGTTGGTTATGCAAGTCTGAAACTCAGGGTGTTGCCTGGGCAAGAAGTGTAAGTTTGGGACTCGTGTAGGCACGGTGTGCTTGACAGTGTAGGCTTCTGTAACATGAATTAGCTCATAAGGGATTGGTAAATGGTGAAATAATGTTAGGATACTGTAAAGGTGTTGGATCATATGCAGTTTTTTTTTTCTAGGCAAGGGGAGATAGGATAAGTGGCAATAAATATATAATCAACTGGGCAGAAAAAAGTGCTTAGCTCTGTTGATGTACAGTGAATAGGAATTCTCTTGTCTGTATTTTAAGAAAATTAAATACCTCTTCTTTGGGCAAGTCTAAGATGAACAAACTCCCTACACCTGACACTTGGATGTTTAAGGGCAGAACCCTGCAGACTTATAGCTGCACTTCTACCTGCTTTGTCTCTGCACGTGTTGGTCCTGCCCTGATTAAAGTATTGCCCTTCTTTCCACTTTATTTTTATGCCTTTTAAATATCTGCTGTGTCATTCTTTGTTCATAATGAGATGCCTGCCTAGGTTGTCTAAATCAGGTCCCTGGGACCATTTATAGTTTTTATTATCACTCAAATTACAAAGTTACATAGGTTTTGAACAGACTACCCAAACTCTATTTTTCCTATAAGCTCTGTGCAGTTTTGCAGAACCTGAGGATTTTTTCATGAATTCGTTATCTTATAGCAGAGATGCCTTGTATTGAAAATTAGTCAGTAGAAAAGATTATGCAAGGAAATGTGACAGAAAGAGTAACAACCAAAATAAGTCCAGAATGGAATCCTAAAAACAAAACAAAACAAAACAAAACAGGGACACTTGGGTGGCTCAGTCACTTAGGTGTCTGCCTTTGGCTCAGGTCCTGATTCCAGGGTCCTGGGATTGAGTCCCAATCAGGCTCCTTGCTCAGCGGGGGAGCCTGCTTCTCCCTCTACCTGCCACTCCCATGCTTGTGCTTGTGCTTGTGTGCTCTCTCTCTCTCTCTCACAAATAAATAAAATCTTTTTTTAAGATTTTATTTATTTATTTGACAGAGAGAGACACAGCGAGAAAGGGAACACAAGTAGGGAGAGTGGGAGAGGGAGAAGCAGGCTCCCCGCCAAGCAGGAGCCCGATACGGGGCTCGATCCAGGACCCTGGGATCATGACCTGAGCTGAAGGCAGACACTTAACGACTGAGCCACCCAAGCACCCCAATAAATAAAATCTTAAAAACAAAACAACAACAAAAAACCCCACCCAATGTCTATTGGTCAGTGGCAGAACAAGGAGCCTATAGGAGACCCTGAAAAAAAAAAAAGGAGTACAGAAGAGGCAAATCAGAAGAGTGGGAACCTTCAAGTTGGTTTCTGTGCCCCAGAAGTCTTTGACAGTTACTTTGCTGTGTGGTAAAGAACATATCCTAGGTTCTTCTTGTATGTTGTGTTCCCCAGACCTACAAGTCAGCTGTTTTTCCAAGACAGCCGTGATTACTTTTAGTAGAAAATGGTAGTTAGCAATCACAGTGTGGGCACTAGTTAAGTTGGTAATTGTTTCTACACCTTTTCAGTGAACAAAGCTAAGAGTATAGATCTTGTTTTTAAGAAAAGATAGATCCTGAGTTTAATACATCCTATTCAAATTTAAATTTTTACTTCTTTAATATTTGTATCTTTTTATGTTGAAAAGTTTGTTTTTTTAAAAATAACATTAATATTGTTTCAGATTTGCTTTGTCCTAATAAATATAATAGTTTTAGGATAACAATACCACTGTTTTTACTAAAGATAAAGCCACTGAAATAGTTGCTGTCTTTGCCCTATACCAATTTTTTTAGTGACTTGTCTTTTTCATATTTTTTTTTCTTTTTCATATTTTTCTATTCAATCTGGTTCTCACTGAAGCAACTCTATTTTTTATACTCCTATCAGTTTATGATGAATAATATTTAAAGTACATACATACCATAACAAGTACAACTGAAACAGATTGGAAATACCTCTAACATTTGGTAAACTCTAAACTCAGCAGATCAGAAAAATATACAGTTGTATCAAAAAGTAGCCAGAGAGTAGCTTTCAGGATGCTAGTTAATACGGACATTAGTTAACATATTTTACAGAATTAATGAAAATCTTTGGTAAGTCAGAGGTGGATTAAGAGTGTTCCTATTATAATAATCCTTTTTGTTTGAGTATATGATATAAAGCAATGGCTTCTTAGAACTCCTTTTTAAACTTAGAACTCCTATATTTAAACTATAAATATATATAAATATAATAGGTGATATGTATGTTATAGTTGGACACATGTACATATATAATTGTAAATATGCTTATATTGGGGGTTGTGCTCATTGAGGTAAAAAACCTTGAGTGTGAATCTAGGAGATGTGTATTTTTAAGTTATTTCGAATTTATGCTTTAATGTATGACATACTAGAATTTTTCTATTCCCTGGATTTTAAAAAATTGAAATATAATTGACCTATAACATTGTATTAGTTTTAGGTATGCAACATAATTATTTGGTATGTGTATATACTGCAGAATGATTACCACAATAAGTTAACATCCATCACCACACATGGTTAACAAAAATCTTTTTTTTTTGTGATGAGAGCTTTTAAGATTTATTCTTTTAACAACTTTCAAGTGTCCCCCTGGCTTTTTTATTTAAAACTATACCTGAAGAATGGTAAACTGTTAATATATAAATAAATATTTCTACCTCAGTTATTTGTTTCTGCTGAATATCATTTTCATCCAAAAATAATATGAATTATGCATCAAAAGCAGGGGGAAATTTTTGTTTAGTGCTGATCTCTGCAGTCTATTAAAATACATTAACATTATATAATCAGTGTATTAGTATCATTAATATGCAATAGTAGCCTATTAATATTAATGTGAGAAGCATAATAAAGTCTTTGTTTTTACTGTGGAGACTGCTGATCAGACTGCTAATCTAATGCATGTGGTCCCACAGAGACATTATGAAACTTTATAGTTATGATATTAACTTTTATACTGTAGTGAAATAATGTATGATGAAAACCTATTTGAATTTCTAACAAAAATGTGTACCTATTTCAAAGCACTGTTTATAATCCTGAATGATGATGAGCGAGGACTCTCATATAACTCTGATACTGTGATGCAGTGTTCATTCTGGGCAGGAGCTTACTCATTCTCCCTGATTAGAATTTAAATCCATGACTCTCTGTGTAAACATTAGTCACATCTCCCTGTTGTATGCCTTTCTGAATTAGTTGCTTTCTTAACTGTGGTTGTTGGCTCTGTTTACTTTGTAACATTTATTTTTAATTTTTATTTTTTTAATTAAAAAACCTTTTTGTGAAACAACTTCAAATTTTACAGAAAAGATGCAATAATAGTACAGAGAACTTTTATATATTCTTCACATTCCCTGTTATTTCCACCTTTGTTTTATCATTCTTTCTTCCTCTCTCCTACATCTATGAAGAATTTCTTTTTCACGATTTGAGAGAAAGTTGAAGACGTGATAACTACTGTTAAATTGTTCAGTGTGTATTGTCTAAGAATAAGGACACCAAAATCAAGAAATTTAACACTGATCCAATACTGTTATCTGGACCATTTCTTTTTCAAGTACCAAATTGTTCCACAGGTGTCCTTGTTTGCTTATTGGGGGATTAATCTTGCCATTAATATAAATCTTGGCGTGGTTGACTATATCTTAAGTTAACTTTAAATATCCTTAAAATTATCAGGGCGCCTCGGTTGCTCAGTCGGTTAAGCATCTGACTCTTGATTTCGGCTCAGGTCATGACCTCAGGGTCATGGGATCAAGCCTGTCCACGGGCTCATTGGGGAGTCTGCTTGAGATTCTCTCCCTCTGCTCCTCCCCCCGGCCCACCCCCCCAAATTCCCCCCACACATGGGAGCACGCCCGTGAGCTCGCTGGCTCTCTCTCTGTCTCTAAAATAAGTAAATCTTTAAAAAATCTTTATAATTATCCATTTTTTTAAAATGTTGCTTTTTGTTTCAAATAGTATATTATCTGGAAATATAGAAATGCTTATTTCTAGTGGGTAATTAACATATTTTCATTTTGAAGGATTTAACTGTGCTTTTAAAGTAATTATAATAAGATCTTTTTTAAAGTCTTAAATAAAGCTACACCAGCCTTTTCCCTTTACTGAATAGTCTAAAAACTCATCTGTGTCTCTTAACCAAAAAACAGTCTTAGATTGCCTAAATTTTACCTTTAAGGGTTATAAAATTAAGTACATTGTCATTCTTGTGACAGTGTGAGTTTGACTACATTCATATATTTTAGTTATTTTTTGTTTATCCATATTAGAATTTTTATACTAGATTATAAAAATGGATCAAATTAATTTTACTTTATCAGTTCATTGTTAGCTCAGTCCTGCAGTGGTGATTGTTTACTATAATACAAGTAAAGAATGTCCCAAAAAAAAAAAAAAAGAATGTCAGTGCTTGGGACACCATAAATAAAAGGAACAGAAGAGTTAAATGTAAAATAGAATGATACCATACCAGCAGTAAACTGAAAGAAAGCTGATATATTTTAATAACAAATAAGGTAAATTTTATGACAGACTTTAATATAGAAGAACATTCCATAGTTATAAAATGGTTAGCTCTAATCTAAATTTGTATGCCCTATGAATCTGTTGTGTATTGTTTCTCTTTGGTGTTAGCCCTGTGGTATATGTTGGATTATTTCGAGTCAGGTGCTAGTTATTTCTGATTGGCTATTATTTGAACCCTAGGATGGCATTATCTTCCTCCAAGGAAGTACCTTTGTTTCTAGTAGGTGTCTAGGCGGAGGGCAGTAGTAATTCTGGATCATCTAGATCCAGTTGGGAATGGAGGGATTTGTAGCTGAGCTTCACTCCAAGTGAGGCCTGGTCTGAATTCAGGGCATTCTAACTCCTAGGGTGTAGCATTTGGCGGCCCAGTTTGGCAAGCCCTAAATTCCATTATTTGTTCCCTTAGCAGGGAGGGTTTAATTCAGTCTGTTAAACTCTGTTCAGATCTTCACCCTCTTAAGATCACTGAGGTCAGGGGCACCTGGGTGGCTCAGTTGGTTAAGCATCCGACTCTTGATTTGAGCTCAGGTCACGATCTCAGGGTGGTGGGATAGAGCTCTGAGTCGGGCTGCCACTGGGTGTGGAGCCTGCTTAAGATTCTCTCCCCCTGCCGCTATGCTCTCTCAAAAAAAAAAAGTCAAAAAGATCACTGAGGTCAGATTCTGAAAATTTTATTGACCTCAATCGACTGTAGAAAGATAGTTTATAAATATTTGTTTGAAACTCTCAGTTTATAACTGAACATGAAGCTAGCTGAACTGAATTAATGAGTTCCAAAGCATGCAATGTGACAGTAGTGCTAAAACTGAGAAACTGTGGGAACAAACCTCTATCTGAAATAACTCTACTGGTGTGATATTGTCAAACATTTAAAAATGTTTGGATCTATGCAAAAAAGTAGAAAGTCCTAAAAGGGGAAATAGACAAAACCACAATCCCAGGAGAAGAGTTAACATGCTTCTTTCAATAATGGAGCAGACAACTGCTCAGTGTAAGTACATATATATGTACGTGTGTGTGTGTGTGTATATACACACACACATATTTTTCATGCGTACACATAATTTGAACATTGTCCAATAAACTTGATCCAATTAACATGTACTCAGTAATTGCAGATATGTTCATTTCATGTGTGTATGGTGCATTTACCAAAATTGGCCACAGAATTAGTCTCAACATAAAAGGATTAATCATACAGACTGTTCTCTGGCCCCAATGGAATTAAGCTAGCAATCAATAATAGTAACTACAAAATTCTGAATGTTTGGAACATATACTTATTGGCTGTGCCTTGAGGGTAGGGAAGGATTACTTTAAATAGTACAGGGGCGCCTGGGTGGCTCAGTCGTTAAGCGTCTGCCTTCGGCTCAGGTCATGATCCCAGGGTCCTGGGATCGAGCCCCGCATCGGGCTCCCTGCTCTGCGGGAAGCCTGCTTCTCCCTCTCCCACTCCCCCTGCTTGTGTTCCCTCTCCCTCACTGTGTTTCTCTTTGTCAAATAAATAAATAAAATCTTAAAAAAAAAAAGTACATAAATGCACCATAAACTAAAATGACAAATTAGACTTAAAAACTAAGAACTTCTGTGCATTCTTGACATCCTTGAGAATGAAAAGGCAAACCATGGACTGGAAAATAAGTCTTGGAATGCATATATCTGAGAAAGGAATCCTATCCAGAATGTATAAAGAATTTCTATAGTCCATACAAAAACCCAGTGGAAAAATGAACAGTAGATGAGAGTAGACATATTACAGAGATATCCAGATAACAAATATAACAAAACAATCAACTGCATTAGTCAAGGAAATGGAAATTGAAATCACAATGAAATACTAACATATACTCATTAAAATGGCTAAAATTATGAAAGACAAGTTCAAGTATTGGTGAAGATGGGGAGTAACAAACTCATATAATGCTGGTGGAGTAGAAAATTGGTACTACTGCTTTGGAAGATTGTTATTTTTAAAAGTTAACTGAATTAGTTTCCTTTGACCCAGTAGTTTTACTCCCTGGTATATACCCAAACAAAATATGTGCACTTATGCACCAAAAGACATGCATGAGAATGGTCATTGAATCATTATTTGCAGTAGCCCCAAGCCAGAAAACCTAACTAGCTATTTACTGTAGAATAGATCAGTAAGTTATTTGTACAAAGGAATGCTGTATGATGGAAAAAAATTGCACACAACGTGAATGAATCTCCCATAGAGTTAACTGAAAGATAAGTAGTATATACTCAGTGATTCTAATTATATCAAGATAAAATCAGAAAGCATAAATCTTATTTTGTTGGAAGTCAGGATAGTGGTTGCCTGAAGGATGGAGGGAATGATGACTGACAGGCACATAAAATAATTTCTGATAATTTTTATCTACATTTTGGTTACATGAGTGTGTTAACTTTGGGGTAATTCATTGGACCTGTATACTTACCATTTGTAACTATTTGTATATTTTTGAATGTGTATTATATGTCAATTAAAATTTTTTAAAAAGCCAAGAAGATGTCCATATATACAATGGAGTATTACTCAGCCACCAGAAAGGATGAATACCCAACTTTTGCATCAACATGGATGGGACTGGAGGAGATTATGCTAAGTGAAATAAGTCAAGCAGAGAAAGTCAATTATCATATGGTTTCACTTATTTGTGGAACATAAGGAATAGCACGGAGGACATTAGGAGAAGGAAGGGAAAAATGAAGGGGGGAAATCGGAGGGGGAGACGAACCATGAGAGACTATGGACTCTGAGAAACAATCTGAGGGTTTTAGAGGGGAGGGGGGAGGGGGATGGGTTAGCCCGGTGATGGGTATTAAAGAGGGCGCGTGTTGCTTTGAGCACTGGGTGTTACACGCAAACAATGAATCATGGAACACTACATCAAAAACAAATGATGTGTACTGTATGGTGACTAACATAATAAAAAAAAAGCCAATGTGGCGGACCTGAGTGCAAGTGAGGAAGGTGGAGAATGGTAAACTCCAAGATCAGGGAGCTAGAAAGAGACCAGATCATGGCCTTATCAGCCACGAGGAGGAATTTTGGTAATATTTTAATGTAATGGGAAGTCACTGGAGAATTTTGGGCAGGACAGAACCTTAACCGAGTGACACTTAATAAGCTTACTTGGCTGCTGGGTAGAGAACAGATTGTGGCAAGGACAGAAGCAAGAAGGACTAGCCTAGGCAGGAGATACTTGTGACTTCAACTAGGGTTGTAAAGTGGAGATGTGAACAGTGGCCCGATCCAAAGTATATTTTGAGGTTAGAGCTGTAAAGACCGGTTCATAGATTGGGAGATCAGAAAGAAAGATGATGCTGCTGAGGTTTTTGTCCTGAGAAGCTGGGTGAATGGTGGTGCTGTTTACTGAGGGAGCAGCACATTTAAGGAGATATCAAGAGATCTACATCTGATGTATGAACATTGAGAAAGATATTAGATATTTAAGTGGAGACATTAAGTAGGCAGGTAGATATAAAATTCTAGAGAAATCAGGGTGGGGAAATGATTTAAATCATTAATGTTATGGTGCTTAAGTTCCTGGACTCCTGGAAGACGTCACCTAGGAGGCGAATGTAGAACGAACAGAGTGCAGGTGAAGTGGAGTAGAGGGATGACACCTGATCATTGGTGGGGGCAGATCAACATTTGGATGTCAGGGAGAAAAGAAAGAGCAACTACTAAGATAGAAGGAAAACCAGGAGGGTATGGTGTCTCAAAGTCAGGAGAAGTGTTTCCTGAAGTAGGGACTAAGCAACTCTGCCAAATGTTCCTGAGATATCCAGTTAGAGGAAATGAGATTTGAATAGTGGGTTCGGTAGGATGCAGGGAGAGTATTTGAGAATTAGGAATTAGAATGACATCTTACATTTGGGAAATAAATCTATATAGTATAACCATTAATACAATAAAACTTGAAGACTTTGAAGCTGTTTTAGTCTAGCAAAGGGTACCAGCTCAGGTTAATGGTTAAAAAGTATGTAACATTAAATTTTGAAAGTTTCAAGGGGGATTTATTGTAAACAACCTGTAATGGATTCTTTTATATAAGATACAAAAATTATATCTGAATCTGCCATGAAGGCGCTACATCCTTTTCAGTGCTGATCAGCATTTATATTCTTAGTACTTCCAAGTGCAGTGGCTTGCATTTTTTCCAGCCTTCCTCTTAATTAAAAGGTTTTTAAAATTGGCTCTTAATGGTACTTGTGTCAAGCATCTCTTATTCTGAAAGCTTATTATTAATAAATTCTTCCTAAAATCTTGAAGTCTTTGATTTCATTCATTTTATCAGCTATGGGTGAAACAAAATGTATTATGTAATACAAGATAACTGAATCAGTGAATATAGGATCTGTAGTTTCTATGTCAAAGAATATGGGGCTCATAAATTTCTCTTTTGATTTCAGGAGGTAGATAAAGGCCTTCTATAGAGACGTTGGGCTGTTAAGTGGTTCTCTTGTCAAATAAGGAGGATTTCAGAAGATGTAATGGAGTGACTTGTCTGGGATGAGCAGTGTTAGCAGGAAAAGGCGTACAAGGCAGCTTATATTGTGTGATGCTGAAGCATGACAGGATGTAGATCTGGTTCTAATTGAAAATGTAGCAAGAGACTTTTTTAATTGAAAAGAACATGGACTCAAACAGATCCAGAAAAGAGAATGGAGCAGTTATTAGACAAGTGTGGGGATCAAATGGGAATCCATAGACAAAAACTGGCAGCATTGCTTGTCTTCCTGAATATTGAACTGCAAGCTATCTCTGCTGTTTTTTGTAGGTTTGCTTTTTTCTCTGTGCTGTATATGGGCTGCATGCAGCCTTCTCAGTTTATTCATCATCACCCTGTATATTTCTGCTTTAACTTGGCTGTCATGTCTTCTTTGGCTCAAATTTCAAATGACCTTTAAGCTTTGGCTGTCATCGACTCACAGCAGCCCACCATGTTTTAGTTTAAATACCTGAGAGTAAGAATCTTGTCTAACGTGCTTTTCTTTCTCTCCCTTTGCTCCCTGGGCCTTACAGCTCTGGTTAGCCTCGATTGGCTACCCTTGGGTGCCTATCCCTAGTTCAGCCACTGCTCAGGGAAGGGCAACGTCTTTGGGTAGAGAAAGGGCAGTGATGGGGCAGACTGTGGCCTTCTCTCAGTGTGTCTTCCTCACTTTAAAATTGTATGATTAATTGAAATTGTAAAGTCTTGGGATTTTGGAGAAATGGCATGAAGGCACTATGGTTGTTGGAATAAGCATGGCAAGAGTAGTGGTAGAGGTAGAGTAGAGGTAGGCTGGGCCAGAATATGTAGAGCCTTGCATGCTATGAATAGAGTTTGAAGTGTGTGTTTGTGTCTCATAAATATCCACGTTTGTTCAAATATGTGTTAGAGATACATAGGGAAAAATCTGAAGTGTTACATACCAAATTAATAATAACTGTTTCTCTGGAAAGAGGGAGGAGACTAGGATTGGGGTTGTGGTCCGATTTTACCTTATATATAAATATTTGGTAAAGGGGGATATAGTCATTGCTGTTTGTGGAATTCAGAGTTAATTAAAAGAGGTAGGAGGCAATGACCAGAGGAGTATGGTTTGAAGCGGGGTCAGTCTGTGAGGCCTGGAGATCTACCTACTATGCAGCCCTAGGGAGGCAGTTCTGAGCCCTAGGACTCTAAAGAACAAAGTCGGAAAACTGGGAATCCAGTCCAACTCTAAGTTCTTAGCAAGACATTCCTGAACATTAATAACTTTGAGCTACAATGTGACAAACTAAAAGTTAGAATATGAATCAAGGACCTCTAAAATAATGTAATAAATTAATACTAAAACTAGTAATGCTCTCTTCATTAAAATTTCTAAGATTTCATAATCTTGAAGTATATACAGTCGAATTTGGGTCAGTATTGTCAGTTGAATGTGTCATAATAGAATACCTATAACATGATATTTGCCTGTATGAAGAATATCCCAAACATTGTGGTTTTAACTTATAAGTGTTGACACCAAAAGATGTATGTAGTGGCTGAAGAATTTTATTCATTTTCATGTTTATTTACATGGTCTTCTAAAATTTAAGCTTAGCATATAGTATATAAAATTTATAAGAAATTGCATGTGTGTTTTAGTGTTTCTTAAGAGGGTTTTAAAGTTTTAAGAACTTTTTTTTTATTATTAAATATTTTTAAGTAGTCTCTACACCCAACATGGGACTCGAACCCACAACCCCAAGATCAAGAGTCACATGCTCCACTGACTGAGCCAGCCAGGTGCTTCCCCACCCCCCATCTTTTTTCTTTTTTCTTTTTTTTTTTTTTACAGATTTTATTTTTTATGTAATCTCTATGCCCAATGTGGGAAAAGTTTCAAGAACTTTTAAATGGCTGACCTGAGTATGAAAACACTTGAAAGAGTTGAAGAAATTGTAATGAAAGATTAGAAGAACCAGATACAAATGAGGCCCTTTCTAATTAGTTAATGCTTACAGAACTCTGAAGTGCCTGATACTGCCCCAAACACTTTATACTTTTTTAACTCATTTAATACTATGCTGAAAAAGATAGACTACATTGGTTAAAAAGGATCAAGAATGAGAAAAACTAAAACAGTCTAACAGAAGTTCTGAATAATGTGAAAAGAACATAACATAGGAAATGCATGTTAGAGTGTGAGCATTGGTGTTAACTGGATACTTTGTCATCACATGTATACCTCTTATTTCATTTTATTCAAATATGTTTTTTTCAAATATGTTTATTCAAAGATGACTATTAAGTTTTCCCTTTTCAGTGACATGCAACAAATTAGAGATAGAGACTTTCAGCCAAATCTTATTTTCTAAAACTTATGTTTAGTAATCAGTTTTTAAGAGGTGTACAGTTGGCCCTGTTAAATGTTGTATCTGAGAAAAATGATGTTACTAATGTTATGAACTGTGTAATAAATGATGAAATATGTGAATAAATGTGTTAATATTGCTATTCAAAGCCACTGAAATTAGCTAGAATGGCTTGGTTGTGCTCTTTTGATGACTGGTTCCACTGATGACAACACTCAGTGGTTCTGGGAACAGTCACTATTCTATAATGCTGTACTGGACTTGAAATGAGAGGGAATGGGGGAAGAGGACATTAAGCATAACACAAAATACTGATTGAAAACATCTTAGCTAAAACAAATCTATTCCAGATACCAGGGATATGCATATATTTTTTGTCCAGTACTCCTGAAATTATGTGTTTTAGGGTTTTTCTCCAGTGTGTCTCCTAAAAGAAATTCTTGTAGAATATAAAGATAACTTACTTGGTTTAAAATGTTTGTGTGTGTATGAGTTTGCTTATATTTTTTTTACAGTATTTTTAAACAACTTTTTGCCTTATTTTCCTAGGGAGTTGGTCTCTCAGTTCATGGGCAATTCCGAGTGGCTACTGAAAAGTCTCTCTTTGCGATGCCAGAAACAGCAATAGGTAAAAACCCTCAATTTTTCATAATCACATCTAGAATTATCTTTGGATGCATTTCAGATTACACTGTTGTTAAAGAAATTGATGGAATCTTGCTGAGATACAGCAATGAAAGAATTCTTAAAAAGAAATTAGGAAGATACCTGAAAGTTATATTAGCTCAGTGATTGTATCTGAAAACACAAAAGAATATTTAACTGGCAACACTAACACACTGGTCATTAATTTTAGATAAAATATTATTAGGAGAAAATAGTCTTGTTTCGGGCACCTGGGTGGCTCAGTTGCTAAGCGTCTGCCTTCGGCTCAGGTCATGATCCCGGGGTCCTGGGATTGAGCCTCACATCGGGCTCCCTGCTCCGTGGGAAGCCTGCTTCTCCCTCTCCCACTCCCCCTGCTTGTGTCCCTGCTCTCGCTATGTCTCTCTCTGTCAAATAAATAAATAAAATCTTTAAAAAAAAAAAAGAAAATAGTCTTGTTTTCAGATCTATGATCCATTTTGATTTTTTTTTTTTTTTTTTATTTGAGAGAGAGAGTTTGCCTGAGTTGGGTGGGGAGGTGCAGAGGGAGAGAAAATCCCAAGCAGGCTCCATGCTCAGCTTGATCTCACGACCGTGAGATCATGACCTGAGCCGAAATCAGTAGTTGGCCACTTAACCAACTGAGCCACCCAGGTGCCCCCATTTTGAAATTTTTGTACATGGTGTGAAATATGGATCAAAGGTATAGATCAAATTTTATTATTTTTCACATGGAGATATAGTCATTCACACACTACATTTTGAAAAAGCTGTTGTTTCTCCACTGATGGCTTTTGTACCTTTATATGTGTTATATTGGTGCCAGCACTACAGTCTTGATTATTGTTGCTTTATTGTAGAAATCAGGTAGCAATAATCCTCTCATTTTGTTGTTTTCCCTAACTTGTTTTGGCTATAAAGATCCTTTGTATTTCTATATGAATTTTAGAGTCAGTTTGTCAATTTGAACTAAAAAATCTGCTAGGATTTTGATTAGGATTGTCTAAAATTTAAGGAGAATTGACAACAATGTAGAATCTTCAGACCTGAGAGCAAGGTATATCTCTCCATTTATTTAGGTCATCTTTAATTTCTCTAAGCCAAGTTATGTAGTTTTCAGTTTATAGGTCTTACATATCCTTTGTTAGATTTTTCCTTAACTGTTTCATATTGTTACTATTTTAAAAATAAAGTTCTGACTTTTAGTTACCAGTATATAGAAATACCTTTGATTCTTATTTTTTTAATGAAGCATAATTGACATACAGTTTTTAGTTTCAGGTGTACATCATAGTGATTTGATATTTTTATACATCACAAAATGATTCCCACGAGAATCTAGTAGCCATCTGTCACCATACAAAGTTATTATATTATTGACTATATTTCCTACACTGTAGATTTTATCTCCGTGACTTACTTATTTTATAAGCGGAAGTTTGTACTCTTAATCCCCTTCATCTATTTTGCTTGCCCCCAACCACTCCAAAAGTTTGTTTCCTATATGTATGAGTCTGTTTCTGTTTTGTTTTCTTTTTTAGATTCCACACATAAGTAAAATCATATTGTATTTGTCCTCTGATTTATTTCACTTAGCATAATACCCCTAGGTCTATCCATACTGTTACAAATGGCAAGATTTTATTCCTTTTTTGTCGCAAAGTAATATTCCATTGTATATGTATGTATACCACATCTTTTTTATCCATTCCTCTATTGATGGACACTTCAGTTGCTTCTTTATCTTGGCTATTGTAAATAATGCTGCAGTGAACATAGGGGTGCATATATCCCCTTGAATTGGTATTTTTATATTTTCTCAGATATATACCCAGAAGTGGAATAGCTGGATTATGTGGTAGTTCTATTTTGAATTTTTTGAAGAACCCCCATACTTTCCACAGTGGCTGCACCAATTTATATTTCCACCAGCAGTACATGAGGGTTCCCTTTTGTCCACATCCTTACCAACACTAGTTTTTGGCTTTTTGATGATAGCCAATCTGACAGGTGTGAGGTAATATCTCATTGTGGTTTTCTTTTAAAATTTTATTTTTTAAATTAAGTTTTTTATTTTAATTCCAGTATAGTTAACATACAGTGTTATATTAATTTCAGGTGTACAATATATTGATTTAACACTTCCATACATCACCCAGTACTTCAGTACTTAGCACAAATATCCTCCTTAATCCCCATCAGTTATTTCACCCATCCCCCCATCCACTTCCTCTCTGGTAACCACCAGTTTGTTCTCGGTAGTTAAGAGTCTGTTTCTTGGTTTTGTTTCTCTCTCTCTCTTTTTTCCTTTGCCGATTTGTTTCTTAAATTCCACATATGAGAGAAATCATATAGTATTTGTCTTTCTGTGACTGACTTGTTGTGCTTAGCATTATACTCTCTAGCTCCATCCATGTCATTGCAAATGGCAAGATTTCATTCTTTTTTATGGCTGAATAATATTCCTGTGTGTGCATGCACGCACACGTGTGTGTGTATGCTTCTACAATTTGGCTATTGTAAATAACACTGCTATAAACATAGGGGTGCATATATCCCATCAAATTAGTGTTTTTGTATTTTGGAGGGTAAATACCCAGTAGTTCAAATACTGGATTGTAGGATAATTCTATTTTTAACTTTTTGAGGAACCTCCATACTGTTTTCCACAGTGGCTGTACCAGTTTGCATTCCCACCAACAGTGAAAGAGGGTTCTTTTTTCTCCACATCCTTGCTAGCACTTGTTTCTTTTATTTTTGATTTTAGCCATTCTGATAGGTGTGAGGTGATATCTCATTGTAGTTTTGATTTGTTTCCCTGATGATGAGTAATGTCAAGTATCTTTAATGTGTTTGTTGGCCATCTCGATGTCTTCTTTGGAGAAATGTCTGTTCATGTCTTCCCATTTTTAATTGGATTATTTGTTTTTTTGGGGTGTTGAGTTGTATGAGTTCTTCATATATTTTGGATACTAATCCCTTATCAGATATGTCATTTGCAAATATCCTCTCTCATTCAGTAGGTTGCCTATTAGTTTTGTTGGTTATTTAAATATCTTCTCCCATTCTGTAGTTCTCTTTTAGTTTTGTTGATTGTTTCCTTCACTGTGCAGAAACTTTTTATTTTGATGTAGTCCCAATAGTTTATTTTTGATTTTATTTCCCCTGCCTCAGGAGACATATCTAGAACAATGTTGTTATGGCTGATGTCAGAGAATTACTGCCTGTGCTCTCCTAGGATTTTTATGGTTTCAGGTCTCACGTTTAGGTCCTTAATCCATTTTGAATTTACTTTTGTGTGTGGCGTAAGAAAGTGGCCCTGTTTCATTCTTTTGTGTGTTGCTGTCCAGTTTTCCTAATACCACTTATTGAAGAGACTACATTTTCCCCACTGTGTTTTTTCCTCCATTGTCGTAAATTGACCATGTATGTGTGGTTTTATTTCTGAGCTCTCTGTTCCATTGATCTATGTGTCTGTTGCTGTGTCAGTACCGTACTGTTTTAATTTGTATAGTTTCGTAGTACAATTTGAAATCAAGGAGCATGATACCTCTAGCTTTGTTCTTTATCAAGACTATGCTGGCTATTTATCGGGGTCTCTTGTGGTTCCACTGATATTTTAGGATTATTTGTTCTAATTCTGTGAAAATATATTGAAATTTTGATAAGGATCACATTGGATCTGTAGATTGCTTTTGGTAGTATGGACATTTTAACAATATTAATTCTTCCAGTCCATGAGCATGGAATGTTTTTCTATTTATTTGAGTTGTCTTCAGTTTTTCTCATCAATGTTGTGCAGTTTTCAGTCTTTTACCTCCTTGGTTAAATTTATTCCTAGGTATTTTATTTATTTTTTTATGCAGTTATAAATGGATTTTTTTTATTGATTTCTTAATTTCTCTTTCTGATAGCTCATTTAATAGGGTATAGAAACACAACTGATTTCTGTATATTAATTTTGCATCCTGGGACTTTACTGAATTCACTTATTCTAACAGTTTTTGGTGGACTCTTCATGGTTTTCTCTATAGTATGTTATCTGCAAATGGTGACAGTTTTATTTCTTCCCTTCCAATTTGAATGCCTTTTATTTCATTTTCTTACTGATTGCCATGGATAGGAGTTCCAGTACAATGTTGAATAAAAGCATCAAGAGTGGACATCCTTGTCTTGTTCCTGATTTTAGAGGAAACGCTTTCAGCTTTTCACCATTGAATATGATGTTAGCTGTGGATTTGTAATACATGGCCTTTATGACTTTGGTGCCATACATTGTATATTCCTTCTATACCCACTTTGTTGAGAGTTTTTATCATAAACGGATGTTGAATTTTGTCAAATGATTTTTCTGCATCTTTTGGATCAATCATATGATTTTATCCTTGTGTATTGACTGATATGTGGATTTTTTAAAAGATTTTTTTATTTATTAGAGAGAACGGGTGCAGAGGAGAGGGAGAAGCAGGCTCCCCACAATCAGGAAACCTGACATGGGCTCAATCCCAGGACCCCGGGATCATGACCAAGCTGAAGGCAGATGCTTAACTGACTGAGTCTTGCAGGCTCCCCTAATATGTGCATGTTAAATAGTCCTTGCATTTCAAGAATAAATCCCACTTGGTTGTGGTGTATGATTCTTTTACCGTATTGTTGAGTTTGGTTTGCTAATACTTTGTTAAGGATTTTTGCATCTATATTCATCAGGGATATTGGTATGTAATTTTTGTTTGTTTTAGTGGTGTCTTTGGTTTCAATATCAAGGTAATGCTAACCTCATTAAATGAGTTTGGAAGCATTTCTTCCTCTTCTATTTTTTTGGAATAATTTGAGAAGGATAGGTATTAACTTTTCTTTAAATATATGGTAGAATTCACCTGTGAGGCCTTCTGGTTCTGGACTCTTGTTTTGGGGGAGTGTTTAAATGCTGAATCAGTTTCATTTCTTGTAATTGGTCTGTTTAGATTTTCTTTGAGATTAATCTTGGAGGGTTGTGTGTTTCTAGGAATTTAT
Organism: Phoca vitulina; assembly: GCF_004348235.1. Lineage (NCBI taxonomy): Eukaryota > Metazoa > Chordata > Mammalia > Carnivora > Phocidae > Phoca > Phoca vitulina. The sequence continues at coordinate 43,741,529 of NW_022589704.1, forward strand.
TTCTTCTAGGTTTTCCAATTTGTTGGCATATGATAATTGTTCATGGTAATCTGTTATGTATACACAGTAATCTTTATTTCTGTGGTGTCAGTTGTAAACTTCTTTCGTTTCTGATTTTATTTATTTGGGCCCTCTTTCTTTCTTTATGGGTGTGGCCATGGGTTTATCGATTTTATTTGTTCAAGGAACCAGATTCTAGTCTCCCTGAGCTCCCCGAGCAGGGAGCCCAATGCGGGGCTCGATCCCAGGACCCTGGGAGCATGACCCGAGCTGAAGGCAGTCGTTTAACCTACTGAGCCACCCAGGCGCCCCATAGCCTTTATTTATTTATTTATTTTTTCCAATCTAGTTCCTTTAGATATAAAGTTAGACTATTTGCGGATTTTTTTCTTGTTTTTTTTTGAGGTAGGCCTATTTCCCTATGAACATCCCTCTTAGTATTCCTTTTGCTGCATCCCATAGATTTTGTAAAGTTGAATTTCCTTTTTATTTGTCTCAAAGAATTTTTTAAAATTTCCTTTCTGATTTCTTCATTGTCCCATTGGTTATTTAGTACCATGTTACTTAGTCTTCATGTGTCTGTGTTTTGTTTTCTTTTTCCAGTTTTCTTCTTGTAATTGATTTCTAGTTTCATACAGTTAAGGCTTGATATGACTGTAATTGCCTTGAATTTATTGAGACTTGTTTTGTGGCCAAACTTGTGATCTATCATGAAAAATATTCCATGTGCATTTTTAAAGAAATGTTCTATTTATATCTACTAAGTCCATGTGGTCTAATATGTTGATTTTCGGTGTGGATGATCTACTCATTGATGCAAGTGGGGTATTAATGTCCTGTATTATTATTGTATTACTCCATTTAGGTCTGTTAATATTTACTTTATATATTTAGGGGATTGTGTGTTAGGTGCATAAATATTTATAAATGTTATATCCTCTTTTTGGATTGACCTCTTCATCGTCATGTAATGTTTTTCTTTGTCTTTTGTTAAAGTCTTCGTTTTAAAGTCTGTTTTGTCTTACATGAGTATTACTACACCAGCCTTTTCTTTTCCATTTGCATGGAATATCATTTTCAGTCCGTGTGTGCCTTTAGATCTGAAGTGAGTCTTTTCTAGGCAGCATATAGATGGATCTTCTTTTTTTTAATCCCTTCAGCCACCTCTGTCTTGATTGTAGCATTTAATACATTTACATTAAAAGTAGTTATTAATAGGTATGTACTTATTGTCATTTTGTTAATTGTTTTCTGGTTGTTTTTGTAATTCTTCTTTGTTCCTTTCTTATTGGTGTATTCCCTTGTGGTTTGATGGTTTTCTTTAGTGTTATGTTTGGGTTTCTTTCTCTTCATTTTTTGTATTTTGGTTTGACGTTACCATGAGGTTCACATATATCAACCTGTGTGTGTGTGTGTGTGTGTGTGTGTGTGTATATATATATAGCAGTCTTTGTCTTTTATGTATATATATAAAATACATATATGATATGATATATATATATCAATCTATTTTAAGTTGATAGTCACTTAAGTTCAAACACATTCTAAAAGCCCTACATTTTTACTCCTCCCCCTCCTTTTGATGTCCTATTTTACATCTTTTTATTTTGTGTATCCTTTTTTTTTTTTTTTTAAAGATTTTATTTATTTGACAGAGAGAGACACAGCGAGAGAGGGAACACAAGCAGGGGGAGTGGGAGAGGGAGAAGCAGGCTTCCCGCTGAGCAGCGAGCCTGATGTAGGGCTCGATCCCAGGACTCTGGGATCACAACCTGAGCTGAAGGCAGACGCTTAACGACTGAGTCACCCAGACGCCCCTTGTGTATCCCTTGACTACTTATTGTAGTTACAGTTGATTTACTATTTTTTTCTTTTAATCTTCATATTAGCTTTTTAAATGGCTGATCCCCCTGCCTTACTATATATTTGCCTTTACCAATGAGATTTTTTTCTTTCATATGTTTTCTTATTTGTAGTTATGGCCTTTTTTTTTTTTTCCTGCTAAAGAAGACCCTTGAGGCGCCTGGGTAGCTCAGTCAGTTAAGCATCTGCCTTCGCCTCAGGTCATGATCTCAGGGTCCTGGGATCAAGCCCCGCATCGGACTCTCCACTCAGTGGCGAATCTGCTTCTCCCTCTCCCTCTATGATATCTCTTGCTTTTGCTGTCCCTCAAATAAATAAATCTTAAAAAATAAAAAAAAAAAAAGAAGACCACCCTTTAACATTTCTTGTAAAGCCAGTTTAGTGGTGGTGAACTCCTTTAATTTGTGTGGGAAACTCTTATCTCCTCTTCAATTCTGAATGATAGCCTTGCTGGATAGAGTATTCTTAGTTGTAAGTTTTTTCCTTTCAACACTTTAAATATATCCTGCCACTCTCTTTTGGCCTGTAAAATTTCTGGGGAAAAATCAGCTGATTGTCTTATGGAGTTTCCCTCTTATGTGACTATTTGTCTTTCTCTTGCTGCCTTTAAGATTCTTTATTTTTAAGTTTTGCTACTTTTAATTATTATGTCTTGGTGTGGGTCTCTTTGGGTTCATCTTGTTTGGGACTTTCTTGGATTCTTGGACCTGGATGTCTGTTTCTTTGCATGGGTTAGGGAAGTTTTCAGCCATTATTTCCTCAAATAAGTTTTCTGCCCCTTTCTTCTCCTAGGGCCCCTATAACATGAAATATGTACACTTGATGTTTTCCTAGAGATCTCTAAAGCTACCCTCATTTTTTAAAATTCTTTTTTCTTTCTGCTGTTCTGATTAGGTAATTTCTACTATTCTGTCTGCTAAATGCTGATTTGTCCTTCTGTATCATTTCAGTGATTCTTCAGCTCTGGTTCTTATATTTTCTAACTCTTTGTTGAAGTTCCTTCATTCTTAAGTGCAGTGAGCATCTTTATGACTCTTACTCTGAACTCTTTATCAGGTGGTTTACCTGATAAATTACTTATCTCTGTTTCATTAAGGTTTTTTTTCCCTCCCTAGGGTTTTATCTTCTTTTGTTTGGAACATATTCCTCTGTCTCCTCATTTTGTTTGACTTTCTGTGTTTGTTTCTGTGAATTAGAATAGCTATCTACCTCTCTTAGTCTTGAAGGAGTGGCCTTGAGCAGGAGCATCCTCTGTATAGACTCGTATGCCTGGCAGCTTTGGTTGGTTGAGCTGGAGCAGAGATGGGCCACGAGTATGCTGCTCTGGGGTTACCTTGACAGGACAGGTGGGGGGATGGGGTGGGCACCTTCAGCAGATAGCTAGAATTCATGTGGGCTAGGGATCTGGGACTTGCTAGGGCAGCCCTATAGATTGACTAGAGTGCCTGGACCCTGCTCCTGTCTGCACTGTGAAGGTGGATTGGGTTGGGGGAGGGGGGTGCAATGTAAAATGTGATGCTTGTTGGCACCTCTGACCCTAGAGAGTTCCAGCAGTCCCTTGCCCATTTGGTGGATGCTGCAGGGTTAGTAAGTGGATTTTCCTCACATTCTGATTGCTCTTTAAACAGCTGTGTTTGTTTGTTTCTGTTTTTTTCCGCTGTGCCCAGAGTCGGTGAGTCTGTGCAGGGGCCCCTCAGTGATATCCCTCCTTACTGTAAGGCATCACATTGGGAGTGGTGTTTCCGTGGTTACTGCCTGTATCTCTGTCTCTCCTGCTGTTGTGTATGTGGTTCCCCCCATCACTTTATGTGCAGAAGCTGTTCAATTGGTTCTCAGTTCTTTTTCAGCAGGAATTGCTCTATATGTAGATGTAGATGTGGTGTATCTGTGGAAGAAGGTGAATTCAGGGTCTTCCTAAGCCACCATCGTGGACTGCCACCTGAAGTACAATTGATTCTGTATTGACTTTGTGTCCTGCAAACTTCCTAAACTCATTTATTAGTTCTAGTGGATTTTTTTTTTTTTTTTGTAGATTGTACTAGGGTTTTTTTTGGTATAAATAATTACATTATTTACAGATAAAGTCACTTTTACATTTTCCTTTCCAATCTGGATACTCTCTATTTTTCTTGCCTTATTCCACTGGGTTAGAACCCCCAATACAATGTTGAATAGAAGTATTGAGAGTGGGCATTCTTGCCTTGTTCTTGATCTGAGGGAAAACATTCAGTCCTTCAATTAAGTGGGAGGCTGGGTGTAAGTTTTTCATAGGTGCCCTTTATCAGGATGAAGATGTTTTCTTCTATTTCTAAATTGCTGAGGGTTTTTATTAGGAATGGATTTTGAATCTAAAAAGCCAAAACCTTTTCTGCATCAGTTGAGGTGATTATTGGTTTTTCTTTTTTAGTTTGTTAACATGGTGAATTGCTTTGCTTGATTTTTTTAACATTAAACTAGCCTTGCATTACTAGGATAAATCTCACTCTGGCATGAGGTGTTATACTTTTTATATGTTGTTAGGTTTGATATACTAAAATTTTATTTGGAATTTTTGCATCTGTGTGTTCATGAAAGACATTGGTCTGTGGTTTTCTTGTAATGTCCTTGCTTCCTTCTGGTATGGGGGTAATGCTGGCCTCATTTTCTGGAGGAGTTTCTGTAGAATTGGTATAATTTTTTTCTGTGTTTGGTAGAATTCATCAATGAAGCCATCTAGACCTGAAGTTTTCTTTGGGGGAAGGTTTTCAACTACAAATTCAAAGTCTTTAATATATGTAGGGCTATTCAAATTATCTCTTTCTTGCACAAACTTTGGTAGGGTGGATCTTTTAAGAAATTTGTCCAATTTATTAGCATCAAGTTTTTCATAAAGTGAAAACTTTTGTGGGGGACACAATTCAGTCCATAACAGGGACTTATCAGCATATAGATGTTATCTAGAGCCATAAGTGCTAAGGAAATGTGTGTGTAGGGATAGCCTAAGATCAAGCCTAGGCACAGCAGCATGTAGAGGTCAGGCGAAGGAAGCAGACCCAGCAAGGGGGAATGGAAAGAAGCAGCCATTGAGACAGGGGCAAAAAAAAGAGAATGTAGTACCCTGGAACAGAGGAACATATTTCAGGACAGACTGCGTTTTGACTTGGGCAGAGCGCTGCTGAGGCTGTGGGGCAGGTAGTATATAGCGTAGAATGCATGTAGAGTGTAGAATGTTGGGGAACTGAAAGAAGAACAGAGGGGCTGGAATGTAGTAAATGAGTAGTAAGAGATGTACTTGAAAAAGTGATTGGGGGCCTTGAAGACTTTGATAAAATGTTGGTTTTAATCTAATAGAAATAGTTACGGCATAGTTTGAAGCAGTAGAAGGCAACACTCTTATCAAGATTTGTGTTATTAAAAAGATCACTCTGGCTATTGTATGGAGAACTTTCAGGAGAAGGAATCAATAGGTCATAGTCACTGGTGGGTGTTAAAAGGGTGGTATGAGAAGAGGATGTTAAGACTGGATGGTTGTGCACTTTTTGAGGTAAGTGATACTAGAAGACAGACGATAGGAGTCGGGGGAAGTCATTAGTTCAATTTTAGACCTATCTTGTTTGAGGTGCTTAGAAATATTTACAGTAGAATGCTGCTAATTCTTTCAAGTCTAGGAACTTTTTGTCAAGTAGAACTGGAAAGAATTTGAACGCTTGTGTTTTTATCTCAATTTCATTAAATGAAGCAATCTTAGAATAGATATCTGGATTATAAAACTAGAGGGTCACAATTGTTTAAGGAGCTCTTAAACACCAAAAAGTAGTGTACTGGCAAGTGTTTGCATATATGCCATTTTCAGTTGTTACCACTAGAGAGAATAAGGGAATTTAAAAAAAAAAAAAGATGGCTAAGAAAAGAGTAAATGCAAGTGATTTTATTAGGTATAAACATTCTTGGTGTAAGGTTATTGCATCACTTTAAATATCTTGAATATTAGATAATTGATTAACAGAATAGACTATGATTTGAATGGTAATAATGAATTTTCACATAATACAGCTTTAGATTATGCATATTTTTTCTTACCATTTGAAAGAAAACATTTTTTTTTTGTTTTGTTTTTAAAGATTTTATTTATTTATTTGACAGAGACAGACACAGTGAGAGAGGGAACACAAGCAGTGGGAGTGAGAGAGGGAGAAGCAGGCTTCCTGCGGAGCATGGAGCCCGATGTGGGGCTCGATCCCAGGACCCTGGGATCATGACCTGAGCCGAAGGCAGACGCTTAACGACTGAGCCACCCAGGCGCCCCAGAAAACATTTTTTTTATTTAAATTTAATTAGCCAACATATAATGCATCATTAGTGTTTGATGTAGTGTTCAATGATTCATTTTCATTGTTTACTATTTCAGAGATTATTAAAAATAGTGATAAGGAAATTTTAGGTAATAGTTAATGAGTACAACTTATATATAAAAAGTTATGCCATCAAATACTTTATTGACTTCTATAGAAATGAGACATGAAAATTTTGAAAAATACTCAAGTCAGAACAATTTAATAGCAAGTCTTTTGTGATACTGATTGCATTGGAAAGTACTTAATAATATTTTTAGTATAGATTCAAATAATAGAGAGAAATGGCCATTTGATCTCAAGTAAAGAGTTATATTCATCTTTTTAATTTGAATCATTATTATCTCTTTTCATTATTTAATACAGGACTATTCCCTGATGTGGGTGGAGGTTATTTCTTGCCACGACTTCGAGGAAAACTTGGTTATTTCCTTGCATTAACAGGATTCAGGCTGAAAGGAAGAGATGTGTATGCAGCAGGAATTGCTACACATTTTGTAGATTCTGAAAAGGTAATTACTTGGATTATTGCATTTTGTGTTATTGGAATAACTCCTGTTGCACGGGAAGGCAGTATAAGTGGTTGGGATCCCAGGCTTTTGGTTAGATGTGGGTCTGAATCCGGGATCTACTGTTTAAAGTTGTGTGACCTTTGGAAAGATAGTTAAGCTCTCCAATCATGTTTCCTCATGTGCAAAATGGAGATAATTATGTCTGGATTCAGGACTGTTTTGCCTGGCACCTTCAGTGAATATTTTTTCATGAATAATTACACTTTGGTTAAAAAAATACCTACTTTAAGAAAATCTAATATATAAGAATCTAAATTTATATATAAAAAGATAGGCTTTTATTTTACAAAAACATTTTTGAAAGGTCCTCTTGGTTGTGAGTTTCCCTACTAGTGCATTTAAGAGTTACATTTGTAAAATATGGTCTTAAAAACTTTTCTAAAGGCTGTTGCAAGGGACACATATTACTTAGCTTTGTCTTTTTATTTTTTTTTTTTAACAGAAAATTTAACAGTTTTCTTAGCACAGAATAGCACAGTGGCAAAGAATGTACAGACAGACAGCTTAGGTTTAAATACTAGCTTGAATTTAGCCTCTTTATCCCCTAGTTTGCCCATTTCTATATGGGGATGGCAGTTCCTACCATAGTAGTTGAATATTTTTGTGGTCAATGTAACAGAAAATCCAGTTCAAGGTGGTTTTGCCTCAGAATTTCCAGCAAGAAACTTGGGATTTATTCTGCTTCAACTGGGAGCTCACCCTCCTTGAACTGGCTTATATTACCCTTGAACCCATGAGCCAGTTAACCTACATCAACTAACCCACCTTGCTAATGTGTTCCATATCTGGAAGTATGGGGTGAACTTAGCTTTCTAGGAGGAAGCACATAGATCCAGATGGATATCTGATCTTGAGAGAGGGATGTTTTGGGATAGGAGGAGGAATGTTACAAAAAAGTATGAGAACCTTCTATCACATTGCTTGAAGTTTCAGATCTTTCTCCATGTTATGGGCATCCACAGTCACACTGAGTAGGTGTCTGTCCCATCCTTCCCGTGAGCTGTAAGAGGAAGCAAGCATGGGACTCCATTATGTACTCTTGAGGGACACCCTTTGTTAGAGTGGAATTTAGTTAAGAATGGGAGAGAGCGCTGATCCACAACTTAATTCCCTTCTTTGTCAGCCTGCTCAGTGATAATTTCTACAGTGTGTAGGCTGCCATTCACAGGGCCTGCACAGGATAACAGAAATGAGGAATGAATGTTGGGGTTGAGACTAGAGGTAGGTGCAAAAGATAAAAGATAAATAACCATCTGTCTCATCTGACAAAGTAGAATATGAGAAGTGTAACAAAGAATATAGAGAAGGTACTCAATGGATTGAAAGGAGGGAAAACTTAAAAGGCTGGAAGTTTTCTCATAGAGGTTGCAGTTCAGCTGGGCCTTAAGATGAGTACTGTCAGGAAAAAGCATTCTAGATAGAGGAAACATGTAATGAGCAAACCAGCGGGCAGGAAAGCTTAGCTATGTTTTGGAAACAATAAAAAGTCCCATTTGGCTGAGCATAGAATAGTATGTGAGGGATATAGATGGAGATTAAGTGTGGTTATATTATAGAGCTGTGCACTGACCATAGTAACCATTAGTCACATGTGGCAATCTTAGTTAAAGTTAATTGAAATAAAATTTATAATTCAGATCTTTGTTGCAGTACTGCATTTCAAGTATTTAATAGAGAGAAACAAAGATGAATGTCTCTCCTCTTTAGTTTCTTCCATCTTTATCTAATTCCTTGCAAGGCAACATTTGCTGTGTGGGAATGTGTGTGCATTCAACTTCAGAGAAAATTTCCTTCACTGATTAGCTGAAGAGAGCACATCATAATTTTAAGACAAGTATTTTTAAAAAGAGTATAAAGTTTCTTTAAAAGAAAGTCCTGGTGCAGCCATTCTGGAAAACAGTTTGGAGTTTCCTCAAAAAGTTGAAAATAGAGCTACCCTACGACCCAGCAATTGCACTACTGGGTATTTACCCCAAAGATACAAATGTGGTGATCCGAAGGGCTATGTGCACCCCAATGTTTATAGCAGCAATGTCCACAGTAGCTAAACTATGGAAAGAGCCAAGGTGTCCATCAACAGATGAATGGATAAAGAAGATGTGGTATATATATACAATGGAATATTATGCAGCCATCAAAAAACCCGAAATCTTGCTATTTGTGATGACATGGATGGAACTAGAGGGTATTATGCTAAGCGAAATAAGTCAATCAGAGAAAGACGTGTATCATATGATATTGCTGATAGGAGGAATTCTTAATCTCAGGAAACAAACTGAGGGTTGCTGGAGTGGTGGGGGGTGGGAGGGATGGGGTGGCTGGGTGATAGACATTGGGGAGGGTATGTGCTATGGTGAGTGCTGTGAATTGTGTAAGACTGATGAATCACAGACCTGTACCTCTGAAACAAATAATACATTATATGTTTAAAAAAAAAAAAAAAAAGATGATAGTAGGAAGGGAAAAATGAAGGGGGGGAAATCAGAGGGGG
>NW_022589704.1:43750885-44119006 GCF_004348235.1 Phoca vitulina
AGTAGGAAGGGAAAAATGAAGGGGGGGAAATCAGAGGGGGAGACGAACCAAGAGAGACTATGGTCTCTGAGAAACAAACTGAGGGTTCTAGAGGGGAGGGGGGTGGGGAGATGGGTTAGCCTGGTGATGGGTATTAAAGAGGGCACATATTGAATGGAGCACTCGGTGTTATACACAAACAATGAATCATGGAACACTACATCAAAAACTAATGATGTAATGTATGGTGATTAACGTAATAAAATTTAAAAAGTCCATGTTTGTATTGGGGTTCAGATCTGTTTTCTTTTTTTTTCCTCTTTTAGTTGGACATGTTAGAAGAAGATTTGTTAGCCTTAAAATCTCCCTCAAAAGAAAATATTGCAGATGTCTTAGATGCTTACCATGCAAAGGTAATCTTGTCAGTATTCTCACTTCAGATTTTAATTCGTGGGGAAGGGGAAGTGATTGAAAAATTAGCAGTTGGTGAATGTTATAGTTTGTGGATATAAAGATGCTGGGATTTATTAACTTGAAAGCTTGATGGAAGGTCAGAGCTTCAGAATTGTTAGGATAGCCATCTAAGAAGATGACTTCTTTGCCGCACAAGAACACAGCTTATCTTCTCATTGCTGGTGAATTTCAGCATGTAGCTTTGTGATTGGCCCTTGCAACAGCTTTTTGCAATGCACCATGACATTTCTGTAATGGATGGTTCAATGTTGATGCTGTTGAGCTGCTAAAGTGAAACTCTGATGCATATCTAAGTATAATGATAAAGTATATTGCATAATGATAAATTATATATCATATATAAGATAAAGTATATATTGTTCACTTTTAATTCCTGACTTGTGTAACTTAAATTTTCTTTTAAGAGCCAAAAATCTATAAAAATGTTACATGACGGGACGCCTGGGTGGCTCAGTTGGTTAAGCAGCTGCCTTCAGCTCAGGTCATGATCCCAGGATCCTGGGATCAAGTCCCGCATCAGGCTGCCCACTTAGCAGGGAGCCTGCTTCTCCCTCTGCCTACCACTCCTCCTGCTTGTGCTCTCTCTCTCTCTGACAAATAAAAAAATAAAATCTTAAAAAAAAAAAAAAAGTTATATGACTTCTGGTAGAACATGATGGGTTCAATATATGCTCCCTTCTAAAACCCCACTAAAACTGTAATAAAGGAATAAAAAAGGCACAAATCCACAAATAGAACAGAAGAGGAGACAGCAGCAGGTATGAGATGTCAATATTTTGGAAGCTTGAAAACAGAAGGACGAGGGCAGCTACTTTAGATTTGAGAACGCTGAAATATCTTACCCTTTAGTAGGGGAAGCCAGGAAGAAGCAAACCAGTGTTTGCTCTGTGCCCTCTGTAAGGTGCCAGAGTCCCCTGAAGACTGGCATGTGGAGGTGGGCAGAAAAACAAAAGATCCCTGCAAAGTTTTATAAGGTGCAGTTAGGCCTCCAGAAGTCTCTCCTGTGCCACCAGCCATCCTTCCATAGTTCGGCTGAGAGTAGACATTTACTACTTAGGTCAAATCAGACAGACCTAGCTGATCATGGGGGAAGGCGAAGTGAAGTGCTCTACTAAAAAGAGTCAGAACATACTAAATAGGAAGACCTCTAGCCTCTTTTCCTAGTTAGCTTCCGGGCTATTAAATATCCTCTATCTTAGTTTGGGCAACTATAACAAAAATACCACAGGCTGGGTGGCTTAAACAATAGAAACTTACTTCTCACAGTTCTAGAGGCTGGGAACTCCAAGATCAGGTGTCAGAAAATTAGATTCTTGGTGAGGACCTGTTCCTGGTTTGCAGATGGACAGACGCCTTCTTTCTATATCCTCACACAGCAAAGTGAGCTCTCTCAGGTCTCTTCTTACAAGGGCACTAATCCCATCACAAGGGCTCCACCCTCTTGACCTAATTCCCTCTCAAAGGCCCCACCTCCAAGTACCATCACTTTGGGGATTAGAGTTTCAACATGAATTTTGGGGTGACGCCAACATTCACTCAATAGCACCATCCCACTCCTAAGCAGTACCTTCGAAGAAAAAGGAAAAAACCTGTATTTGAGGACATCCCAGGTCTTTGCTTAATCTGCTTAATTTATAACTCATCAGACAATTGACAGTCCTATAACTGTGATCGACTTTACACATAAAGCTACTTAATTTTAGTACTTCATGCTAAAATTTTTTTATGCCAAGTATAAAAACAAATTGGTCAGAACAAAAAAAGCACTTGAAGCAAGCTGTGCAGGGAAAGGAAACTTGAGAAAAGAAAGAAAAACTATAATTGTTAAAACTGTAATTGTTCAGGTTAGAGGAAAATATTTCATCTGTGAAATAACAGATGTAATATAGTAGTCAAAGAATAAAAAAGAATGTGATAACAAAAGGGAGAAAACCCGCAACAGATTAGATTAAAATTGAAGGTTGAGGAAAACTATAAGAGGACAAAAAGGATAATAAGGTGGAAAATGGAGAGAAAGGAACATTAGAGGTCTATATCTAATTATTAGGAATTCGTAACAGAAGAGAAAGGGGAGGAAATATTTAGAAAAATAGTATAAAAATTTATTCAGAACTGAAGAATATGAATATGGATGACAGAGCCTCTGAATACTCAGTGCAATGAATATGAACACAGAGCACATGAGGATTTCATCAGATTTTGTCAAAGCATTTGACAGTCTCTCATGTTGGGTAAATATAGCATGGATTAGAGTGGGTGGGAGTTGAAGGGCCTTACCAGAGAGTTCTGCTAAACGTGTGGGTATTAGTCTATAGATAAAGTCATCTTGGCCTTTTTCAGCTTTTTTTCTCAGTGATTTGGGTGAGAATGTTGACAGCATTTTGATCAAATTGATTTGAAACTAAGAAAAAAAATTAGGTAAAAGAATATGGATTAAAAAACCCCTTCAAGTTTATAGAGTGATCTGTTTGATAATATCAGTGTGAAAGGTAATAAATGTATGGGAAAAACACTCCCTGTGTTTTCTCATACTACCACATTCACAACACTTCTGACACCAGATGTGTGGGTTTTCTACACATCAAGCAATTCAATGCAACCCACCTGGGTGTCCTATAATTCATTTCGGTAGTGACACTATCTACCTGGATAGATATCTGCATCAGATCCCACAACCTAAGAGCTCAGTCCCACAAGACTGACCCCACTTCAGATGCCAGTCACAAGTCCTAGCTTGTCACCTGTACTTCTGATTGACCATAAATTGGGGTTCTCATGACCCCTTCCTTGGGTTCGATAATTTGCTAGAATTTCTCACAGAACTCGGAAATACTTAATGTTTGTTGGTTTATTACAAAGGATACAATAAAGGATATGAATGAATAGTCCAGTAAAAGGTACACAGGGCAAGGTCTGGAAGGGTCTCAAGCCCAGGAGCTTCTGTCCCAATGAAGTTGGGATGTACTACTCTCCCTGCTTGTGGATGTGTTCATTAACCTGGAGCTCTCCAAACTCCATCCTTTTGGATTTTTATGGAGGCTTTATTACATAGTCACTATTGGTTAAGTTATTAGCTATTGGCGATTGAACTTAATCTCCAACCCCTTTTTCCTCACTGGAGGTAGAGGGAGGGAGGCGGGAGATAGTGGCAGTGTTGGGGCAGGGCTTGATTAGAAGGTGGGACTGAAAGTTCTAATTTTCTAATCACTGGTTCGTTCCCCTGGAGACCAGCCCCATTCTTAGGAGCTTTCCAAGAGTCACCTCTGTTAACATAACCGTGATGGGAAGGGGCTTGTTATGAATAACAAAAGGCCCATTTCACCTTAATTTTGGGACAAAAGACCAAATACAACATACAACAAAAGATGCTCTTCTTAAAGAAATTTCAAGGTTTGGGGGAGCTGTGAGCCAGGAACAAAGAACAAATATATGGGCAAAGACCAAATATGTATTTATTATTTTATTTTATTTTTTAAGATTTTATTTTTAAGTAATCTCTATACCCAATGTGGGGCTCAAACCTACACCCCCAAGATCAAGAGTCGCATGCTCTACCAACTGAGCCAGCCAGGATTCCCTGTATTTCTTATTTTTTATTTTTTTAAACTTTTTATATCTGAGGTTTTTTTTGTTTTTTGTTTTTTTAAGATTTTATCTGAGAGAGAGAGAAAGAGATAGAGAGCTTGAGCAGGGAGGAGAGGGAGAAGCAGACTCCCCGCTGAGCAGAGAGCCCGACATGGGGCTTGATCCCAGGACCCGGGGATTATGACCTGAGCCGAAGGCAGATGCTTAACCAACTGAGCCACCCAGGCGCCCCTGTATTTCTTATTTTAAATCACAGGATCACAATAGAGATAAGTGAAAATTTTGGATTTCAGTCCAAAGTACCAAATTTTTAAAGTACAGCACGGGGAGAAATGTAGCCTACAACAGCACCGGTTTAAAAAAAAACAAAAAACAAAAACACATAATAGTACTGCCCCCAAACTAACTCAGACTTAGTCCTATTAGTAAAAGGGTTATATCCAAACAAACAAGGATATGTGGAGTCCTGATGCACTTTGCTATGATTCGGTCATACCTATAGCTAACGTGTACATTCCACACTTGATAAACTGGAACTTGTGCATAAGAAGGACCTGATTGTGAGGGGACACAAAACTGCACTCTGTGAGAAAAGAGGTGGAAGCAGGATTCACTAGAACTATAAACGTGAGAGGACTGACCTGGCCCAGAATTAAAAAAAAAAAAAAAATCCTAATTACACTTATTCAAGCACTGGTAGTTCCTTCTCAAGCTACTGTTTTCTCTCTCTGGAGGTCAGTGCTACACAGATATCAGGGATGTGGTAGGAGTTTTATGTATCAAATGGAAATTTGGGCAGGATGACTTCTCAGGTCCCTTATAATCCTTAATTCATTACCATACTTTAATGATGTAGCATATATAATAATATATAAATAAAAATAAAAGAACATATTTTGCCTTTGGCACTTTTAAGAACTAGTCTGGAATAACACCATCTGAATTTTGAACATGTGGTAGCTATTTATAAGACTGTTGGATATAATTTGAAAGTGATAATCTGTCACAAAGTGTATCATTAAATAGGATGACATTTTAAAGGATTTTTAGATTTGGGTTACTTCAAGTGAATTATAAGATTTTTCTTTTTTAAATAGTCCAAGATTGATCAAGACAAGTCTTTTATACTTGAGGAACACATGGACAAAATAAACAGGTACTTAGAGGTCTCAGTACATCTATTCTTTTGGAAGGACTATATTAAATTGAATTTGCTAACATTGTAATTACATTGTGTTTAATGCACTGAATTTGAGATCAGATAGCAGAGTGCTTTTATTTTTTCTTTTTAAAGTAGCTTCTCGCCTACTCTTTCAGGGGGGAAATAAATCCATTATACTGAAATAATCTATCGTGCTGATTCACTTTAGTGTAAAACTTTTTTTTTTTTAATGGGAAAGAGAGGCTAGAAAATAACAATTGAATTATCTTTTATCTTCGTAAAGTCATTTTTTTATGAACGTCTTATGAAGCTGATCAGCAAAAGATTTTTTGTGCAGTGATTTGAGAGATTGATAGACTGGCTTAAGGAACAGAAGAGGAGGATAGAAACTATTGGAAAATAAGACAATTATCTCTACATTTTAGAAGCATCAGTTTTTCACAGTTAAGATATTTATTTATATGTAATATATACAAAAAAGCATAAGAGAAAATTTAGGCTTTATTTTGCATTAATAAAAGTAGACTGCAAACACTTACCCAGAGAAGCAAGGTTTTATTTCATCATCCTGTAAAATAGCTTGGAAAATTTTTCATTATTGAAATGGAGTTTGGGGAAAGCCTGTGTTTAGATTCATTGCTATTTTGGAAAGAAGAAATCGCTTGCAGATTGGTGAAATCATGTGTTTCCTTTTTTATAGTTGGTTCTCGGCCAATACCTTGGAAAAGATAATTGAAAATTTACAGCAAGATGGTTCATCTTTTGCCCTAGAACAGTTGAAGGTAATATATGGATCATTTCTGTCCTGAGCGTGGTGAATCCTTGTGGTAAGGAAGCCTCTTGTGTCAGAACTCTGTGGTGGTGACATAGACCACTGCACAGGTTTGTTGTTTTTTTTTTTTCCTGAACTCAGTTGAGCCTCAGAAAGCATTTTCACAAAACCTTTATCTAAACCCAAGTGCCTTGTCTACCTGCTGGATGTTGACAACAAAGCTGAGCTGTTTTTAGGTCCTGTGACTGTAACAGAGAAAGACTTAAGGAGGCATGCCTCATCTCTTGGGAGTCCTCCTTGTCCTGGGGAGAAGCATTTAAGAACATTTTTATTAGAAGGGTTGGGTTACTGGAGTATAGTCTTTTTTTTTTTTTTTTAAAGATTTTATTTATTTATTTGACAGAGACACAGTGAGAGAGGGAACACAAGCAGGGAGAGTGGGAGAGGGAGAAGCAGGCTTCCTGCGGAGCATGGAGCCCGATGCGGGGCTCGATCCCAGGACCTCGGGATCATGACCTGAGCCAAAGGCAGACGCTTAACGACTGAGCCACCCAGGCGCCCTGGAGTATAGTCTTTTTATAATATATTGCAATTCAATTCTGCCATTAATCTATAAATTCAGTTGAATATGCAACAGATCAGTATATGGTCTTTCTAAGCAGTAGGTTTAATTAAAAAAAAAAAAAAATGATCCTTTTTAACCTGGGCAGAGGCCCCATCTATCCCCATAGCTGAGGTTTAAGCAGTGTTTCTCAGTGTTAGGCACACTTTGTTTCTATGATGTCACTCAACTGGTAACAGCAAAACAAAGCTGTTTTTGTATAAAGGCGTGCACGAGTACTGACATGCTTGGAACTCTAAGTATGAGACTTGGAATATTTCAGACTTCTACACAAAGGAGACAAAAAATTGTGTTTCCTTTTACTTTATAGAAAAGGTGTTAATAGCTTGTCCTTATCTGATAGTATTTTTTAGTTTATAGGTATAATTGTCACATTTCAGTTGTCAGAAAACTTAGAAAAATTTAAAGTTTCACCTGTGAAGATGAAAACACTTCCCCATTGTTACTGTATTGTCTCTTTCTCTCTCTTTTTTTGAAAGATTATATTTATTTGAGAGCTGCTCTTGCACATCAGGGTGGGGGGGGGGGGCAGAGGAAGAGGGATAAGCAGACTCCCCACTGAGCAGAGAGCCTGACAGCCCAACGGGTGGGGAGGCTCCATCCTAGGAACCCCTGACCTGAGCAGAAGGCAGACTTAACCAGTAACTGACTGAGCTACCCAGGCACCCCTCCCATTGTTAACTATATTCTTAAGGTGGAAATCCCAAATTAGTCTCTTAGGGCCTTATTTAGTAATTAGAATTCTATTAACTTTTTTTTTTTTTTAAGATTTATTTATTTTGACAGAGACACAGCGAGAGAGGGAACACAAGGGGAGTAGGAGAGGGAGAAGCAGGCTCCCTGCTGAGCAGGGAGCCTGATGCGGGGCTCGATCCTAGGACCCCAGGATCATGACCTGAGCCGAAGGCAGTTGCTTAATGACTGAGCCATCCAGGCGCCCTGAATTCTATTAACTTTCAAGGATAGGCATAAATTAGAGTAGATAGACCAGTCATATGTTTTCTTAACTCACAATAGTAAATTAATATGAGTCTTAACAGCTTTTAGGAATGCTCACATAAATCTAGATAATCATTTTATATTTCAAGGATTCTGATGTTAAACTGGTAAACTTGTTCTCTTGTTTCCAGAGCAGTATAGAAACTAGTATTCCTGTTTTTTCTCCCCTGAGCAATAGGCCCAGTTAAGTATGAACTTAGTAGTTTCATTTGAGAATAGTCATGCAGCACATTATTACCTCATACCTATATGGTGTCCCTTTAAAGCAGTACAGATATGCAAGATGACATACTATTTTAAAACCACTGGCCTACCCCAGAACTGAGGGATAGAACTCAGTTTTCTTTCAATATTCTTTCTATTCCTCTGGCACTACGATTATTCTGCATCCAGAAGAGGGTACCTGGCAAGCCACCCATCACAGCTAGGATCACGGCAGGCTAGGATCACTGTAGGCACGCTCTTCAGAAGGACAGGTTTTGATTTTTATTCAGTTGATCTGTAGCTCAATTGTGGCTCCAAAATATTAGTATCTGCTGGGAACAACATGATGTGAGGATCAAAAAATCCCCACTGAGGCTTCCCTGATAGAGCTTAGATACAGGGTTCATTTTAATTATCTCAACCAGAAACATACATTAAAAAACAGCCCTGAAGGAGAAAATAGCTTTTGGTGCCTCAGTGAAAGGTTTGCAGATCAAATGTTTGGACAAATTTTTGAAAAGATTCTAATACTGTGTCAGTAAGCTTCTAGGATTGCTCCTAACCCTTATTGGCCTTTCAGGGACTCCACTCTTCCTTCTGTAGGTCCCAAGGATCCAGTCTTTTTATGGTCAAGTTGCAACCATCTACTCTATGTATAAGGATTCCTTTCCTCAGTTGCCCATGGGGAAGGACATAATCTTTTCAACATATTTGCTTATCATTAAATAAAAACATACTTTTTTTTAATCCCTTCTTTAGATTTCTAAAGTTTTCACTGCTAATAACTATAGGATAGCATGGGTTAAAAAAATAACAAATATGAGTAACTCATATTTGAGTTACTTTACAACTCAATGCAATTTTCAACTGATGCAATTTTCATAGTACCTTAGTTTATGGCTTCTCATGTCCTTTCTTAGATTTTCTTTCAAAGTTCAATACTTTTTTTAATGCTTGTGGTTGAAATTCCTCTAATCTGCTTTTAATCCCCCTTTTGGTGTAGGTTGTTCATGATGCCAAACAGTCCATGTAAGCTATTTGGGCAATTTAGGTGTCGCAATGCATAGCTCCCATTAGGGAAAACTTAACCAGAGTCTCCATTTGCGGGTGCTCTTGTGTGCGTGTATGCACGTTTTAAATTGTGGTGAAATACATATAAAATATACCATCTTAACCATTTTTAAATATATAATTCAGTTTTGTTGAGTATATTCACCTGGTTGTACAACCAATCTCCAGAACATTTTCATCTTACAAAGCTGAGTGAAACTTTATACCTATTAAATAACAACTCCCCATTTCTCCCTTACTCCAGTTCCTGGGAACCACTGTTCTACTTTCTGTTGCTATAAATTTGACTACTCTGGATACCTCACATAAGTGGAATCATACAGCATTTGTCCTATTGTGATTGGCTTATATCACCTAGCATAATGTTTCAAGGTTCATACATGTTGTAGCATGTACCAGAATTTCATTCTCTTTTAAGGCTGAATATTCCATTTTGTGTATATACCACATTTTGGTCATCCATCCTTGATGGGCATTTAATTTGGGTTGCTTCTACCTTTTTGCTTTTGTGAACAGTTCTGCTATAAACATGGGTATACAAATATCTCTTCAAGACCCTGCTTTTAGAGCCAAGATGTCCATCAGCAAATGAATGGATAAAAAAGATGTGGTATAAATATACAATGGAATATTATGCAGCCATCAAAAGACGAAATCTTGCCATTTGCAATGACGTGGCTGGAACTAGAGGGTATTATGCTAAGCCAAATAAGTCAATCAGAGAAAGACAAGTATCATATGATCTCACTGATATGAGGAATTCTTAATCTCAGGAAACAAACTGAGGGTTTGGTGGGGGGTGGGAAGGATGGGGTGGCTGGGTGATAGACATTGGGGAGGGTATATGCTATGGTGAGCGCTGCGAATTGTGTAAGACTGTTGAATCACAGACCTGTACCTCTGAAACAAATAATACATTATATGTTAATAAAAGAAAAAAAGAAGATAGTAGGAAGGGAAAAATGAAGGGGGGAGAATTAGAGGGGGAGACGAACCATGAAAGACTATGGACTCTGAGAAACAAACTGAGGGTTTTAGAGGGGAGGGTGGGGGGATGGGTTAGCTTGGTGATGGGTATTAAGGAGGGCATGTATTGAACAGAGCACTGGGTGTTATACGTAAACAATGATTCATGAAACACTACATCAAAAACTAATGATGTAATGTATGGTGACTAACATAACATAATAAAATAAAAAAAAATCCTGCTTTTAATTCTTTTGGATATATACCCAGAAGCAGAATTTCTGCATTATATGGTAATTCTGTTTTTAATTGTTTGAGGAAGCTCCATATTGTTTTCCATAGCAGTTGCACCATTTTATATTCCCACCAACAACAGTGCATAAAGTTTGCCAACTCGTTATTTTCTGTCTTTTTTCTACTATCCTAATGGCTATGAGGGGGATAGCTCATTGTGGTTTCGATTTACATTTCCCTAATGATTATTGATACTGAACATCTTTTCATATGGTTGTTGGACATTTGTATCTTTGGGAAATGTCTAGTTCAAGTCCTTTGCCCATTTTTTAGTTGGGACTTTTTTTTTTTTTTAACATGATTGAGCTGTAGGAAATGCTATCCTGTTTCATCTTCCTTTTCTGGTAATAAGACTAGCAGGCTTGCCAAAGTAAAGAAGGTTCTTCAGGACCAATGAGGGAAGTGTTTATTTTTTAGAATTGCAAGTGATATCAATAATCAAAGAAATGTGAGTAGAAGAGATTGAGACCCCCCCCCCCCCAAACTGTGTCAGCAAGGACACTAAGCCAAGGAAAGGTATTTCAGTAGGATCACTAATCCTTAGGAGTGCTGGAGTATGAAGTCCATGGCCAGAGAGACAGAGAAATAAGAATAAGGAACAGTGGGTCCAATTAGTATCCAGGAAGGTGTTCCTGAGCAAATGGCCAGGGAAACCAGTGTTGCTTTTGACTTGTCTTTTAGGTGTTTATACTAATTGATAAAATATAATATGACATTTGATATAATATAATAGGATAGGCTATTGTGTTAAAGGCTTAAAGGGCATATAAGTTCTTTTTTTTTAATATTAGAAGACTTTTTAAATTCTTTGGAATTTCTTCTTTCTAATTACCAGTGTGGGATTTGATTTTGAATGCTCATTTTATGAAGAATAAAAGAAACTCAGTTTTATACTTGAAGTTAATATATAAGAATATGACAAGCTCCTATAAAGAAATCATACACGTGAAAAATTTGGGAAAAAGAACTAAGAATAATTAGGCATAGCTTTTAAGAAAGAAGAACAGCAAAATAATAGAGAAATTAAGTTTAAAAGATTACTAATCTTTCTGTAAGCATTGAGAATTAGCCATATACTGTATTATTTAAAAATAAAGTGACAAAAAATAAAGTGACAGGTGTTCCTGAAGAATTAAGTGCTACAGAAATTGCTCTTCTGTTGTAAACAACTAGAAAACTGGACAAAATATGTGAAACAAGTGTTTGTTAACATTGGACAATGCAGGCAGCACAGGACTGTGATTCCTGAGAGGAAGGAAACAAACAGGAAAGCCCTAAGATTGACTTGGCTTCCTTCCTGCAGGAATTTTCAGAATATTGATCTATACGTATTTTAGGTAAAACTCCACAAGACCAGGGAAAGAAGCAGAGGAAAGCAGTAGTTTGAACAGTTAACAAGACTCACACAGGTCTGGGAAGAGTTTGTGTTGCCATCAGCCAGAAGGTTTACATTTTACTAGTGGGGGTAAATTAAGACTAAAGTAAAGGCTGCCGAGAACTCCCAAGATAATTCAGTAGGGAAAAGATAGTCTTTTCAACAAATGGTCCTGGAACAATTGGATATCCATATGCAAGAGGAAAAAAGTACTTGACTCTTTGTAGGGGAGGAGAAAATTCTCCTCTGTCTTCTTAGGGTCTCCAGCCCAGCCTAAGAATTAAATCGACATAAGCCAGATAGATTAACTGGAGAAAAACATACAAATTTTATTAAAAATTTACATGTACATGGGAGCCTGCACAAGAGAATGAAGATCTGAACAAATAACCAGAGCAGGAAGCTTTTGTACCTTCTAGACAAATTTGTGAAGAATTGACAAGAGAAAGGAGTTTGGTCTAGTGGTAGTAAATGGTGAAGAAGTAACTGGGAAGATAAGGGTTAGTTTAACAAGGTTTATTTGTATAGATGTCTTGGCCCCATGTTCCCTGTCTCTGGTGATAAGAATGTCTTCCTGCTGCTACACAGAGGGCATTTTCACATGGGAGTTTTATTTTCTGGAAAAGAAGGTCATATTGTTTCTCCAGTGCCTTTAACTCAAAATAATCTATATGCCAAAGTGTCATACCTTGAGGTAACATGCTCTGAACTCCTTCCCACCATATGCAATTCAGAGTGGATTATGCATCTAAATGTAGGAGCTAAAGCTGTACCACTTCAAAAAGAAAACAGAAAATCTTTGTGACTTTGGGTTAGCCAAGATTTTTAATGCAAAAAGCAAGAACTGCAAAATAAAAAAATTGATAAATTGATCTTTATTATAATTAAATACTTTCTTCTTTGAAAGTCATTATGAAGAAAATAAACCACAGTTTGGGAAGAAACATATTTGCAAACCTTGTATCTGATAACAGGACTTTATTGTATATAAAGAACACTTACAAGTTAATGAGAATACAAACAGTGCACCTAGAAAATGGGAATCTAGACACTTCACCAAAGAACATGTGTGAATGGCCTTACAGTAAGCACATGTAAAAATGCTCAAGATCTTTAATCATTAGGAAAATGCAAATTAAAACCACAGTGAGATGTCACTGTGCATCTGTTAGAGTGGCTAGAATTTACAGTACCAACACCAAATGTTGGTAAGGATATGGGACATCTACAACACACATTGCTGGCAGGAAAGCAGTTCGGCAGTCTCTTATAAGTTAGATGTACATTCACTGCAAGACCCAACAGTCCCACCCCAAGGGATTTACCCAAGAAAAATGTAAACATACAGCCACACAGATGCTTGTACTCACACGTTCATAGTAACTTTATTATAATGGCCAAAAACTGGAATACTGCTCAACTGTAAGAAGGGATGAGTTAGCGCTACATGAAACAACATGGATGAATCTCAGAAGCGTTGTGCCAAGTGAAAGAAAGCAGACACAACACACAGGACTACTTACTTATGATTTTATTTTTATGAAATTCTAGAGAACACAAAATTTTAGGGAGAAAACAGATCAGTTACCTGCGGGCAGAGTTGAGGGAAGGAGAACTCTTCAGGGTGATGGAAATGTTCCAATCTTGATTGTGGAGGTAGTTGCACAACTATATATATTTATCAAAAGTTACAGAACTCTGCACTTAAAGTGAGTGGATTTTATATCTAAGTTACACCTGAGTAAAGCTAATTATTTAAAAAAATCAAAATGACATACCTACTTATATTAAAAAAAAAAACAGTTTGACCTATAGAAGTAGGTATTATGTTTGCTGAAGGTACCCATTACACTGTGCTGTTTACTGCTATCAGTAAGAGTAATTTAATGGCAGTGTTGATGGGTATATATTGTGTCTTTGGGGAAGGAGTACAATAAACCTTAAGGGGAAAATACATCAATTTATGTAAACAGGAAAACAGCTTTCCAGTCCACTGATGGATTATCAGTGACCCTAAAACACTATCAGGAGCATTTGGGATATCATGAAAGAGCAGTACTTGATTCTTTAGACATTATCTTTGAATTTTATTTAAATTGTTAAGGCTTTTAAGAAATTACTGGAAAAGTCTTAAGATTGCAAAAAGCACTCTTGTTGGACTGGCTCTAAGCCTTTGCTATAGATAAAAGAAATACCAGTGCCCATTTCTTTAAAGTGCTCTTTGGCCTTTATATAATATTATGACCCTTCAGAATGATAAAGAATATATTTAAAAATAAAAATATTTCTGTGAAACTGCAGTATACCATGAGTTAGACTGACTTGCTCTAGTTCAGTTATTTTGTATTTCTGTTCGTTTATTGTCAATCTGAACACTTCTGGAAAAGATTTATAGATATAAGTACAAAATATGTAAGATTATTTAGAAAAGTAACCACAGTTCATAGTATAGTAAATATAAATGATCTAAATATACATGAATTCCTAATTGTTGGGGTTCCTTCTTTTGGAGTTAAATCTGACAGAACCTAGATTTTTAGAGAATGTCATAAATTACATCCTTTTTTTATATAGAAAAAAAAAAAGACTCTAAAGCTCATTTTCTAAGATCACCTAAATCAGAGAAGGAGTTGGAGCTTATATGTCTGTATTAGCCCTTCAGTCAACCCTGAGGCCTACTTGGTAGAATTATTCTAATTGTATCATTATAGGCTTATTGAATACTGTTTTTTTAATTGTATCAATATAGACTTGTTGGATAATGCATGTTAAACTGTATGTTATTGAGTATTCAGGAAGATGCTGAGGGGAGGGGCAGAGGGAGTATCCTGAATTTTTCTTTTGTTGGAAATTCCCTAGGATTTGATAACAAAAGAAGGGTTCCTAGGAGTCTTACCAAAAAGGCAATGATTATAATGCTGATAACACTCTGAATGCAAGGACCATGTCCTGTTCACTGTTGTCTCCTCTGAAGTGTCTAATGCATAGTAGATGCTCACTAATATTGAATTGAGATGAGAATGTGAATTATTTGATACAAATAAAGGAAAAAAGAAGTTGGCTCTTTGGCATACATGAGACAGCTAATTTTTAAAGGGTCAGATAATTTAGTTACAACACTTACCAGTGTTTTACCAGGAAGTAGAAATATGTTCACCAGGTTGTGTGGTTGCAGGATCGTATCCATACACATTTCTGACATAGCTGAAGATCCAAGTCCTAATCATTTATTCAGTTTTCTGGAAGAGTCTCTGTGTTCCCTTTTTAATGAATGAGGCTATAATACATGAGCTCCTTTAACTTTCTTCCATCATCCGTTTGATTCCTCTAACACGTGTCTCACTTTCTTGCCGAGGGAAACATCCCCATCTGTGCTTTCATTCCATCCTTTCCTGCCTCATTTAGGAACTACTTGGCATCAGTCCTCTCGCTCTTTCAGTTATCTTCAAAATTTTACCTTCTTGGATGAATGCACATTTCCTTCTGCCCTTATTTTCAAAAGCTTTCCTACTCTTACAAAAAGCCTTCTCTTAACAGTTTTTCCTCAAGCTACCATCCTGACTTTGTCTTTCCCCCCTTGCCATCAAAATTACACAAGTTTTTATTAACTTCTTTCTACCACCTGACATAATGTTTTCTCCATCTTTGTTATTTTTGACGTTTCATCAGCCTTTGGCATTGATTACCTTTATAGCTTTGCATGTAGAGAGAAGTAGGCTTTGGAGTTGTCAGGCTTGGGTTTAGATTCCGCTGTGTGACCTTGGATACATTCTTATCAGGCTGGTTTCCTCATTTGTACAGCGTGCATACATGTGAACATCTTTAACCGAGAGCTAAGGGAAATGTGCTCCATACATATGCCATCCCTTCCCTTCCCTATTTGGCTTGGTTTCTGACACCTTGCCCTATCCATTTTTGAGGTGGGTAGTATTACAATCTCCATTTTACACATGAGGAAACTAAGATCAATCATGTAGGAAGTGGTAGAGCTGGAATTCTACCACTGAGTTGTTGGACTCTAGAGTTCAAACCCTGAGTCTCTGTGCTAAATTGCCAGTATATCTAAGAATTTTTGGCAACTAGTTTTCCTTGGGTTGTCAATGCACTATTTTTTTAATATGGTGTCTGTTAACAGGAAATCTCTTTAATTACTAATTCGTGAAATGTCTGAACCAGTGGAGCTTTTTTTTTTCTATTATTTTATTTTTTAATTTAATTTTATTATGTTAGTCACCATACATTACATCATTAGTTTTTGATGTAGTGTTCCATGATTCATTGTTTGCGTATAACACCCAGTGCTCCATTCAGTATGTGCCCTCTTTAATACCCATCACCAGGCTAACCCATCCCCCCACCCCCTCCCCTCTAGAACTCTCAGTTTGTTTCTCAGAGTCCATAGTCTCTCATGGTTCGTCTCCCCCTCGGATTCCCCCACCCTTCATTTTTCCCTTCCTTTTCAAATGAAATTTTCTTCCCTTTCTTCCCCTAGTGTATTTATGTGTGTGTGACACAAGCACAAACAACTGGAGCCCTTACATGGCCATTTTTTCCTGTCTGTTTCATCCATTCCTCCACCTACCCCTCCCCCCCCCCCCGACAACCACCAGTTCTCTGTGTTTAAGTCTCTTTTTTTGTTTCTCTTTTTCTCTTTGTTCATTTGTTTTCTTTCTTAAATACCACATGAGTGAAATCATATGGTACTTCCTTTTCTCAGACTTATTTCACTTAGTCTTATATGCACGAGGTCCATCCATGTTGTTGCAAAAGTCAAGATCTCATTTTTTTTTTTTATGGCTGGGTAATACTCCTTTGTATATACATACCACATCTTCTTTATTCATTCAGCTATTGATGGACACTTGGGTTGCTTCCGTATCTTGGCTATGGTAAATAATGTTGCAATAAACAGGGGTGCATGTATCTTTTCAAATTAGTGTTTTTGTTTTCTTTGGGTAAGTACCTAGTAGTGGGATTACTGGATCATAAGGCAATTCTATTTTTAATTTTTTGAGGAATCTCCATAATGTTTTCCACAGTGGCTGCACCAGTTTGCATTCCTGCCAGCAGTGCATGAGGGTTCCTTTTTCTTCACATCCTCGCCAACACTTGTTTCTTATCTTTTTGACACTGGCCATTCTGACAGGTGTACAGTGATATCTCATGGTGGTTTTGATTCACTGCTGATTAGTGATGTTGAATATCTTTTCATGTGTTTGTTAGCCATGTGTATGTGTTCTTTGGAAAAATGTCTGTTCATGTCTTTTGCCTGTTTAATTGGATTGTTTGTTTTTGTGTTGAGTTGTATAAATTCTTTATATATTTTGGATATTAATCCCTTATTGGATATATTATTTGCAGTTATCTTCCCACATTCAGTAGGTTGCCTTGTCATTTTGTTGATGGTCTCCTTCACTGTGCAAAAGCTTTTTATTTTGGTGTAGTCCTGCTAATTTATTTTTGCTATTGTTTCCCTTGCCTTAGGAGACATATCTAGAAAAATGTTTCTCCTGTCAGTGTCAGAATTACTGCCTATGTTTTCTTTTAGGAGTTTTATGGTTTCAGGTATCACATTTAGGTCTTTGGTCCGTTTTGAGCTTATTTTTTATATGCTGTAAGAAAGTGGTCCAGTTTCTTTCTTTTGCATGTAGCTGTCCAGTTTTCCCAACACCATTTATTAAAGAGCCCGTCTTTTCCCCATCGTATATTCTTGCCTCATTTCTTGTAGGTTAATTGACCATTTAAGTGTGGGTTTATTTCTGGAGTCTCTTTCTGTTCCATCGATATGTTTATTTTTGTGCCAGTACCATACTGTTTTGATTACTACAGCTTTGTAGTATTATCTTAAAATCTGGGATTGTAATACCTCCAGCTTCAATCTTTTTTCTCAAGATTGCTTTGGCTATTTGAGGTCTTTTGTGGGTCCATAAGAATTTTAACATTATTCTAGTTCTTTGGAAAATGCTGTTGGTATTTTGATAGGGATTGCATTAAATCTGTACATTGCTTTGGGTAGTATGGACATTTTAACAATATTGGTTTTTCTAATCCATGAGCATGGAATCTCTTTCCATTTGTGTCATCTTCAGTTTCTTTCATCAGTGTTTTATAGTTTTCAGCATGCAGGTCTTTCACCTCCTTGGTTAAGTTTATTCCTAGGTATTTTATTATTTTTGGTGCAATTTTAAGTGGGATGGTTTTCTTATTAAGTGGTCTTTTTTTTTTTTAAAGACTATTATTTATTTACTTGACAGAGAGAGACACAGCGAGAAAGGGAACACAAGCAGGGGGAGTGGGAGAGGGAGAAGCAGGCTCCCCGTGGAGCAGGGAGCCCAACGCGGAGCTCGACCCCAGGACCCTGGGATCATGACCTGAGCCGAAGGCAGACGCTTAACGACTGAGCCACCCAGGCGCCCCTAAGTGACCTTTTTAATGAAATTAATTGGTAGCCAACTGAGGAAGTATAGCAAAGACAGAGTTTGTGTTTTGAGAATTCTAGATTGTATATAAAGTGCCAAACCAAGAAAGAGGACACAGGCAACTAGCCATAATGGTAGTTCTGAGGTACATGATTGTGGGTTATATACTACAGCCTTTTGGAAAGGGAATCATAGCTTCATTGACTTTGTAGACTAGAAAAGATAGAAGGTGGCTATGTCAATCCTTTAAGTACACCTTTCAGCATTGTGAATGAAGTTCTTCCAGCTGTTGACCTGTGATCATGTGGGCACTGCTCTTGCTAGAGAAAACTAGTGGTTTTGTCAGCAAAATGGACCCCTTGTCTACTTGCCTGTGGAAAGGAGGGGCCTCCTAGCACAGCATGCAGACTGCTGTGCAGGTGCCATCATCCTCATGGTCTGGAACCAGAAAGGCGAGACCGTGGAGTGGGGTTGCTCCAGGGGCATTAAATGAGATCGTGTGCATACAGTACTCAGGGCAGAAGGGTGAGTTCCTACGAAGATGAATCAGATGCATAAAAAGCCTTAATTGCTTTTCTCTCTTTCTCACCTTTTCTTTGGCTTTGTGACTGTAGGTAGGAAACTGATCTTCCTTGAACTTTTCCTGTACAGTTGTCATCTATTTAAGTTTTAGCAGCTGCTAGGTAAGATAATGCCCTGTCCATTCAGTCTGTTCTCTGAATCTGCATGCCACACTTGAGGATGCTACAAGGAACCTGGAATCTTGATGTGGGGAATTCTTTGAACTCAGTAAAATTTCTACCTTTGAGGCAATCACTCAACAACAGGCCTGAAAACTGTATATAGCAATGATAAAGAAGAGGGCAAGCATCAGATTTACGTAGCATATAATGGGAGCTCTTGCAGCAGCTGTTGGTCGCAGTCATACACGTGTGTCAGAACACTAGTAATAGCATCTTTAAATTCAAAAGGAAGGGGCGCATGGCACTGTGGCCAAGGAGTCAGGCCTGTTATTCTTACTTTATTAAATATTTAAATACTATAGAACACCACCTCATGGTATCGTGAATTGTTTTCTCTCCTTACTTTTAAGGTAAGTAGATTTATTTATAAAGTCTACAGTTCAGTTCAAACACTTCTCTGTAGTCACAAAATGGGAAGGAAAGAGCTATATTTCTACCCTACCTTCTTTATAAGGTAAAATGTTCTCTGATATCTTAGTTGTTTGTAAGATGTGTATTAATTTTACTTAAGCATAATCACTGTTTGCTTACCTAGTTGGGATCATAATTTATGTCAGGCAGCTACAAAGTATAGATTTCTTTTATTAATTTATGGGTACAGCATTTATTCCACTGGTGGAATGATCTGTTTTGTTATTAAAAGAGATTAGAAAACCATTGGTGCTTTGACAGGATGAGGCTACAGCATAATCTCACTTTTATGAAACTGTCATGTGAAAGTACTGTTTAAGGAGCAAATTTTAATTAAGATTTATATCAAAACTCAGCTAGTTTGTTATAGACAATAAAGGAACTCTTGGGCTAAAGCTAGTAAAAAAAATTTTTTTTTTCTCTCATAGGTAATTAGTAAAATGTCTCCAACATCCCTAAAGATCACACTAAGGCAACTCATAGAGGGGTCTTCAAAGACCTTGCAAGAAGTATTAACTATGGAATATCGGCTGAGTCAAGCTTGTATGGTAAGAATTTTAAAAATATATACTTATTTTCTATTTATGAAAGTAATAGATGTTCATTGTAGAGCATGTAAAATACAGAAAACTATAAACAAAAACCTTAAAACTACTTGTAAATATACTCTGTGGACACACAACAGGCCATTTAGCTTAAGGTATGTGGAACTACTGCTCTCGCATTGTTCTTAAGCCCTTACAAAACAGCAACTATATTTGTGTGTAAGTGTAAGAAAGCTTCTAATCTCGGGTGGAATTCAAAATAGAAATTAACCATTTTTCAGGCATGGTCTCTGACCTTGAGGCAAGAAGCATAAACTCTGTAAATCTGAATTCCCTCATTGGTAAAACGAGGAATATATGTATATATAAACTGTATGAATGGGTGTTGCTAGTTTGTTACATATATTAATTAGTAGTTTAGCATTGAAAATACCATTGTAAATACACTTAAGATAGACTAATCACATAGAATATTAATTTTATGAAACATTTCAGAGTCTTAGAGATTTCTTCTTCTAGGTGAGAAACTCTGAAAGCAGAATCATCGCTTTTGTGTTATATGTAGAGGACCCTTAATTTATGGCATAAAGGAAATATTTTGTTTAATAACTAGAAAGTAGGTCTCCCTAATGGACTTTCATGTCTTGAAATAGTTATTAAGGTATTCAAAGTAGTTCATCTAACTATAAATAAAACTCTATTAGTCACTTGAATCTTAAAGTCACTCCTAGTAGGATGTAAGTAGCAGCTGAGGACTATTGTTAAGAGAAGTACTGTGACAGGCATTTTATATGTATCCTCTCCATTAAATTTTACACTATTTCTAGAATGATAGGTACTATTCTTGTCTCCACTTTACAGATGAGGAAACTGGCATAGAGAAGTAACCTGCCTCAGGGGGTATAGCTATTAAGTGGCAGACACATGGTGTGTGAAACCAGGTGGGCTCGCTCCAGGGCCTGTACTCTTGACCACTACCCAGTATACCTCACAGTCTGTGTTTTCTGCTGTACATTTATTGCACTGCCTGGATTGATCAGTTCCTTCCTTCCTTCAGCAAATACGTTAGCTATGTTGCCAGACACTGTGCTAGGTGTTAACGTTGTGGAAAGAATCACCAGTCCTTGTTCTCATGGAATTTATAGTCTACTGAGACTATGAAGAACAAGTAAACAAAATAAGTAAAATAAGTACAATTGTGGTTAGTGCTCCAAAGGAAACATACAGGTTGATGATAGAAGAGAATGATGCAGGGACAGGAGGGAGTAGGAGAGACAAAGGGAAGACATCTTTGAGTTGTCAGCTCCTCTGTGACCTAAAGCGTAAGAAGTGAGTATGTTGAGAAGTCTTGTGGGTTATAGCAGTGGATGATTTGGTTCCATTTGCTTTAAGAAGGTAATTATTGCTGCTGGATGGAGATGGGGTTGGAAGGGTTCAAGAGTGAATGTAGAGACCAGATATGAGCTTATTGCAGTAATCCAGCTGCAGAGTAGTGGGGCTTAGACAAGGGTGGTGGCCCTAGAGAGAAGTGAATGGTTTCGAGGACCAGTGTAGGAGATAGAACTGATAGGCCTTGATGATGAATGCGAGGGAAGGAAAGAGTGCATTTAGGAGTGGGAGCTTGGAGGTGTGGATTAGAGATTTAAGTCTGAAAGACATTAGGACCACTTTTTAAAAAAAGAAACTTTGGAGGGGCACCTAGGTGGCTTATTCGGTTAAGCATCCGCCTCTTGATTTCAGCTCAGGTCATCATGGGTCATGAGATCCAGCCCTGAGTCCCCGACTTGGGCTCCGTCCTCAGTGGTCTGCTTGAGATTCTCTCTCTCTCCCCCTCTGCCCCCCCCTCACGTCCATGCTCGCTCTCTCTTTCTCTCTCTCTATGAATACATAAAATCTTTTTTAAAAAACCTTTGGAGATTTATTTACTTAATAAATTTACTTACCACATGCTAGGCACTGTTAGAGGCACCAAGAATGCTTAGGTAAACAAAATAGACAAAATCCCTGCCCTCGTGGAACTTACCTTCTAGTGGGAGGGATAGATTGTAAACAGGTAAAATTGTAGAATATACAGCATATGATTATAAGTACTAAGGAGCAAAAGTAAAGTGGGCAGGAGGATATGGCATAAAGGGGTGGGGTGGGGGGATGTGGTTGAACTTAAAGATAGGATTTACCAGAGAAGACCTGACTGAGATGTTGTGTGAGTGAAAACCTGAAGGAAGTGAGGGAATGAGCTGTGCAAGGCTCTGGGGAGGAGCATCCAGACAGAGGCCGGTACAAAGCTCTGAGGCAGGAGTGTGCCTGCCTGTCCTTGGAGCTGCAGAGAGCTGTGGATGGAGTGGGCAGAGAAGGGGGGTTGGTGAGTGAGAGAGATGAGGTCAGAGTTAACAGGGTAGAGAAGGGCTGTGCAGAGCACCTATAGCCTGGAAGGTCTTCGTAAAACTTTGGCTTTTGTTCTGAGTCAAACGGGAAGCCACTGGATATTTTTGAGGAGTGACATGATCTTATAACAGAATGGATAAGATCATATAGAGGGAAAATGAGAGAGCTGGATCTGAGCCCCAAGAAATCCAGCATTTTGAGTGGGTTAGAGGAGAAAGAGCAGTGGAAGAGAAAAAGGACAGAGGTGGGAAAACCAGGAGAGTGTGGGGTCGTGAAAGGAAGAAAGGAGTGTTTCAAGGAGGAGGGAGTATTGTGCCAAAGTGTCTAGTAGGGTAGGATAAAGACATCTTTAGCATATGGCAACACTGAAATTACAGGGGATTTTGGCAAGCCATTTCAGAGGAGTGTTGGGGCAGAAGTTAGAGTGTGGCGAGTTGGAGAGTAAATGAGTAAATGGGATATGGACAAGTGGAGGCTATATGTACACAACTTTTTCTTCTTGAAACAAATAGGTAGAAGCTGGGACTGTGGAATCAAGTGAGATTCCGTGTTATTTTATAAGGTGGAAGATACTAGAACATGTTAGGGAATGACCCAGTAGAGAAAAATGGTGATGATGATGTTGGTACCAATAGTAGTTAACATTTACTGAACACTTACTATGTGTCAGACGCTGTGCTGGGATGTGCAGTAAGATAATCCTCCAGTGGATGTATTGATACTGCCATTTCATATAAGGAAACTTGGCATTAGGGAAGTTACTAGGCCAGGGTCACGTTGTTACTGTGTAGTAGAGGCAGTGGGTGAGCCCAGACATTTGCTGGTTTTTTTTAAATTGACATATAATGTATTATTAGTTTCAGAGGTACAGGTCTGTGATTCATCAGTTGCATATAACACACAGTGCTCATTACATCATGTGCCCTCCTTAGTGTCTGTCACCCAGTTACTCCATCCCTCCACCCACCTCCCCTCCAGCAACCCTCAGTATGTTTCCTGTGATTAAGAGTCTCTTAAGGTTTGTCTCCCTCTTTAGTTTCATCTTGTTTTATTTTTCCCTCCCTTCCCCTATGATCCTCTTTTTTGTTTCTTAAATTCCACATATCAGTGAGATCATATGATAATTGTCTTTTCTTGACTGATTTCGCTTAGCATAATACCCTCTAGTTCCATCCATGTTGTTGCAAATGGGAAGATTTTTTTTTTGATGGTTGAGTAGTATTCCATTGTGTATATATACCACATCTTCTTTATCCATTCATCTGAGCCCAGACATTTGAACTGCAGTCAGCCATTGAGTTATGCTGCCTACATTGATGATGCCAGGGGAAGAAATAGAGATGGATAACCTTCTCAAGCACAGTCCTTGAGAAGAGGAGATGTGAGTGGGAATGAGGGGGGGAACAGGCCTTTGAAAGAGGGATGGTCCCTTCCTCTGTAGTCAGGAAAGGGAAAGCATGGTACAGATGGGTGTGGTTGGGCTGCAGGTATTTTAGGGGTGGGAAGAAGAGAATGTTCATGGCTTAGAGCTTCTCTTTTTGTAATGAAATAGAAGGTTAAGTCATTAGCTGAGAATACGGTGAGAGTAAAATTTGCGAGGGGTAGAGGTTGAGAAGGCAGAAGACAGTTAAAATCATTATATTGGGAAGTGGAGAAGAAAACATGGATCGTTGGGCAGTTTTCCATGCCCGTTTGAGATGTGTGGTCATGAATTTTAAATGAAACCAATCACAGATTTTTCTGCAGCAAGATTTAGCCCCTCGAAAGCAGGCAGAGGCAAATGGTAGGGGCAGCTGGTGCTGGGATTTTGCCAGGACGACTGAAGGGGAGAAAAAGCCTCGAGGGAGATGAGGGCATTTTCAAGGGAAAGTGACCACAATAAAGTAAGTGGTGAAAAAATTGTAGGATCAGTGGCAGAACAGTGAATGTACTTGAGCAGATGAGAATCGGAGGTGGTGATCAAGAGAGTGGGTCATAAAAGTGGTCCAGTCTCTGTTTATTTCAGGCTGTGGCTGTGGGAGTGGAGGAGACAGATCATCACTGGGCTTAAAGATGCCTAGAAATCCACCATTTAATCTCAATTTTCTTTCAGGGAGGCCATGACTTTTATGAAGGTGTTAGGGCAGGTAAGTGATGATTGTTTTCTTCCTGGCTATTATGGAAATAGGATTTGTAAGCATATACTGTTAATCAAAGATGATAGTTGTTTTATTAGTGAAAATTCCACTTTGATAAAGTTTGCAAAGTTGTTGCTTTTTTATATTACCAACTGGCACATAAGTGGATATCAGTCTTTGAAACCAATATTGTTTGAAAAATTCACCTAACCTGTGTCACTGCTCCCTAATTTATATGTAAGAGGTAATCCTGCTTCTCCAATCCCATGGACTGCCTCTGCTAAGTATAGCTGGGCTTGAAAACTCATTCTGCTGCTGGAGCCTTGGGAAAGTGCATTTATTCCCTTGGAAGAAGCCCTCCAGTCCCCTACCCCTCCTCTCTCTAGTACTGGCCTGGCCGTTCCCAGCAGCGTTGAACCCTACCGTAACCTCTTTCCCTGTACCCAAGAGGTTAAACATTGACATTGAGAAAAAACATAGGACATAATTAGTAACATCTGCTAATGTTCTTATTAATTTGTTTTTATCATCTCCAAAGTCAGCATAGTTAGAAAAGGTAAAATAGTTTATTTTTTGTTCTTAGCAAATTTGCAAAACAGTTTACGTGTAAAGCCCATATCCTCATAAATAATAGCCATTATTTATGTTGCATAAAATGAGTTTTCCCCTTTGCATGTGTTTTGCATATCTAATGTTTTAATGTTTTTATTGTTCGCTTTAATGTAGAGATTCTGTATATACTTTATCTGAATAAAAGATTATATTTTCTGAGCTGTAAGCTTTGATAAAGACTGGTCACTGTTGTAGAATGCTCTTAACTTACGGCATGATATAATATCAGAAATAAGCAGGGGTTCAAATCCTTTTAGACAACCCAGGGAATTGAGTCAGAGGAGATGGCTGTATGTTTTATAAAAACAAGTAAAATATGCATTTTTCACGCTAATTCCCTGCAAATTCTTGCTGCATGTGGATCAGAGCCTAGACCTCTGATATTAGGAGGACCTGTGTGCTACTTGGGTTTCAATGCATCATCTTATGTTGTAGCAGCCCTCTTAAAAAACAAAGATATTGTTTTCATATATACTGTCAGTTATTTAATGGAAATAGTTGGGACCAAGCAGCATCAAAGTTATGATTCATAACACAGGAGCTTATCAAGCTACTTTTTAATGAAGAGACAGTATACTGCCTCATCTTTTAGCATAACCTCCCTATTTTGCAAGCAGCATCTATTCTGGGTAAAACTGTTTGGTGTTCTTGCATAATAACCAAATGTTTGCTACAGTTTGCTAATTATAAAATATGTTAGCAAATTAGATAAAATAAACTAGCAAATTAGGGGAATGGTTGTCAAAAATTCTTACTCTTAACAGCTAGAATAAGCTACTTCCTGGTTATAGAAGAAAATAAATATAGATTTCAGCAGAACTAGAGAGTTACCAAAAGGAATTTGAGTGGGTGCCTCATGAGACTTGAAAAAACCTGAGCTGTCTACATGGCAGGAACTTGTTATTATCTGTGCTAAGTAAAAAATTATGTCTGTGTGAAAAGAACATATAGATTTTATTAATATTCTTTCCTTTTGCCCTTCAGCAGACTGTCAAGGAGGTAGATAACATGACAGCATTGGCCAGAGGGCTTAAAAGGGAAGAGATTCTTGAAGAAAGAATGTTCCAGAATTGTTTTTATTTATGCTGTTCGGGGAATGTAAAACTGTCAAATTGGCAGGGATCATAATATCAGTGTTACCACTGATCTGATACTAGCCAGAATCCTGTAGCTAGGTGGCCCAGCCTTAAAAACCTCCAGTGTGGGGCACCTGAGTGGTGCAGGCAGTTAAAGTATTCGACTCTTGGTTTGGGTCAGGTCAGATCTCAAGGGTCGTGAGATCGAGCCCTGCATCAGGCTCCACCCTCAACGGGAGTCTGCTTGAGATTCTCTCTTCCTCTCCCTTGGCCCCTCCTCCCCCCTCGTTTGCTCACTCTCTCAAATAAATAAATCTTAAAAAACAAAAAAAAACCCCTCCAGTATCCACAAGAATTATGCACATTTTAAGCATGGTTAAAATTCTCTACCATAACCATACTAAGTATAGTCCCCTTCTCTTTTTTTAAAATTTGAGATAATTGTAGATTAACATACAGTTGTAAGAAATATAGAAAGCTCCTGTGTACCTTTCACCAAGTTTTCCCAAACAGTAACGTTTATATAACAGTAGTATACTGTGACAACCAGGAAACTGACAGCCCCTTCCCTTTTTATTTTTTTATTTTTTAAAGATTTTATTTATTTATTTGACAGAGACACAGTGAGAGAGGGAACACAAGCAGGGGGGAGTGGGAGAGGGAGAAGCAGGCTTCCCGCTGAGCAGGGAGGCCGATGTAGGGCTCAATCCCAGGACCCTGGGATCATGACCTGAGCCGAAGGCAGACGCTCATCGACTGAGCCACCCAGGCGCCCGTCCCCTTCCCTTTTTAAAGGAGAGGTTTGCCAATTGCCTCATACTTACGATCCAATGGGGATGCTATGTGGCCACACTAAATGATGACTACACCGAAATAAGAGAAGTAGTTTCTTAGGATAACCCAAAGGTGGTCTGCTATTTTAATTCAGAGCTGTGTGAACTAGAGGATTCAGCAGAATAGCAGTATCCACATTTAATTATGCATAAAGTCATCCCCCATTCCCTCTACTTCAAGTAATTTTCCTTTCAATTCAATGTGGAGGAGTTTAGAAGGCAGATCTGGGCCCTCCACCCTCCCCTGCCTTCCCTTTAAACCACACCAACTCTGGTTTTAGCTGTTTTATAATAGGAAGATTTCATTTACGATTTTGTTTGAAGAAGGCTAAGGCTTAAGCCACATTAGTAGGCTGTATTCAAGCTACGGGCATTAGACTTAGCAGGTTGGGAAATAACCCCATGGATCATCATCAGTACATTACTATCCATCCATATCCTATGGGGCTTTAACTTAAAAATGGAACACATGCAAAAATTTTTAACTTTGCAGAAAAAAATGGGCTATAGAAAATATGCCTTGTGTAAGGTAGTTTCTGTCAATTCAGTAATTAAAATCTGGTAATACCTGAAAGAAATGTACTAACATTTCTTATGTCTTCACTTGACAGTTTTAATAGATAAAGACCAGAGTCCAAAGTGGAAACCGGCTGATTTAAAAGAAGTTACTGATGAAGATTTGAATGATTACTTTAAATCTCTGGGAAGTAACGATTTGAAATTTTAAGGTGACTAGATTTTTAAGGGATTATTTTGGAGCAAGTGTCGGCAAACCATAGTACATGGGCCAGATCCGGCCTGCTGCCTGTTGTTCAGTTTTCCACAAGCTAAGAATGGTTTCTGCATTTTTAAATGGCTGAGGGGAAAAAAAAAAAAAAAATCAAAGACTAATATGTCATGATGTGTGAAAATTACATGAAATTCAAATATCAGTGTTCATAAATAAAGCTTTATTGGAACATCACTATACTCAGCTGTTTACATATTGTCTATGGCTGCTTTGAGTAGTTGCAACAGAGACTGCAAAGCCTAAAATACTTACTCTCTGATTCTTTTCGGAAAATGTTTGCCAACCCGTTTTATAGAAATGGGAAAATTTGAAGGTCTTAAATATCTAATTGAAATGAGAGCCTTATGTTTTGGCTTTGGGTAGTAGTTTTTATGTTGATTAAATAAACTTATGTATAGATTATTAAAAAAATAACCCTGAAATTTTTTGGCTATGTGTTAATGCTTCAGAGAATTTCCTGCATATATAAACCTGTTTTAAAGTAATTATAAGTTACTATAGAAGTGTTCCTTTTATAATATTAGAAATCTCAGGCAAAACGAAAAGGTTTTTATGAGGTCGTCTCTCTAGTATTATTAACTCAGCTTTGGTCTTCTCTAAAGTTAACCAGGATCCCTTCCTATGGTGAAAGTGATGGTTGTTTTGTAGGATTTGTTAATATGAAAGAATGAGGAATTAGGAAACTCCAGTCTCTAAAATAGAGACACATTGCTTTCTGCAATTTACATTAAACTTGTGTGTGATAAGTTATAGGCTGTTACATAGAATAATTCAGGAGGAAAATAAAAAGGGCTTTTTGTTCAAAATAGAAATATGTTAAAAAAACTGTTGACAAAATAAGTTTTTCTTAAGGTACACAAGAAACTGCAGGGTGTTCCAGACTTGGGACATTAAAGTCAAGGTAAGAATAATCTTTAAAGGTCAGTTTATCATTTATTTTATGACTTATTATAGTTTTCCCTTCATCCAGACCATTCAGAAACTAAGAGAATTTCTGGTTTTTAAGAACAGAAAGTGGCAGAACTGAAAAAGACGTCAAAGATCATATCCAGCACCCTTCTTATAGATGAGGAAATTGAAATCTAGGAGTTGCTTTAAATTTTTTAAATATTTAACATGAAGCATTTTTCCCCAAAAAAAGTCAAGAATGGATTTAGAATACAGATGGCATGATAATGGACATGTTTATATTTATTTTCTTAAAGTTCTCAAATTGGACCTAAATGATCCAAGAAATTATTTGTATCAGTGGATTTTTATCCACTTTGTATTCATTAGATATGCAGAAAAAATATTAAGTTCTTTATATCAAAAAAATTGACAGTACACAATATTGAAAGGCATTTGCTTTAATCAGAACTTGTAACTGGTTAATGGCAACTAGACTTTTATTGTATGGTTAGGAAAAATGTTTTCACAAAAATATTTGGAAAAATACCATTTCATAGCTAAGTCTTACAGGGAAGAGAATTAATAAAACTTGAGTTTTGCAAAGTAAGATATAGGGAGTACATCTGAGCTTGTGCCCACTGCTCCAAGGAAGATATGGTGTTTGGCCACACAAATACAGGATGAGGGCATTATGATCAAGCAAACAATATATTTATTGGAACTTTGTTTTTAACTTACTATTCCTTGACATTATTTATCATGTGTCTTTGATTTCTAAAACTATATAATACAAAAAGTATAGTTCCCTCTTCTCATAAAATGCCAGTGATATTAAGTAGGATATGAGTGTCATGCTGTCTCCTTCATTCAATGTGTCTGTTTTTAATACTAATAAGGCAATTTGACACAAATTATTCCTTTGAAACTAAGATCATTTTTATCCCCTTAAATTGTGCTTTGAGTACTAATGACCACAGGTCGTTTGCAAAGAACAGATAAGGCAACTGAAAATTGAGAACTCTGGGATCAGAGGCTTTGCAACTGAAAGGTAAGAGCACACAAGGCACCTTTACCTGGTGAAGGGAGCAGTGAAGCACGGTTGTGGGGTTCAGTGAGGGACTGGCACACTTCTCTGATAATCCGCTGCGTTTACAGTTGCCATCTGAGGTTCCTTGTCACTTGGGTGGTGGCTCATCTGCCTCTATCCTGGATGTTCTCAAGGGAGAAGATTCAGGGGTTGGGCACATGTCCGTGTGGTAAAGAAAGGAACTTGCTACTGTGCCCCTTCCCTTAGTCGAGAACACTGGAGACTTGTTTTTGCAGTGTGTCCTCTGATGGAGCCTGACGTGAGTGCTGTTTCTTGGGCCCTTTTTTCCCCGGTTTCCTTTCCCTTATAATTTGGCCACTATTATTTCATCTGTGTTTGTGATGTGTAAGTTGGAACAAATGTTTCCCTTTCTGGTAGCTAATAATTCTTTGTCTTCTGTTTTATATATTCCTTCTCAAATAGATCTTCCATTCTTTTACTGTTTGTGAAAGTTCAAAATGAAGTAAATCCAATATTTAGATATGAAGGTATGAAAGAAGTTATCCTATCAAAGATGTTCTCATCTGTTTTGTCATCAAGGCCAAACTATATCTTGATGATTAGCACATGCAGCACAAATTTGTTTATCCGCTGCTTTTTCCTGCCTGCCTCCAACTTGGATTATTGACTAACTCACTGATTTGGTTTGACGTAATACAGCGTATATTTCCAAGATAATTCTGTTGTAAGATCTTATACTCTGTTAAAATGATTCAGGAGCGAGGCGTTGATGCTTGGTGACAAAACCATACTGTCAGAGTGGCAACAGAGGTGAGAATTCTAGTGAGATATGGATCTGGCAGGCATCCCTGCTCCAGCCCTGGGAAATAGGGGCCCAGGCACAGAACCTGAGGTTAAATATTTATAAGAAAACTCAACAGTCTACATCCCTGTGTATGCTGAAAAATTGAGTGTGGCTATGGCTTTTGTGTTCTCACCATAATATATCTTTTAAATAGTAAATGACTTTGCAGCAAAAGTGGCCTGATGTGAGATACAAAATGAATGAAAAATGGCAACGTCTAGGCTTTTGTCTGAGTCATTAGTATACTCAAAAACCTAAATTTTTCTTCATGAGCTCGAAAGATATTTTGCATTTTCAGAAGACTTTTGTTCCTTAGCCTTAGAACTTCAGATCCTTATATAAACAGGGGTGGTGGTTTTTCTACTTTTAAGTTTCTAGATTGCAAGTACAACAGGACAGTTCAAATCTTGGGACTAGGTGAAATGAAAGTTCAGGTGTCCAAAGGGAACTGAAAGATGGCACATGACTCACTTCAAAGTATTCTCTTTGTCCATGCAATTGGGAGAATTCACTCTTTGCGGGTTTCAAAGTATAGTCGTTAAAATTAGAGGTAGCATTTCTGCCTGCTTACAAGGCCAAATATATATTTATCTCATTAAAGAGGTCACAAGTCTTTCTGCCTTCCTTTAATTGTCAGTGACAAGGGTCTGTTGAATCTTAATAATAGAATTTAATGCACACAGACTTAAATAATTCCCTTTCCAACTAAGTGTGTAGCAAATCTGGACAGAAAGACCATTCTAGAGACTGAGTCCCAATTTTTCTACAGGTTATGTTTTCTCAGTATCTTCTTCCACTCCCAAATTCTCTGTTACCATTGATTTTAAACAGTACTTAATTCTTGGGGGGAAAAAAAAAAACTTCCCCAAAATGGTAGCCAAATTTAAGAAAATACGGCTGTAAATGCCTTATGTGCATTGTTACCATAAAAAAAAAAAAATACACGAGTACTCTCTTTGGAG
Organism: Phoca vitulina; assembly: GCF_004348235.1. Classification (NCBI taxonomy): domain Eukaryota; kingdom Metazoa; phylum Chordata; class Mammalia; order Carnivora; family Phocidae; genus Phoca; species Phoca vitulina. The sequence goes on from NW_022589704.1 coordinate 43,782,065, forward strand.
GAGTGTTTGATCTTCTGTTTTGTAATGCAACTGGATAGCCTCATGCATAGACTGGTCCCACAGTAATCTGAAGAGGGACTGCCCCACTAGTCAATAATAAAAATGGGAATGAGTGCCCATTATACCAACCCTCTACATCTGAGACAGTAAAATGTCATATACATGCAGCACTGCAAACAGGTTCTGCTTTCTACCTTGACTAGAGCTTCTGTTATTTTAAAATTTACTGGATTGCTGTTTGTAAAAATTCTTGTTTTATCACTGGGCTGCTTAATTCAGTGCCATAAACATTAATGTCATGACTTCTGTAAATTTAATGTCATGACTTCTGTAAATTGTATCCTGTTCGGATGCCTTATGTGCAAAATCTTGAGTCAGCCAATAACAGCTGTGGTTAGTTAGGGCCCTGAGGTTCAAGGTGGTAGTTAAGGACAGGTTTCAAGATGGACTACTTCTACAAGGGGTGCTTTCTGCTGCTTGATCATTTGTGTTAAGTACGGATCCTTGACACAAATGGTTTTGACAAACGACCCACTATTAATTACTGTGGCTTAAGTGCCATTTCCTTGCCAAGGCATCTGAAAAATCCTTTTCAATAACTTGTGTGTGTAAATTAACAAATGGTTATTTTAAAGACACTCCTTTTAAAATAACTATTTGATTTCTTTGGTGATACTATTAGTGCCTCAGGAAGAAAGTGGTGTGACATACAGCTGATTACTGTGGTGCAGGACCTATGTTTAGCCCTTTAAATGACTCAAATCCGAGACCAAGCAGATAGAAATTGCTATCAACATAAAAGTGCTTAACGTATTTCATTTTAGATATTCCTATACTCTTATCATAGACATTTTTTTTTACATCCAGATGGAGTTATTTGTATTTATTCACACCAGTTTTTGCTATTATTTCATGTGTTTAAACTAGCACCAACTTTATCCACAATTCAAGAAAGTTACCATCATCATCCTATGGCATCAAGGCCCCTCGCTCTCAATGTATGGGATGTCATAGTACTTGATGTTATTGCCTGCCCACTGCTGCAAGGCATCACTCAAGATTTCCTGGGATAGGCGGTGTGCAAATTCGAAGACTACCATTTCGGGCCCTGGTGGTTCCTTCACTTCCTCTTCGACATTAACTGGAGAAGGCATCCTAGGTAGAAATCTCTCTTCAGACATAAAGCTTTCTTCACTTGCATGCCGCTTCTCACTCTCAAATGTGGTAGGAAATGGGAAAGTTTGCTTTGATTTCATGCAGCCCATGTTATGAAGAGCTTTGAGTGAAGAAAAGCAGTAGCAAAGACTACTTCAACAGCATCTTTGGAAAACACTGAGCTTGTCCACGTGATACTGACCAGTGCTTTTCCTTTCCAGGCACTTCAGAAATCAATGTTTCTTTTTACCAGTCTTCACCTGTAGTGTTTATCTGTGAAAAGAAAAGTTTCATTTTGATCAGGTAGCCTGTAGTAGCAATCCTCTTTACCACTTTGGTCACTTGTGAGGTAACAACAGCTTTATCTTATCAATAGAGAGAAAACCACTCAGTAAAACTGGCAATTTACAAAATAGGAAAATCTGTTTTTTATGAAACTAAAAACAGTTTAACTTTTGCTGCTTAGATTTATTTATGTACACCAGGATTCAGCAAACTCTAGCTTTTGGGTCAAATTCTAGCTGCCTATTTTTGTAAATTAAAGATTTTATTTATTTGACAGAGACAGAGGGAACACAAGCAGGGGGAGAGGGAGAAGCAGGCTTCCCGCTGAGCAGAGAGCCCAACATGGGGCTCGATCCCAGGACCCTGGGATCATGACCTGAGCCGAAGGCAGACGCTTAATGCCTGAGCCACCTAGGTGCCCCATAAATTAAGTTTATTAGAACACAGCTATGCTATTTGTGTGTGTGTGTGTGTGTGTGTGTGGGCTATGGCTACTTTCATGCTACCATGGCAGAGATGAGTGGTTTTGACAGAGACCATGTGGCCTGAAATTACTATCTGGCCCTTTATAGAAAATGTTTGCCAACCCCTGATCTGTACTGTTGAGGGAAATAAGCAAATAAAACATTTGTCCTGCCTCAAATCTCATGAGCCTACATATCTTGGACTCTTAGGGTCAGGCTCTGGCCCCTGGTTAGATGTTTACAATTAAAGAGACAGACTGACAGCCTTTAGGCAACACAAATTAGAGGTGGCAAAGCCACCTCTTTTTTCTTCTGAATTAGATGCTCCCTATGAAACTATATGAAAAGCTCAGATTAAAATAAGGTTAGAGGTTTCCTCCCTTAAATGTCTCTTGTCTGATGTGTGGTCAGTAAGTAGGCTGCAGTGCTCATGATGTACCTTCTAAGCTTCGCAACTGGATGCTGTCACTGAATGACCTTCTCTTAGGACTTAAGGGTAGCTAAATACAAAGCAACTTCACTGGAGGGAGTCCAGCCATAAAGCACAGGTGAAGTCTCTATAACACTATGATCCCAGATTATAGCATAGTTTTTGGACCAAAAAGTCATAGCTCTAGAAAAATTCATAAAATCAAACTCAGTTGACTTATTTCTGAAATTACTGATCTTAAGATAAAAATGAATTTAAATGCATGGTAGTTTTTAAGTAGTAAAAGTCCAGAAAAGGTGACCTTTGCCATTTGACAATATTTAGATTTCTATGAAGTCTACCCAATTTCTCCCATACTACCCCTAATAAGGATTATATGGTCGGGGAGTGGAGGAAATCTAGCCTTTTGCTTTTAATTACCCTTAGTTCCGTATGTCTTGCTAAAGATGTATTTCAAAAACGAAGATGTTTGGTTTACTAGACAACTCCTTGAAGACAGGAACTGCCCTGGTTGTATATCACCAACATGTTATCTATTTGTACATGAGGCATGGTTAAGGGAATTGTACATAGTTAGCCTGAAAATGATTATTCAATGAGTGTCAATAAAAGGCAATGAGTAGGCTACCTGGGTGGCTCAATTGGTTATGTGTCTGTCTGCCTTCCAGAGTCCTGGGATCAAGTCCCACATAGGGCTCCCTGCTTCATGGGAAGTCTGCTTTTCCCTCAGCCCTTCCCCCCCTACCCCCGACTCGTTTTTTCTCTCTCTCAAAATATTAAAAAAAAAAAAAAAAAAGGCAATGAGGAGAATCATCATAATCCGTTTTCTAGGATCTTTGGTTTTGCAAAAGCAGCTTTCAAAGTAGTGCCAGATTTACTGTCACCAAAAACTTTAAACCTGGACAAAATATATGTGAAAAACAGCACAGGACTGTGATCCTCAAGAGAAGGGAAACACAGAACGTTAAACTCCACAATTGAGCATCCTGCCTGGGAACATCTTCCAGCATTATCTCGGGGAACATCTTCCAGCATTATCTCGGGGAGAGTGGCAGCCCTGCTGAGTTGAAGACATTGGAATCCTGAAGGTAGGTGAAATTTCAAGAGGCAAGGGAGCTGTGGGGAAATGCAGAAATGGGGTCTCCCATTTGATAGGGTCTCATCAAGACCACCTGTCTGAGGACTTAAGATGTTTATGTACAGGAAAAGGATTTGTAAGACTTAGCATTGAACGATTATACCATAAGTTAGTGCTATGGAATCCTTGGAGTTCCAAGACCACCCTCCGTGGAGAAACCTCACAGAAACCTTAGGAGTCAGGTGTGAATCCTAGGGCAGGGGTTGGCAAACTTTCTTAAAGGGCTAGATAGCATAGAATTTAGGTATGTGAGCCATATGGTCTATGTCACAACTATGCAGTTCTGCTGTTATAGTGCAGAAGTAGCCATAGAGGGGCACCTGGGTGGCTCAGTCGGTTAAGTGTCTGACTCTTGATTTTGGCTAAGGTCATGATCTCAGGGTTGTGAGATCAAGCCCTGGGTTGGCTCCACACTGGGCATGGAGCCTGCTTAAGAGATTCTCTTTCTCCCTCTGCCCCTCCCCCTGCTTGTCCACACACACTCAAAAAAAAAAAAAAAGTGGGCAGTGGCTATGTTACAATAAAACTTCACAAAAACAGGCTAACCAGCCATAGACCATATTGGACTAAGTTCAAACAATACCATTTAAAAAGGAAGATGACATAATCCAGACTCCTTCAAGGGTATTATCCACAATATCTATCCTAGAATATAAAATTACTTGCTGTGCAAAGCAGGAAAGTGTGCCCCACGTCCAAGAAAAAAGTTATTAGAAATAGACTCCCAAATGACCCAGCATTTGGTAATTAACACAACTTACTTAATAGAACCGTAAAGCTGTTTATGTACATAAAGGAAGGGGCGCCTGGGTGGCTCAGTCATTAAGCGTCTGCCTTTGGCTCAGGTCACAGTCCCGGGGTCCTGAGATCGAACCCCGCATCGGGCTCCTTGCTTGGCAGGAAGCCTGCTTCTCCCTCTCCCACTCCCCCTGCTTGTGTTCTCTCTCTCACTGTGTCTCTGTCAAATAAAATCTTTAAAAAAAAAAAGGAAAAGTGATTGATAAAGACTGAAAAAGTAGAGAATCTCATCAGAGCAATGAAAATTGTAAAGAAAAAAGTAAACTCAAGAACTAAAATGAAAAACTCATTGGATGAGCTACTGGATACTTAAGGATTAATGAACTTGAATATACATCTATAGATCTGTCCAATCTGAAAAATGGGGGAAAAGATAAAGTATGTCTTAAAAACAATAAGGAGTTTGACACATTGAACCCATAGAACAGCAGGAAAGGAAGAATATAGGAAGAAAAAAGCAAATGGGACAATTAGAAAACAGTGAAGTGGCTGGCTTAAACCCTTACATATAAAAAATTTGGAAGGAAATGGACTAAAATTTTCAGCTTAAAAGGCAGGCTAGCTAAAAAGTAAGATTCATGCCACACAAACATAGTCAACAGATCTTTGACAAAGGAGCAAAGGTAATACAGTGAAGCAAAGATAGTCTTTTCAGCATGTGCTGGAACAACCATATAGCCACATGTTAAAAAAAAAAAAAATCTAGACACAGACCTTCTATCCTTCACAAAAATTAACTCAAAATGGATCACAGACCTAAGTGTAAAACATGAAATTATAAGACTCCTAGAAGATAGCATTTAGGAGTTACAGATAAATCTAGATGACCTTGGGTTTGGCCATCACCTTTGAGATACAACACCAAAGGCATGATCCGTGAAATAAATAATTGAGAATTTGAACTTCATCATGTTAAAAACTTCTGCTCTGTGGAAGACACTGTCAAGACAACGAGAAGCCACAGACTTGGAGAAAATATTTGCAAAACTATATCTGATAAAGGATTATCTATAATGTACAAAGAACTTTTTTTTTTTTTTAAAGATTTTATTCATTAATTTGACAGAGAGAGAGAACAAGTAGGCAGGGAGAGGGAGAAGCAGGCTCCCCGCTGAGCAGGGAGCCAGATGCGGGGCTCGATCCCAGGACCCTGGGATCATGACCTGAGCCGAAGGCAGCGGCTTAACCGACTGAGCCACCCAGGCACTCCAATGTACAAAGAACTTTTAAAACTCAACAAGTAAACAACCTGATTTAAAAATGGGCAGCAGATCTGAATAGATACCTCATGAAAGAAGACCTACAGATGGCAAATAAGCATATGAAAAGATGTTCAACATTCTACCTTAGGGAACTGCAAATTAAAACAGAGAACACTTGGTGAAAATCCAAACACTGATGACATCAAATGCTGACAAGGATGGGGAACAACAGGAACTCATTCATTGCTGGTGAGAATGCAAAACAGGGGCGCCTGGGTGGCTCAGTTGGTTAAGCGTCTGCCTTCGGCTCAGGTCATGATCCTGGAGTCCCGGGATGGAGTCCCACATCGGGCTCCCCGCTCAGCGGGGGGTCTGCTTCTCCCTCTGACCCTCTTCCCTCTCGTGCTCTCTATCTCTCATTCTCTCTCTCAAATAAATAAAATCTTTAAAAAAAAAAAAAAAAGAATGCAAAACAGTACAGCCACTTTGGAAGACAGGGTGGCAGTTTCTTACAAAACTAAACCTAAAAAACAAAAAAACTACCGAAATGAACTGAAAAATTGTGTCCACACAAAACTCAACATATGGATGTTCATAGTAGTTTTGTTCTTAATTGCCAAAAGTTGGAAGCATCCAAAATGCTCTTCAGGTGAATGGATAAACAGTGATATATCCAGACAATGGAATATGATTAAGTGCTAAAAAGAAGTGAGTTATCAAGCCATAGAAAGAAAAGAAGGAACCTTAAATGCTTATTACTAAGTTAAAGAAGCCAGTCTTTCCAACTATCTAATATTCTGGAAAGGGTAAAACAATAGTGATGGTTAAAAAATCCAGTGGTTGTTGCCAGGGGTTAGAGAGGAGGGAGGGTTGAATAGCGGGAACATAGAGCATATGTAGGGCAGTGAACTACTCCGTATGATACTAAAATGGTGGATACATACCATTATACATTTGTCAAAATCCATAGAATGTACAACAAAGAGTGAACCCTAATGTAACTATGGGCTTTGTGTAATGATGGTATGTTAATGTAACAAGTGTACCACTCTGGAGTGGGATATTGATAGTAGGTGAGGCTCTATGTTCGGGTGCAGGGGCTATCTTTACTGCCTGCTCAATTTTGCTGTGACCCTAAAACTGCTGTAAAAAATAAAGTCTTTTTTAAAAATCCAACTATATGCTACCTACGAGAGAGGTACTTTAAATATAAAGGTTGCAAGCAAGAGGGTTAGAACGGATACACCAAGCAAATAGGAAGCATAAAAAAATCCTGCTGACCTTCAGACAAAGTAGACTTCAAGACCAGGGGGATTACCAGATATAAAGAGGGATACTGTGTCAATGAGGAAGACATGACAATCATAAATGTATATGTAACTATTAACAGAGTTCAAAAATATATGAAGGAAAAGCTGACAGAACTAAAGGGAGAAATGAACATTGCTCTCTCAGTAACTGATAGAATATCCAAAGGAAAAAATAAGGAATTCAAGTTTTGAACACTACGATTCAACTTGAGCTGACATTTATAAAAGGCTATACCCAACAGCTGTAGGATACATATTCTTAAAATAGACTACATGGTGGTCTCAAAAGATTTCAAAAGCTTGAAACCTTAAAGTGTATTTTCCAAACACTAGATTTAAATTAGAAATAAATGGCAATAAAAAATCCAGAAAACCCCCAAATACCTGGGCACAGAAGAAATCATAAGGAAATTAAAATGTTTTCAACTAAATAGAAAGCATAAAATACCAAAATTTTTTTTTCATAACATACCAAAATTTTTTAAATGCACCACGAAAACTTAGAGGGAAATTAATGATTTAAATGCTTGTAGCAAAAAAGGTTTAGTTTAAATCAGTGATCTAAGCTTTTACAAAAAGAAGCTAGAAAAAGAAAAACCCAAAGTAAGTAGAAGGAAATGATAAGAGCAGAAATCAATGAAGCAAAAAGGGCAAACAATAGAGAAAAGTAATGGAACCAATGCTGGTTTTTAAAAAAGATTTAGTAAAATAAGTCTCTAGTCTGATCAAGAAAAATGACAGGACACACATTGCCAAGATGTATGTAAGAAGAGAGACATTAATACAGATGCTATATACATTACCAGACCAACAAGGGAATATTATGAACTTTATATCAATACCAAATGACCAAAACTAGCATAAGAGAAAATAGTCTGATAGCTCTTTATCAATTAAAGAAATTGGATTTGTAACTTAAATCTTTACAAAAAAAAAAAACCTCCAGGCCTAAATGACTAGCTAGAGCTCTAAATTCTTTCAAATACTCCAGGAAAAAATACCAATCTTACTCAAGCTCTTCAGAAAACAGAGAAAACACTTCTAAATTGTAGCTAAAGGGAGTGGAGTGAGGAGAGGGATATATAACTTTACCCAAAAGAACTAGATTAAAGAGTGTTGTAAGGGATGGAGTATTACTAGTTTGAGCACATCTCTCAAGTGTCTATAGGACCTCAAAGTACCTAGACAGTAAGATATTTATGTCATAACTTTCAGCTTGTTTAGCTGTAGTGCTTCTATCAAGGATAGAAGACTACTGTTCCATAGTTGCTTATCACTTCAATTTACTAATTATGTTTACCATCTCCTTCTTCCCGACTAATAGATGAAATAGCAAACAGGTGTTATTTCCCCTTGCAGAGGAAACAGAGAGGTTACATGGCAAGTAATCATGGAACTTCCATCCCTAATTCAAGCTCTTCTTGGAGTAACAGTTGCTCCAGCAATACCTTATCCAATCATAGCTTATGTTTTTAAGTATTAAACATCCTCTTGAATTTATAGAACTTCACTGAATTGAATTATATTCAAAACTTGAATTACAGAACTAGTTTTGAAGTTGATTCTTGCCAATAAAGACCAACATGGTTCCTTTCCAGGATCTTGTTACTTTGCTCATTGCCCCAGTCCTTGGCCTGGTCTCCATCAGTAGGGACATTATGGCCCAGAGCTTCCCAGTCTTCTAAACAGACCACCACCATAGGACTAGCTGTCAACTCTGGCCTTCAGGTCTTGTCTTGGGTAAAATGACATTGATATATTCATGTCATTAGGTAATCAGCCGATCCAATAACTAATGGAATTGCTCATCACATCCTCAGAGAAGATGCAGTTGCCCTGATAGAATGGGTTTGGTAAACTGCACCACACTTTGCTTAATCAGATTTTAGTTCTGCAGTTTCTATCCCACAGAAGTCTCTTGAGGTTTATCATGAATAAGGAAGTGTGATCCTTAAAGGAAAGTCAGCCAAAACCAAAAAGTTTATGCTACTACTGTTTATAGTAGCTATTCAAATACTTGATGGACATCTTAAAAAGCAATTACAATTAAAGAATAAGCTTTGTATAATTTTAATCTCTAATAAGTTAGTTGATTCACAACAAAGAAAGAAAATTTCAACAGTGTTAGTTATTAATACAAGTCAGTAGTTTAGCAGATCATCCAATTAGCTTTCTTAGGATAACATATGGGATCAGCTGTCCTAAGTTAATTTTAAGGCTATGTTACTCATTTGTCAGGTTAGGAAGTTACTACGGCTAACAGTTGAAGGCATAATACAATAAATGCTGGATATTAGCCAAGAAAAGTATTTTAGCTCTTGTCATTTTAACTGGCTGGCTACAGAAATATAAAATGTCTTAAAAATACAATTTTCAAAATTGAGCCCAGAAATAAACCCATACTATATGGCCAATTAATCTTTGACAAAGGAGGCAAGAATATACAATGGGGAAACTGAACAGCTACATGCAAAAGAATGAAAGTGGACCACTTTCTCACACCCATATACAGAAATAAACTCAAAATAGACTAAAAACCTAAAACTCCTAGAAGAAAACATAGGCAGTAATCTTAAAAAAAAAAAAAAAAAAAAATTTTTTTTTTTTTTTGAGAGAGGAGCAGGGAGGGGCAGAGGGAGAGGGAGAGTGAGTCTGAAGACTCTGTGCTGAGCACAGAGCCCAATGTAGGGCTTGATTGGACACTTAACCACTGCACCACCCAGGCGTCCTGGCAGTAATCTCTTTGACATCAGCTATAGAAACATTTTTTTTAGATGGGTTTCCAGAGACAAGAAAAACAAAAGCAAAAGTAAACTATTGGGACTATATCAGAATAAAAAGCTTTTGCACAGCAAAGGAAATCATCAACAAAATGCAAAGGCAACCTACTGAATGGAAGAAGATTTTGCAAATGATATATCTGAAAAGGGGTTAACAACCAAAATATATAAAGAACTTCTATGACCCAACACAATCTGATTAAAAAACCTGAATAGACATTTTTCCAAAGAAGACACACATGGCCAACAGACACATGAAAAGATCCTCAACATCATTAATCATCAAGGAAATGCAAATCAAAACCACAATAAGATATTCACCATATACCTGTCAGAATGGCTAGAATCAAAAAATAAGTGTCGATGACGATGTGGAGAAAAAGGAACCCCTGTGCACCGTTGGGAATGCAAACTGGTGCAGCCACCGTGGAAAACAACATGGCAGTTCCTAAAAAAGTTAGAAATACCACAAGATCCAGTAATTCCACGACTGGGTATTTACCAAAAGAATACAAAAACGCTAATTCGAAAAGATATATGCACCCCTATGTTATTACAGTATTATTTACAATAGCCAAGATACGGAAGCAACCCAAGTCTATCAACAGATGAATGGGTAAAGAAGATGTGATTTATGTTTACACACACACACACACACACGCAGGAATACTATTCAGCCATACAGAGAAATGAGATCTTGGCATCTGCAACAACATGGATGGACCTAAAGGATATAATGTTAAGTGAAATAAGAGTAGGACAGTACCATATGATGTCACTTATATGTGGAACCTAAAAACAAATGAACAAAGAAACAAACAAAAAACAGACCCTTAAATACAAAGAACAAATTGGTGGTTGCCAGAGGGGAAGTGAGGGGGAGGATGGGTGAAATAAGGGCATTAAAAGGTACAAACTCCCAGTAATAAATAAGTCATGGAGATGAAAAGTACAGCACAGGGAATATAGTCATTAATACAACAGCACTGTGTGGTGATAGTAACTACACTTATAATGGTAAGGACTGAGTGATGTATAGAATTGTTGAATGTTGTACAGCTGAAACTAATATAACATTGTATGTTAATCATACTTCAATAAAAATATTGAAAATCTTCTTTTATACTTTAGTTTATAATCTTAAGATACACAGAGTGGGGCGCCTGGGTGGCTCAGTCAGTTAAGTGTCTGCCTTTGGCTTGGGTCATGATCTCAGGGTCCTGAGATCGAATCTGCCTTGGACTCCCTGCTCAGCGAGGAGTCTGCTTCTCCCTCTCTCTCTGCCCCTCTCCCTGCTTGCGCGTGTGCACGCGCGCACGCACACACACACACTCTCTCTCTCTCTCCCCCCCCAAATAAAAAAAAATCTAAAAAAAAAAAAAAGATACACAAAGAGCTGTCAATAAGGGACGCCTGGGTGGCTCAGTCTGTTAAGCATCTGACTCTTGATTTCTGCTTAGGCTATGATCTCAGGGTCATAAGATCCAGCCCCACGTCCTTGCTCAGTGTGGAGCCTGCTTGAGATTCTCTCTCCCTCTGCCTCTCCCCCAGCTTGTGCACACGCTCTCTAAATACATAAAATCTTAAAAAAAAAAAAAAAAAAAATTGTCAGTGAGAACATTCCTTAACCATCCAGCCAGTCTTTAATGAGTCTCTATTATGTGTTCAGGACCAATGTCTATAAGTGATTTCAAACTTACTGAACAAAACAGAGAGTAAGAACAAGATGGCAACTTACTCAGGCTCTAAGTAGTATAGATTTCCAGAGAAGGTCCTTAATTTATCTTTGCCTTAATAGGTGATGTGGCCTTTTTTTGTTCATGCCACTGGCAGCTAAATAAAATATGAGAATGCCTTTCCTCCCACCACACCCTCCCCTTTACCCCCCAAATCCCAACACACACACACACACACACACACACACACACACACACACACACACGCATACATAAACGAAAGCTCTTTTTACTTCTTTCCCTCAATGTTACTTAGGAGCCTCAAAGCACTAAGTATATAGAGTGAGTCAGGCCATAGCTCCGGCACTTCCCTTAGGAATAGGTCTGGCAGCTACTGGGTCTTCTATTGGATCCTTCAAACAGAAGATTTAAATTACTGCAGCCCATCATTCTGTGTCGTTCACTTTAGAGGGGTGCTCCATCCTGAATGCAATGTCATCAAATTGAGCCTGGTGAGTAAGCTCCTTGGGAATATGCCAGGGAAGGTGTCAAAAAAAGTCATAACGTGAATATGAGTTAGGCCCTAACATAAAGCTCTAGCCAAAAACTAAGTAACTTCTAAAATATGCTCTGGAAATGAACAGGCCTCTAAGTCCCTGAAAGTCCATCGTAAATACTAGATTAACAGAAATGGTTATTACTGTTATCCTGCTTTATATCATATTCTGAGCCTCTAAGCAGATTTTTAAGATGTTTTATATCTCAAGTTATGATTTTAAAATGAGCCCTAGCCTTGAATTAATGCAAATCTCTATATAATTAAAAAAATAGACTTTAAAAAGAAGTCTTATGCATATATATATACTATTTTTCAAATTTCAATGTAGGTGCAATTAATAAATGCTAATTAATTAAAAATATAAGAATTCATTAAAAAATAATGGAGTTCCTAATAACATTTGTCATTATTTGTTCTCTAGTAACGGGTACTAAGAGTATATTTTCTTTCCTGTAAGGAGTCCATGAAAATTGGACTTTGAGCAGAGATCTTTGTCCTGGTAATACTGAGAATCACTGACTTAAACTTTAAATTCATAACAGGATCAAATGATACCAGTTAAATTGGCAAACAGAAATAAACTCTACTACTCACATGAAGAAGTAAAAGCTGGAAAATACAGTAAATATGATTTTGGCCAGTTTGAAGATTGCCTAAAGAGCACTACTGTATGGTCTTTGGAAACTGACTAGCTGGTGTCATCCTCAGGCACGCAGAACATACGCAGCGTGCAGCTCCTCACCGGCAGGGTGGTCTCAGGAGGACTCTTCACGAGGTCACATTTAGGGGCAAATTTTCTCAATGGAGAGGCAGGGAAAACAATACTGTTAAGTGAAAGGATGATGTTTGAGATTCTAATAAACCTGAGTAGAGCTGTGTGGTAGGACTTCATCTGTGAACTGAGATCTACCCCAGAATTCATCATAAAAATTGAGCTTCTATATGTAAACCATCTAGAGTTGCCTTGGAACATGCAAGGTGTTCAGTGTTATTTCCTTTCCTTCTTTCTCTTAGATTGTTGCCTAAAACTAATAGCATCAGATTATTTTCAATGTTTTAGTTACTATACTTTATAATTAAGGAAAGAGAATATAATCTAAGAATGCTGATAGTGATTTTGAATCACTACAATCACATGATAGATGTAAGGCACATATCAATGCTTCATCTCATTTACCAAGTCCTGCAGGTGGAGAAGAGAAAGAGGCATTTCTCCTGGCTGTCTGAGCTTTACTCTGGGTGCATGTCTGGCTTCACCTAACCAACCCTACTTATGGCTAGGAATATTGAACTTCACTTTGCAGTAATTCTTCCAGTACTATAAGTCTGAATCCTTGCAGGAAAATGGAGAGTAGCTTCTGACCAATTAGTTGAGAAAAAACTAGTTGAAGAAAAAAATGTGATCTAGATCACCACTAAGAATGTAAAACATATAAACTTTATATTCTATACACATTTCTTAGTCATGTCATGCCCTCGCTAAATGACACAGCTGCACTTGTGATGCATGAATTAAGCTCTGTAAAATTCTGAAGCCAGTTCCTTGAGCCACTGTTGGTAAATGGAGGGGGGGGGGGGGGGTATGAAGAACCAGGTAACAATGTCAAAATATGGTCTTTGGTTTGTTACAGCTGGACTATTCTTTAGATCCTGTAGCTGAAACTAGGAATCTGAGCTTGAATCAGAACATGAAACCAAAAATGAATGTTCAGTCCTAAACTCACTGCAGTCTGAAAATCATGATCCAATCATCCTTATATGCTAAGCCAATTATTCCGTAGACTCCTACCTCGCATTTGTAAAATGCTTTCTTTTTTAAAAGGGCTTTCTTATCATCTCCCCTCTTCTCCCTAGTATTACTACACACAGATTTCTTCTTTTTAAAGCTTAGCCTTTCCTGAGTGTCCATCTCAAGTACACTTTCTGTATAAAGACCATCTTACTACCTAATATTACTCTGTCATGCTCTTGGGTTTCCATGATATATTTATCTCCATCACTGTACTTTCCCATTCTGCCTTATTTACAAGTCTGTGCCCATACCAGATGGACTCTTGAAGGCAGGAACATGGCCACAGCACTTAAATGCTTTCTAAAAGGAGACAGGTAATAAGTCATTGTTATTCATCTTTGCATCTCACTTCTATATGCATAGCATAACGAAGGGCCTCAGTAAATGTTAATTGATTTAAATAATTTAACTCTAGATGTTTGAAAGAAATTCCTATAGAGGCCTACCTCAGAGGTACTGCGGGTTCAGTTCCAGACCACTGTTAAAGCAAATATCATAGTAAAGCAAGTGCAAAGAATGTTTTGGTTTCCCAGTACATGTAAGTTATGTTTACAGTATAATACAGTCTACTAAGTGTGCAATTGCTTTATGTCTAAAAAAACCCCCAAAAAACCAATGTACATAACTTAAATAAAAAATACTTTGTTAAAAACTGCTAACCACCATCTGAGCTTTCAGCAGGTTGTAATCACTGAGCACAGATCACCATAACCAATAATAATGAAAAGTTTGAAATATTGTGAGAATTACCAAAATGTGACACAGAGACATGAAGTGAACAAATGCTGTTGGAAAGATGGTGCAGATAGACTAGCTCAACACAGGGTTGCCACAAACCTTCAATTTGTAAAAAAGGCAGTATCTACAAAATGTAATAAAGCAAAGCACAATAAAACAAGGTATGCCTGTACTCCTATAAAAAGAGCAACAGAATACATGTAACTGTAAGTTACAAATGATAACCAAGTATCTGGAGCTTTTCAGAGTAAATTATCAATCTATCTTTTTTTAAAATTATTTTATTTTAGATCATAGGGGAGGGGCAAAAGGAGAGAGGGGGGAGGGAGGAAGAGAGAGGCAGACTCCCTGCTGAGCAGAGAACCTCATGCAGGGCCCCATCCCAAGACCCTAAGATCACCCCTGAGCCAAAATCAAGATCTGGACACTCAACTGAGTGAACCACCAGGCATCCCTATCTATCTCTGTTTCTGTTGAGCAGATCACATTTCCAATTTTCCCTTTACTCTTTTATGCAACAGAAAGGAATTATTTTTCCACATTTTACAAAGTACACTGATGTAGAACTGTATGTAAGCAAGTTAAATATCTTGCCTGGGGAAGCATGTGGCCTTGATGAGAACGCAGGAGAAAAAACTGCACTGCCTGTTCTGGAACTCAAATCTTTTGAATATGGCTTCAGGGATCTCACTGCTGTATCACACTGCCTTTCAGATTTCATGGTCTGTGCTAAATCAGATAAACTGTGTATTTATGGAACAATTTATTTTACAAACCCATTCTTCAAAAGAATGGTCTTAAAGGGGATAGGTTACAATGAACACTCTCAAACACAGATAGTGTAAACCGGTTCAATAGAAGCATAACAATTCATGATAGAAGCTCTAACCCAAATATCCCACTTTCAGAAATCTAAAAGAAATGATCAAAGTTGCCAACCAAAATTTATATATAAAATTTTTCATGGTAGTCTTTTTATAATTAGAATTGAAAATAACCTACATGTACAATGATATGAGATTTGTTTTCATAGGTCTATGTCCTGGAATATTAGGTAACTATTAAATAACTGTGGTAGATAGCCTCCAAAATGGCCCCCAGTAATCTCTGCCTCCTGGAATTCCTATCCTTTGTTTAATTCCCTATCTTCTTAGGACTAATGATTCACTTCTAACACTAGAGTATAGCAAAAGTGATGTGAGGAGGGCCATATCTCCTCACACATTTGTGAGGAGATATGGTCATTTCCAAGATTAAATTTCAAAGAGACCATGGCTTCTGTCTTGCACTCCTTCTCTTACTCTGATAGAAGTCAACTTCTCTGTTGTGAGAAGCCCTATGGAGAGGCCCATGAAGCAAGGAAATGAGGGAAATCTCTGTACAGCAGTGTGTGTAGAACTGGACTGTTCGCCAATTAAGCCTTCAGATAAGATCACAGACCCAATTGACTACTGTGAGAGGCTCTGAGGGAGAGGCACTCAGTTAAGTTGCACCCAAATTCCAGATCCACAGAGACTGTGAAATTAATGTTTGTTATTTTAAGCCACCTAGTTTTAGGGTAGTCCATAATAAATAGATGATAACTTCTGGAGCACCCGGGTGGCTCAGTCAGTTAAGCGTCTGACTCTTGATTTCAGCTCAGGTCATGATCTCAAGGTTGTGAGATTGAGCCCCAACATCGGGCTCTGCACTAGGTATGGAGCCTGCTTAATATTCTCTCTCTCATTCTTCCTCTGCTGTACCCTGCCTCAGATAAATAAATACTTTTTAAAAGAATACTTAGTAACGTGAGGATACACTCATATGTTAAGCTTTTAAATTACTAGTCAAATGGCTTATTTATGGCAAAACAAAAAACTTAGACTTCTAATAACAAAAATACTGTTTAAAAACATGTATTTTGTACTCACATATTTGTTATTTGAACTAGTAATTTCCTACATTTCCATTCACTGCAAATATTTTCAAAACTGTTATAAAGCCTATCTTATAATCTCATATAATTTGTAAGTATAATTATTAGCTAAAAAAAGACACCAAACATGGAAAATACTATATTCTGCCTCCCAAAATACGGTAGAAAACTTTACAAAGATTAGAAGACTTATCCAAGTCTTCAGAATTGACAATTTTTTTTAAAGATTTTATTTATTTATTTGACAGACAGAGACATAGAGAGAGAGGGAACACAATCAGGGGGAGTGGGAGAGGGAGAATCAGGCTTCCTGCAGAGCAGGGAGCCTGATGTGGGGCTCGATCCCAGGACCCTGCAACCATGACCTGAGCCGAAGGCAGACGCTTAATGACTGAGCCACCCAGGCACCCCAGAATTGATAATTTTTAAAGGCAGAAAAACATACATGTATGATTCTAATTTTTTTTAAATTTATATGCTTTTAAAAAATAGAGTTAAATATAGGAAAACATCAACAGAGTTGATCTTTGGATGGTGGGATATACATAATTTAAATTTCCTCTTAATGCTTTTCTCTCCCAATTTTTTTCAAATACACATATTATTTTTATCAGAAATGTCTTTTTAAAAAATCAAACTTTTAATTTGATGTAATACATTTAAGCTGCTTCAAACCCAGATTTAACACTAATATGAGATTCACCACTTTGTGAAGAAAGAACAGCACTGGACCCACCAATCCAAGTGGTAGTACTTAATTAGCAAGTAAAAATAGTCAATAGGACTATAATACATCTAAATTAAAAAAAAAAAAAAAAGAAGCCACCAAGCTAAGTCAAAATGAGAGGGTTAAACGACTGCAAAATTGGTCAGAACCAAGCACACGTTTGTGAGGAGATATGGTAGATGCCTTCCATGGCACTGGTTCCAAAAGATCAAGGTTTACAAATTAGAATATTAAAAAGCTGAGCAACCCCTGTATCTCCCATAAATTCAATATTTATCATCTGTGGTTTACGTAAATATTCCTGAATCTTACATTCTACCCTACCTATATGAACTTTGGGGGGCAGCACAGTTCTATGTGCAGTGTAAAGTGTGCCTTTTATTAATCCAAACACTATATGTACATGAGGAAGGGAAAAGTTGTTTGAGATTTTAGGGTTGGTAAAATTATTTTTTTGTGAAACTATTCCTCATTTCTTCAGTGCAGACTGGTAGTTCATCCAAGATCCTGACCAAGTTTCTTAAAAAACAAAACAAAACAAAACAAAAACACCTTGAGGCTTTCAGGGGAGATGACAGAGTAGGAGGATCCTAAGCTCACCTCATCCCATGGATACACCTAAATAACACCCACATCAGTAAAAGTAATCCCCCCCCCCCCCAAAAAAAAAAAAAAGACCCAAAGACTGGCAGAACAGACTCTTCACAAATACACATAGAGAAGAGGCCACATCAAAAATGGTTGACAGGGTAGAGATACGGTCAGGAACCAGACTGACCCACGAGATTGTCCACAGGAGAGAGGGACATCACTCCAGGCATGGAGAGGGAAGAGGAGAAGACCCCGCCCCAGGCATCTGAGGCATGGGGGCCCACACTGGGGAGACAAATCCCCACAATATTTCACTTTAAAAACCAGAGTGGCATAACTTCGCAAGTTCTTACAATCAGTGAGGCTTAACACCTAGAACTTTAAAAATCAGCTGGCTTGGCTCTGGGAGACCCAGAAGGATATAGGACACTGAGTCCTTACCCTTAAAGAGACAGCACCACAAACAGCCTTGACACACAGCACAGAAGCAGCAGTTTGAAAAACGCCTCAAATATATAGGAAGGAGATTTATTTACTAATCTCAGAACATGTGCTGGAGGGGCAGGGATCTTTAGGAGACTTCTCTAGGGACAGAAGAGCTGGCAGGCACCATTTTCCTCCCCTGTCCCCCAGATACACAGCCACCTGTGGGAACCAACAGGTTCTAACCTAGCTCTAACCTAGCTTCCTAATAGCATGCCCCAATCCTGCATTCTTCTGCAGTCCCACCCTCTTCAGCCCATTCTCCACAGGAGTTCTGCAGAGGGGCTCAGGTCTTCTCCCACAGCAGACCAGTATAAACCTTGCTAACACCACCCACCCCACTGTATACTCCTATGGACCTGTCCCACCCAACCTGCCCTGGACAGGAGTCCATCTAAAGCAGAGCCCAAGCATGGCATTGTGCAAGCAGCCCCAACAGGGGCCAGTGCCACTCCAAAGTGACTTATGCCCTGGGGAGAAGAGAAGATAACCACACACACCAGTCCAACTGGGGCACCAGCAGTGGGCTGGGGGCAGATGGCTGGTCTGACTTCAGGCCCCACCTACCAACAAAAACCCTGCAGTTTGGTGCTGCTGCAGTCCTGGCAAATGCCTGATCTGACCCAACTCAAGTTCAAGGTGGCCCCAGACTGGCCCACTAATAACAGAGGGACCAAGCCCTGCGCACAAGAGGCAAAGAGAGCCATTGTGGATGACTGCACTGAAGGCAAATGTGGCTCAGCCACAATAGTAGGGTGCATGTGACACACATAGGAGACACCTCTGAAGTGCCAGGTTCGGGTGAAGAGGGGACACTGCACTGCAGGACACTACAGGACCTCTTCTTCATAAGGCCAGTACTTTCATGATCAGGAGACATAGCTGACTTTTCTAACACACAAAAACAGACATAGAGAATTAGAAGAAAAATGATACAGAGGAATAGGTCTCAGATGAAAGAAGACAAAATCACACCAAGACAGCTAAATGAAATGGAAATAAGTAATATGCCTGATATTCTTTATCTATTAAAGTAATGGTCATAAAGATACTCATTGGACTTGAGAAAAGAGAGGAAGATTTCAGTGAGATCTACAACAGAAAGCATAAAAAAGAATGAATAGAGATGAAGAACTCATTAACTGAAATTAAAAATACACTAGTAGGAATAAATAGTAGACTGGGGGAAGCAGAGGAATCGATCAGTGACCTGGAGGACAGAATAATGGAAAACAATCAAGCTGAACAGGAGAGAGAAAGAAGAAAAGTAAGAATAGATTAAAGGAACTTAGCAACACCATCAAGTGTAACAACATTTGCATCATAGGGATTCCAGAAGGAGAAGACAGAAAAGGAGGCAGAAAATTTATTTGAAGAAATAATAGCTGAAGACTTCCTGAATCTGGGGAAGGAAACAGAAATCCAGATCCAGGAGGCACAGAGAGCGCCCAACAAAAATCAACCCAAGGGGATCCACACCAAGACACATAGCAGTTAAAATGGCAAAAAGTAGTGATAAAGAGAGAATTTTAAAAGCAACAAGAGAAAAGAAAACAGTTGCATATAAGGGCAACCCCATAAGGCTATCTGTTGATTTTTTAGCAGAAACTTTACAGGCCAGAAGGGAGTGGCATGATATATTCCAAGTGCTAAAAGGAAAAAAACCCTGCAGCCAAGAATACTCTATCCAGCAAGGCTATCTATCATTCAGAATAGAAGGAGTTTCCCAGACAAACAAAAGTTAAAGGAATTCATGACCACTAAACCAGCCCTACAAGAAATGTTAAAGGGGACTGAGTGGAAAGGAAAGACCATAAGTAGGAATAAGAAAAGTAGGAAGCACAAAAGCAATAAAATTAAGTATATCTATTAAAAATCAGTCAAGGGAATCACAAAATAAAAGGTTATAAAGTATGACGCCATATACCTAAAATGTGGTAGGTGGGGGAAGAACTAAAGAATGGGTTCAGACTTAAGCAACCATCAACTTAGTATAGGCTACTATAAGCATAAGATGTTATATATAAACTGAATGGTAACCACAAATCAAGAACAAGTCATAAATATGCAAAACATAAAGAGAAAGGAATCTAAGTGTATCACTAAAGAAAGCCAACTAATCATGGTAGAAGAAAGCAAGGGAACAGAAGAACTACAAACACAACCATAAAACAAGTAACAAAATGGCAATAAGTACATACTTATCAATAATTACTTTGGAACAGTTAGTCTATTTACATCTAATCAAAAGACATAGGGTGACAGATGGATAAAAAAACAAGACCCATCCATATGCTGCCTACAGGAGACTCATTTCAGATCTAAAGACACATGCAGATTGAAAGTGAAGGGCTGGAAAAGCATTTATCATGAAAATGGATGTGAAAAGAAAGCCCGATAGCAATACTTGTATAGGTCAAAACAGACTTTAAAACAAAGACTGTAATTAGAGACAAAGCAGGACACTATATAATCATAACGAGAATAATCCAACATGAAGATGTAACAATTGTAAATATCTATGCACCCAACACTGGAGCACCCAAATATATAAAGCAGCTATTACCAAACATAAAGTAATCAATAGTAACAGAATAATAGTAGGGGACTTTCACACCCCACTTACATCAATGGATAGATCATCCAAACAGAAAGTCAACAAGGAAACAGTGGCTTTGAATGACACATTGGACCAGATGGATCTAACCGAACATTCCATCCTAAAACAGAATACACATTCTTATCAAGTGCACATGGAACATTCTCCAAAATAAGTGATATATTAGGCCATAAAACACGTCTTAACAAACTCAAAAGGATCAGTCATACCATGCATCTTTTCTGACCACAATGCTATGACATTAGAAATCAACCACAAGAAAAAAATCTGGAAAGAGCACAAATACATGGAAGTTAAATAACATGCTACTAAACAATGAATAGGTCAAAGAGGAAATAAAAAAAAAATATGGAGACAAACGAGAATGAAAATACAACAGTCCAAAATCTTTGAGATACAGCACAAGCTGTTCTAAGAGGTAAGTTTATAGCAATACAGGCCTACCCCAAGAAGCAAGAGAAATCTCAAGTGAACAACCGGCCTTTACACCTAAAGGAGCTAGGAAAAGAAGAACAAACAAAACTCAAAACCAGTAGAAGGAAGGAAATTGTAAAGATTAGAACAGAAATAAATGAGATAGAAACTAAAAACCAAACCAAACCAAAACTCAATAGAACAGATCAATGAAACCAGGAGCTGTTTCTTTGAAAGGAACAACAGAATTGATAAACCTTCAGCCAAACTCATGAGACAGAGAATGAGAGAGGACTCAAACAAAATCAGAAATGAAAGAGGAATTGCAGGGTGGTTCAATATTCACAAGTCAATCAACATCAGTAAGACAAAGAGTAAAAACCATATGATGATTTCAATTGATGCAAAAAAAGCATTTGACAAAGGACAACATCCATTCATGATAAAAACTCTTAATAAAATAGTTTAGAGAGAACATACCTCAACATATTAAAGAACTTACATGAAAGCTCACAGCTAACAGTATACTCAATGGTGAAAAACAGAACTTTCCCCCTAAGGTCAGGAACAAGACAAGGAAGTCCACTCTCACCACTTTTATTCAACATATTACTGGAAATCCTAGCCACAGCAATCAGACAACAGAAAGGAATAAAAGGCATCCAAATTGGTAAGGAAGAGGTAAACTTCAACTATTTGCTGTTGACATGATAGTGTACATAAAAAACCCTAAGAGGGCACCTGCGTGACTCAGTCCATTAAGCATTGGCCTTCAGCTCAGGTCATGATCTCAGAGTTCTGGGATCAAGCCCCGCATCGAGATCTCTGATCGGCGGGGAGTTTGCTTCTTCCTCACCCTCTGCTCCTCCCTGCCGTTCATGCACTCTCTCTCTCTCACACACAAATAAATAAAATTAAGAAAAAACCCCTAAAGACTCCACCAAAAAACTATTAGAACTGATAAATGAATTCAGTGGGGTTGCAGGGTACAAAATCGACATACAGAAATCCATTGCATTTCTATACACTAATAATGAAGCAGTAGCAGGAAGAGAAATGAAGAAAACAATCCCATTTATAATTCCATCAAAAATAATAAAATACCTAGAAATAAACTTAACCAAAGAGGTGAAAGACCTGTACTCTGAAAACTATAAAACCCTAATGAAAGAAATTGAAGATGATACAAATGGAAAGACATTCCATGCTCATGGATTGGAAGAACAAATCATGTTAAAACATCTATACTACCCACAGCAATCTACAGATTTAATGTAATTCCCATCAAAATACCAACAGCATTTTTCACAGAACTAGAACAATCCTAAAATTTGTATGGAATCACAAAAGGCTCCAAGTAAGAACAGCAATCTTGAAAATGAAAAACGAAACTGGAGGTATCACAAGCCCAGATTTCAAGTTATACTACAAAGCTGTAGTAATCAAAACAGTATGGTACTGGCACAAAAACAGACACATAGATCATAGGACAATAGAAAACCCAGAAATAAACCCAGAAGTATGGTCAATTCATCTTTGACAAAGGAGGCAAAAATATTCAAAGAGAAAAAGACAGTCTCCTCAACAATGGGTACTGGGAACACTGGACAAGTACAAGCAAAAGAATGAAATTGGACCACTTTCTTACACTACACACAAAAATAAACTCAAAATGGATTAAGGATCTAAATGTGAGACCTGAAACCATAAAAATCCTAGAAAAGAGCACAGGTAGTAATTTGTAATTTGTCGGACATTGGCTGAATCATCGGTCATCACTAATCATCAGAGAAATGCAAATCAAAACTACAATGAGATATCACTTCACCCCCATCAGAATGGCTAAAATTAAAAACACAAGAAACAACAAAGTGTTGGCGAGGATGTGGAGTAAAAGGAACCCCTGTGCACCGCTGGTGGGAATGCAAACTGATGTAGCCACCATAGAGGTTCTTCAGTATGGAGGTTCCTTAAAAAATTAAAAATAGAACTACCATATGATCCAGTAATTTCACCACTGGGTATTTACCCAAAGAATACTAAAACACTAATTTGTAAAGATATATGCATTCCTATGTTTATTGCAGCATTTTTATAATTAGCTAAATTGTGGAATCAACCTAAGTGTCCATCAATAGATGATGGATAAAGGAGATGTGGTGTATATATGTACAATGGAGTATTACCCCACCATAAAGAGGAATGGAATCTCCATTTGCAACAACATAGATGGATGTAGAGAGTATAATGCTGAGATAAAGCATTCAGGGAAAGACAAATAACTAACATGATTTCACCTATATGGTATTTAAGAAACAAAACAAAGAAAAAAAGAGACAAAAACCCAGACTTTTAATTATAGAGAATTAATGGTTATCAGAGGTGAGGTAGAAGGGATGGGTAAAATAGGTAAGGGTATTAAGAGTATATGTATCATGATGAGCACTGAGTGATGTATAAAATTGGTTAGGAAAAACAGAAAGCATTATAGAAATGCAGCAGCTATTCTGCTACTATTAATATAAGATCATTATTGAATTGATAATGAGGTAAGAGGAAGGAAGAAAAAATTGAAAAGGAAGGAGAAGCTGGCATTTGAGTGGATTGTTTTGGATAACTCATGCTCCCATGTTATGAACAGCTTTCCCAATTCCATTCACAAAAGTCTAACCCACAAGAAACACACGAGATTCCCCAATCTCTAAATCTTCCTCAAAGGTGGAAGCCAAATACTCCAAAAACAATCCTAAAAATGTCAATCCTTGTGTAATTCTATTATAATATAAATGCATCTTTCCACTGGGATGAATGGTATATTTGTCCCTCTCACACGCCTATGAATTCATGGAAGGTAGAAACTCTGCCTTACTCAAGCCTGAACTTTAATAAGTAGTTTCTAATCAAAGTTGACCCAAAATACCTAAATCTTAGTCATTTTAATGGATCAAATTATCTTAACTGACATTTTTGAGTCATTAAATTTTATTTACCTCAAATGCCATTAAGGAATTTGAAGGTCAGAGTTTACCATCCCCAAATATGCCACAATGGTATAAGGGTTGTTTTGAGCCAAAGGCAATTAGCTCTCTACTCTGTTTTTGTAAAAAAAGAAAAAAAAAAAAAAAAAAGTCCCCTTTGTAAAGCTGTCTCTACCTCCTTTACAAGGAGAACTTCTCCAGAGACAATTCTTATCACCTGAGACCTTTTATCTGCTTAACAAACCTTATGAAACAATCCTTATTTATCATACATTTCCTAGTCACTTTCCATAATTTACCTCCAACCCAGGAGCCCCAAACCCCTTTTCATTTGTCTAGCCTCTTTTCCACAATTTATCACCCTTTCTTAAGATGATATATGTCTCCAATTCTGTTTCCCTGAAGCACATTTCTTTGTGACTCCCATAGGTACATGGGTAATCATTTTTTTTTTTTTTTCTGTTAATCTATCATCAGTTTGATTTGCAGACCCAGCCAATGAACCCAAAAGGGTAGAGGAAGAGTTTTTCTCCTTCTCTACAGATTCAAGATTAGTCTTTATGTTACATAGTGAAACCAAATATTTTAGAACAAATAGGAGGCATAAATAATAAATTAAGTGTATTAAGTGCTATCACTGAATTAAATTCCAAACAGTAGTATATGTACTTCTGAATGCTTAAAAGAACTCATTCTTATGTGGAGACATAGGAAAACACAGAGTCCAATCCATTCAGACTCTAGGTCAAAAGATCATGAATTCAGAAAGTTTTGCTCTTTAAAGTTTCATCATTCTTTCATGATACATATACCACACTCCTAAGGAGTCATTATAGAGTTCCTATTTTCTGTAGCTGATGGTACACTATTTCAGGGTGGGGTTGGGGATGAGGTGGGGGCAGAGGTACATCTAATTTAAACATTCTTAAGAGCCCTCTTTTTACCTATTGGATTTCTCACTAATCCCAGGAAATTTTCCCTCCTATCAAGTTATTCTCCTTACTGTACAGACCCATGCTCATTTTCTCCCTCTAGTTTCCCTTATGTTGCAGCGCACCACCTCTCCCTTATCTCCACCCAACACTGCCTCTTCCCTGCTTAAATTAAATCTGTACTATCTTCATGGCTAGGGAAGCCCCATCTCCCTTGTGCAGACTTCCTGGAACTCCTCCAACCCTTACTCAGAATTCTCTTTTTGAACTGATGTCCAGTTCAATGGTCTAATTTTTAAGTGCTGTCTCCCCAAATGAGATTAAATATTCCTCAAAGGCAGTAGTCATTTCTCCTTTTGTTATTTTGCACAGAACAGTTCTTACGTGAGGCACTTAATAAATGCTAATTAAAGCTTGGTTATTTATTAAATATCCATGTGCTTCAAAGTGTGTTAGATTTTGGGAATAAAACTGAACTCTACAGAGTTCTATTTCTTTCAGGGCGCTTAAAAACAAAGTCCACAAACTCATGATAGTGTTGGGCTAGTGTTTTGCTTGGCCAGTGCAATGTTTAAACTGTTCTGAATTAGAATAGTTCTACGCGGGGCATTCAGTCCCCAGTTCACAGGGCTCTGTCACTCCCTTGTGTCTAGCACCTAGCCAGCTTCCCTAAGTTACGTTACCTTAAGCCCTTTGTGAAACATCTGAAAGGGAGCAGAACACAGGGCCCCAAATTAGGCCACTTTTCTTGTAGATTATTTTGAGCTGTAGGCAATCAAGACCCAGCAGATTCAAGAAACACTTTGACCTCTCCTTTAACTACTCAAAAGAATTGAGATGGGAGCCTGGTTTAAGAGAGCTATTACCAGAGATAACTTTTATCTGAGTGACCTATCTATATGGCAGATAAACATCTAATTGCCAAATATCTGCTCTTCTTATCATCCTGTCAATTACCCTCCTTTCCTTTAACCTCAGGCCCCTACCCCATTCCTTAGCTCAGGATGGCACATAAGCTTCAATTGCCCAACCTATTATTGGGTCTCATACTCTTACGGGGCTCCTGTACAGTTGTAATTAAATTTGTTTTTCTCCCGTTAATCTGTCTTATATCAATTTATCAGCCAAAGAACCTAGAAGGTTGGAGGAAAAAATGTTCCTAACACATCCTTAATTTCACGACTCTTAATTTATAAGCAATAAATTAAGTCTTAAAGTACAGGATCGTCCTATATCAGACTCTGACTTCTAGGTCACTATACTACTTACTTTATATTATCTCATTTAATCCTCACGATAATTCTATAGGTAGCTAAAGTATATAATCATTCCCATTTTACAGACAAGGTAGCTGAAGCTCAGGGCTCTGAAAGGCTATCGGTAAGGGGGACAAGAGTCTTAACTCTGTACCACTTTAGACTTTTCATTTCTTAACTATTTTTTGGTCATAGACTCTTTTCAAATGGATGAAAGTTTTAGATCCTCTCTGCTGAAAAATTTTCCATATAATTTCCCATGTTGGAGGACTACTGGCAAAAGCAAGACTAGAGCTATTTATGACTGTCCAAATTTTCAACATTATAATTTCAACATGATTGGTTATATTTCTCCACCACTGAACTGCTGCATGCTGTTCATAAGTACACTCACGATGGGAGACAGGATCCAGTTAAAAAAAAAAATTCCCAAATCCAAGGGCAGATGGTATATTAATTAGAAAAAAAAGCAACAGAACTTCTCAGCAACTATTTTGCTTTCTTAAAAGCAAATGATTTTATGCAGGAAAGGACAGAAGAAACCTCATTAAGAGAGAACCAAGGTACAAGCAGAAGAGGTCACTTTATAAAGAATTCAGGTCTTCAAATTCTAGTGAATTATATTCCAGGGAGAGCCTGCAGATGTAAGCACAGAAATATTTTGACAAGTTTTGGAAAACATGAAGGAGGAGGGACATCTCATGAAGCTGGAGATTCAAACACTCTTTTTCCCCAATTTTTCAAAATCCAAAACAGAAGGAAATTAGAATTCCTAAGTATTACAACCCAGTTAGTTTAATACTAATTTCTGGCAAAATTCAAGATTTAATCAGTAAACAGGGAATATTTAGAGGGAAAAGACTGGGGATTTCTAGAAACTAGAACTTCACTAAGAATTAGTCATTTTTAAACTAACATCATTTACTTTTGTGATCGATTAGGGATACTCAAGATGTTTATTTTTAGCAAAACATTTGATTAAAATTTTCCTCATGATATCTTATGAAAAAAACTGGCCTGTAGGCTAGAATAGTTTAATAAGGAGAGTGCTAATGGAGTTCAGCTGACCACTGAC
This sequence comes from Phoca vitulina, assembly GCF_004348235.1. Lineage (NCBI taxonomy): Eukaryota > Metazoa > Chordata > Mammalia > Carnivora > Phocidae > Phoca > Phoca vitulina. Next base: position 43,809,383 of record NW_022589704.1, read on the forward strand.
TGGTCTCAGCAGTATCTCCCAAAGGCCAACTACGTTCCCAACCAGGACTGCACCTGGTACTTTCAGTACATTACTTTGAATTCTAACAAGCACCCTGAAAAGTAGATGTTACTAACCTGATTTTATTGATATGGAAAATCAGTTTCTCAGGTCACAAAGCTAGTAAGGGTCATGGCCAAGCTCCAAAACCAGCCTCCAAAAGTTCAAGACCATTTTCCACCGTGCCACACAGGCTTCTATGTGAGCCTCCATGGCGAAAGGAAGTGTGTTTCATAGATTATTAATGACTTGAATGTCTGGTGAACAAACTCACCAAATGTGCAGGTGACATAAAACAAGAAGTTACAATTAACATGATGAATGCCACAGTCAAGATTAAAACAGATCTAGCAAACTGGAAATTGGAGAGAGGCTTAAAGTAACACAAAAGAAAAAAAATGTTCAAGAAATTTTTAGGGATATAATTAAAAAGTTAATAAAGCCTACCGTGATAGCAATGTGTGTGTGTGGTGGGGGAAGAGAGGCTGGTGGGGTGAGATTTTTAGTCAACTGTGGTGTACTTACTACATAAGGCAATTATGTGTTAGATGATTTAGTTTGAAGATAGGAACTCATTGCACTCTGCACTGTTCAGATTAAATTATGGAATTCATTTTGGGGCTAAGGATTTTTAGCACAGAGAAGGGTCTTAAGGAACGAAGGAAATATAAAAGCAATGGCTATTTAGTGAAGATAACTAATACTGACTTCTAGGTAACTATACTAAATACTTTATGTATATTATCTCATTTAATCCTCACAATAATTCTATAGGTAACTAGAGTATATAATCATTCCCATTTTACAGACAAGGTAGCTGAAGCTCAGGGCTCTGAAAGGCTATCGGTAAGGGGGACAAGAGTCTTAACTCTGTACCACTTTAGACTTTTCATTTCTTAACTATTTTTTGGTCACAGACTCTTTTCAAATGGATGAAAGTTTTAGATCCTCTCTGCTGAAAAATTTCCCATATAATTTCCCACGTTGGAGGACTACTGGCAAAAGCAAGACTATGGAGAAACAGGTCCAAGGAAACAGTGGTCACTTCAGTGTAAGCAAAGCCTTACTAACCGTAACAAAGAAGGGATACCTCAGAAGCGCTGAGCTCCCTGGCACTGAAGTGTTTGATGAAAATGTAGCCTGTCAGAAACGCTATAGAGGAGATATTAAAATGGGTTAGAGGCTGGCCTATGATTTTAAAGTATCCTTTTGCTATAAGATTGTGGGCCTAATAGGTAATTTTGGCAATTTTTGTTTGATGGCAAAACAAGAAAGTTAAAAACTGCAGATACTGTTTTTCCAGACCATTCTGCTGAACATGTCAAACAGAATACTTAAATGATGTTATTTCCCATCTATATATGTGTTAGTTATATCAGGTACTCGAAAACGACCTAATCCAAAGGAAAAAAAAAAAGGTATATTCAACTGTTGATCATGACGTGATTTATACTTTGTCATAATAAAAGTAGATTCTTTTTTCCTCTGAATCCTTAAATACAACTTTGTCTAAGCTAAATACCATATATACCAGATCCTAAAAAGATGGAGTCTTTGATGGGAACATTTACTCGCTTATAATTTTATGTGAATTTATTTCCATAAAGGATAGAGAGAGAGCAGACAGGAAACAAGAGAAACAACTCCTATTGTTCTGCTTTGCTTCTCAGATCCCTTAGCTAATGGCTGAAGGATCTTACAGATCTACTCCGATTTTTTTCCCAATTACAGTATAATTCACCCCAAGATTCAGCCTCCCACAGCTCTAAAGAGCACAAGCGCGAATACTTTGCTCACCATAGGTCATTTGGAGCAGTAGCCTGACAGCTTGGCATACAAATTAAATATTCATAGGCAAATCTTTTACCTGAAAATCTTCGGTCTCTCTTCAGGTAGGAAGGAGGAAGAATGAAAACTGCGGCTCCTAAGGCAGTACCTTTAACTTGGGGCTCAGAACCAGGTGGAAGGGGCGGGGGCTAACTCTCCTCCATGAGGAGACAGACGTGAGGCTCTATCCGGGGCAGCTGGCCCCGAGAGGTCTGCGTGAATTCAAGCCGCCTGTGACTCCCAGGTTTCTGCCATTGAAAAACCCAAAGGGCAAAGCTGACGAGCCGAGACCGACGGACACACGCGCCGGCCGCCCACCTCCCAGGTGTTCACTTACACAACACATCGCTGGGGCAGCTGCGCGCCCCTCGCCCGTCGGGACGGCCGCGGGGCCAGGGAGGCATCCGGCGCTGGGCGGTCCCCGAAGCTCCGGGGGGCGCCGGTCGGCGTCAGGGCGGCCGGGTGCGGAGCGAAGCGCAGTCCAGCTGCAAGGGCAGCGGCGCCGCCTTCTCGCCAGCGTGCTGCTCGCTCGAGTGGCAGCGTTTGGAGGACGGGGTGTCCTTTGGCCCAACTCCCGGCTCTGGGCCCCTCCTCCCGCCGCCGCCGCCGCCGCGCCCGCCGCGCGCTCCTTGCGGGTTCGCGCCCCGCACCAGGCCGCCCGGGCCCCGCAGGTGGCAGCCGAAGGGCGCTCGGCTCTGGGGCGCGCCCTCTGCGGGCCGCGCGCGAATCCTGGGCGGCGAAGCCAGCCACGGTCACGTCGGCGGGCTCCCGGTACGAGGCAGGGGCGGGGCACCGCCGCCCTCACTCCCACCATCCAGAGTGCTGCTTCCTCCCCGGCAGGAAATTAGACCCCCCAAAGTTCCAGGAAGACAAGAGCGAGCAACTCACTTCACCGCCTGGCCCCTTGCCCCTCCTCTGAGCCACCTGAGCTGCTGACTGTTCTGGGCTCTGCCCAGGTAAGAGGAGGGACTGGTCTCTGAGGTCCCTCCACGGCGGGCGAAGCTTGCTCGGGGAGAACAGGTGCTCGCGGCCGCCACGGTGAACTCGCGGCAGGCTCACCGCCCACTTCCCAGTTAGGGAGCTGGAGGTCAGGTCCAGGTGTAGCTGCCAAACCCGCTTTGACCTCAAACCCCACACTTCGCCGGGATAGGCCAGGGACTCTGCCCTTCCCAACTAGCTTGCACCGTGAAGATGCAGAGAAAAAGTGCTTCAAGCACTAAATCGTTTAAAAGTACACATCTATTATGTAGTTCTCTATCCAGGAATACTCAAGAACATGTTTCAAGTTTGTTTCTCAAAACAAAACACCTGTAACCAAACACCATTTTCTCACTCTTCAAACCGTGAAAGTCACCATCTCAAAACATGGCCGTTATTCAGTTGTGTTTTCCTCCACGTTCCATGTGGTGCCTGCATCTGCCCGGTATGATTCCAAGCTGCAGTAAATGCCCGAGAGAACTACAAAAGAACCATTATTTTAGTTGTGCTCTACAATGGATTGGTCATGCAAAATTCATGCTCGAAGAGATCTTAGGAATAGCTTCACCTGACTCTGCCTTACAGATGAGGACACTGAGACTCACAGCTGCAAAACTGTGAAAAAGAGAGACGAACCGACTCCACAGTCTGTTGACTAACATGAGGCTTCGCTCTCTAAAGTATAACGTAGTAAAGAATACAAATACAGTAGCCCAGAAGTGTAATTTTTCTCCATGATAATATGATTAATGGAGTGGGTACATTCTGACATAGAATATGAATACACTTACCTTGATTTGTCTGGTAAGTGTCAATCTTTAATGTATACAAATTGATTATACTAATATCAGCAAATATTTAGTTCTACATATTTCAGACGTATCATGCTAAATAATTATGATCAAAAGCAAGGAGCCACCTTTAGGCTTAATTCTCCACTTAAGGTATCTCATTGCTTGTCCTCTTTCTTGCCCAGCGTTAAGCCTTTACCAGCCTAATGCTGGAATAATCCATGAGACCTCTGGGTTCCATGCTGAGAGATCAGTGTCAGCCCTTCATATGCTCAAGGCAACAAAAGAGAAACTCAGAAATTTGTTGTTTTACTACCCGGTTACCAGAGCAGAAGTGGGTGAGGAAAGAGTCTCTGGACTCCATGAGAAGAGAAATAACTTGCGTACACATACATTCCTTTCTTTCACTCAGTTCAAAGACACCCTGGATCATCTTTGCCAAGGGTTGGTTGTCCTCCGCCCCTTTGGTCTCAAGAGTGAATGAGTCCGGGGAGGCGGTTGTGCTGGGCCCTGCGGCTCCAGGTGGATGGCCCCCGTCCCACGGGCTGTTGCTCCGCCGGCCCAGGGCTAGGCTCTCCCTCCCTCATCGTTGGCCTGGCCAAGACGCAGAAAGACCCCGAAGCAGCCTCTGCCGCCTCTCCGCGCGGCCTCCCCAGACGGGCCTCACACTCGGAACCCCAAGTCTGAGACAGTGCGGGCAGGCTGGGCGCAGACGGGCGGGCCTTCCCTGCGGCTCTGCCAGCAGGACTTGGTCTACTCGCGGCTAAGATGTCTGCAGGCCCTGCACCCACTCCGGCTGTAGGAGAAGCTGCTTCTCCAAATGCTTTTGAGAAGGAACGTGCTTCCAGCCTTAGGATGTCAAAAGAGTGGAGCCTTGGCCTCTCCTCAGGACTGCCGGCCGAGATGGTGCCATTGTGAGAGACAGGAAAGCTGGCTCGGAGGGACATGGCGCCCCCCTGCTGCCGGGGCTCGGAAAGGCCGGCTTTTATTCAAAGCCAGCCCAGCCTGAAACCCGGAGCCAGAGCCTAGCGTTTCTGCTCTCCTGTCATCTCATCCTGGCTTCAACAAGATGGACGAGGCGGGAACCCCTGTCCTCAGACTGGTGGTGACAGACGCCAACTGTAGGATTTTGAAAGTGTGCTGAATACAGCTTTTAAAAGCTGGAGAACAGAGTGAGAGAGAAGAGGAAGGACCCCAAAGACAGCCGAACTTGAATGTGGTAGGGTGAGGGAGCCTGGGCTACAAGTGTTGAGTGGGTTTTCTTTTTGCCAGAAGGGCATGGAAAGTAAGTATAATAAAAACAGTAATGATAAAATACTACAGTTTGAGCACAAGCAATCTGACCCCAGAACCCATGCTGTTGACAGCAAAGAGGCATTGAGCTGGATTGAGGACTTGAAACAAGCAATCTGACCCCAGAACCCATGCTGTTGACAGCAAAGAGGTATTGAGCTGGATTGAGGACTTGAAACAAGCAATCTGACCCCAGAACCCATGCTGTTGACAGCAAAGAGGTATTGAGCTGGACTGAGGACTTGTATGCGGAGTAGTAAACTTGCAATTAGTAGAACTGAATCAAGGCATTCCCCCTGCCTTTTACCCTTGTATAGAAATCCCATTTCCAACCCCAGTCCCCCTAAAACTTCCACTCTAGACAGACAGGTCCGAGAGAGGTAGGTAGCTGACTCCCTCCACTGGTTTCTCCATTTAAACACCAAGCACCTCTAACTTCCATTTCTGCTTCAGGTGGACCAGTCAGAGCTTACATCTCTGGTAGAAGCAAGAGAGGGCATGCCAATGAGACAGACGGAAACTTCTCTCTAAAAGAACTCTAACTAGTGAAGTGGCACGCCCCTGTCAAGAGGGATCTGATCACTGGGACTCACCTGCCACTGGGGCTCTTACTAGCCTACCAGAGAGTCAAACGTCTTCATTTGTTTTCTGATAACGAAGTGATGAGGACAGGATACATAGATGGAATAGTATGTGAATGTTCATATAGAGACTAGAGCATGCATGTCCATTAAAGAGTTATGAAAGTCACAGAAACCATATATAAAGGGTAAAAAGTGACTGAGGAGACAGAAAAAAATTTACCATTATGATATAGCATTATGGAATGTATCTTGTACATGCTAAAATATTTTAGATTTGGCTGAGAGACCCAGATAGCTCCTCTGAGTAGGCGACAGACACATTTTCATGTCAGACCCTAGACTAGGGTTTTAGGAGGCAAAGCTAAAAAAAAAAAAAATCAGCAGCAGAAATGGCATATTGATTCTTTAACTCTTTGAAGCCCAAGATACATCAATACATTTCTTGATGAAGCACTAGCTGTAGGTATGAAAATGGTGTCTTCCTGTGCTCCTAAAACTTTTTTCTGCACCCTTTGTAATATTCCTGGTTGTTCCTATGCCACAGCAAGCTTCAGAATCTCATTACAAACCTTAATCACACTGTTGTGAACGACCTATGCTTGTTTAATATTTTCTCAGAATCAAAGAGCAAATTATCAGATTACCTGACCAGCCAAATAGGTGAAAATGTAAACCTAGTAAGTAATGTAAACCTAATAAGGAGAGTTTCTTGTTTTGATATTTTAATATGTATCAGAATATGTTTAAAAGTTCTTATACCCAAAATAAATTTTCAAAGCTGCATTTGAGGCTATTCTAGTCTTATTCATTATGTCACTGAAATGAGAAATGATTTATATTATCTTCCTCATATGAAAGACAAGAATCCAATCACTCCTCAGACTGTCTCTTTTCCTGAAGAAAAACGTTTAACTTTTTCTCACAGGATTTCTTTTACTCACGTTTCTCAGGCTTCTCTAGACCCATTCTTGTTCTCCAGATGTAATTAAATGTCTGCCAATGCAAACTAGGGAAAAGTTCCAAATAAGAGTTTAACTAATGCAGAACATTAGATAGAGTATTATGGAACAATGTTTCTCAACCATGTATTATATAATCCAGTTCTGTTCATTAACAGCTAGATAGGCTGTCAACTATGCCATCGACCTAGTCTCACTTGTCTCATTTCTCCTTAAAGTTCTACATTCTGAGTTTGGGTACTGTGAAAATTAATAAAAAGAAACTTCATTTACAATGGAGTTGGGAGGCCAGCAGGGGGAGCTCTCAGGCCCTACCAGTGCTGTCCGCTGCAGAGCCAATAGGAAGAGAGGGACTTCGCTTCGAAATACTATCCTCCCCCAGCGTCAGGAGGAAGAAAGGCTTTACTTCTCCCCTGGTAACTGCCCAGCCAACGAGAGACGTCGCTACTCAGCCAACGAAAAGCCACTATGCTTGGAACTCCCAGTTTACTCTAATGAACTTTGTGTTTATAACAACCTTCCCAACTAACCTCTTTCTTCTGTAAGAGTGGTCCTCTCCTTTGTTCTCTGGGCTTGCCTATGGCTTTGCTGTAGCTTGCTTGCGCCAGATTGCAATTGTCTGCTATTCCTGAATAAACACATTTTTTTGCTGGTTCACTGGCAGTTTTATTTTTAAGGTTAACAGTCTTTAAATTTGCTAATGTATATTTGTCAGTAAATAAGCCTCCTTGTACCTATATAGGATCTGTCTGAAGATCTTTATACTAAATTAAATATATTTTGGAGTCTCTAAATCTCCATCAGCACTCTTTCTCTTGCATAAGTAGATTTAGCACTCCCCCCCAAAAGGTAGAAATGTCTGGAAATAAATTAGCATCTTATTTTTTTAAATTACTGTTGCTGTCTTTAATGGTTACTTATATTTCTTCTCCCCCCTATATTCTAAGCCTCTTGAGGACAGGAACCATTATTCTAAGCCTCTTGAGGACAGGAACCATGTACTTTATGTATTCTATGTACTTATTTCTAGCGCCTGGCATATGGAAGGCATTAAATGTTTGCTGAGTTGAACATTCTTACTCTGCTGTGGTGCTTACTAGGATTTCATCCCATTTTAAACAGAGAAAAACATTACTGCTTAGATCCATGAGTCTGAGCTTCTTTAAGTCGTCAACCTATGTTTATTTGGACAACCATTTCTGGCATTGAGATGGGGCCAACTTCTTTTGCATATAATGTGGGTATAAGACATTTAAAACCAGGTAAATACCGCAATCATTGCTCCAAAATTTACTATTTCAAACATCGTATTATATTGTATGTTTTTTACTTAGGGTATATGTGCCTTCGAATATGATTCACCCATTGTCTGAATACCCTGATTGTTAAGAACAGTCTGTCCCAGTTTCATCAAAATAGCTCGGCTTCCCTCCTGGAATTCTGAATTTTCACATATCTATTAGTTCATAATTTTTATTACTCCTATTTTCAACGTATATTTAGCAAATATTTAGCTTTAATATAAAAATTATTAAACATTAGGATGTTTATTCAAGAAGTTAGGAGTATTAGAATAGATACCTGAGGGGTATTCACAGGGATGAGGGACTTAATCTACATTGCTCTGGTGAGAAGTACTAGAACCACCAAGAAGAAATCATGGGAGGCAGATCTGGATTTAATTAAGAAAGGACTTTCTATTGGTTAGAATTTACAACAGGATGGAATGGTTTGTGAGCTTCCTTTTAAACCAGAAGTTAGATAATCTATCTGGGACACTGTAATGAAGATTTTTAAAAAGAATAGCAAAATTCCATATCCTGTAAAATGAGTCCTCCAAAGCCAAGATTCTATAATCTTAGGAGTTGTTTTGCAATATGAAGACACGTGAGCTGGCCTTTGGATTGCATCCAACACTAAGGCATTATCTCGATGTCCTACCGTGTGTGCCTTCTACAAGGGCAGAGATAGCCCTGGTATGATTGTTGGCTAAGGAAGCAGTTTATCATCCTTTAAAGATTTTTCCTTAAAAAGCAAATCTACTGCCAAATGTTGTATAAATTGGTACTCAAGGAAAAATTCTAGCTAACTGAACATAAGCAACAATTCTATCCACATGGGGATATTTTATGGCTTGTGATATTTCACTTAACTGATAACCTTGTCTGATGGAGTAGGGAGCTACTGAAAATTAGAGCTATTAATGGTAATTACTATTTACTGAGCACCTACTATGTGCTGGGAACCATAATAGCCATCTCCATGCTATCTCATTTAATCCTTACAATAGCACCTTGAGGTATGTATAATTTCTGTTTGAAATATGAGAAAATGGAAAAGATAAGGTAACTGCTAATATGTGGTAGAACTTGAATTTGAACCCAGGCCTGAGTCCAAAGTCTCAGTTGTCCACACACACAATAGCCTATTAAATCTGGCCACAGTTCCAGGCAGCATTCCTCCTATCCAACTCCTAATCCATCAACTCTGATGGGCAGTACCCATTGCCAGAGGTATCTTCATTAAAATGTCTCCTAAAAATGTTCCCATGTGCCCCAACATCTTAAGAAAACTCCAGAGGGATCCTCTGATACATCTATCAGAACTTAAGTTTGTTTTTTTTATTTATTATTGATAAATCTTAAGCAAGGTTCTTAAATAGTCAGCTTGGTTATTTTCCTGATATTTTGTTAAGTGAACATGGGGATATTATCCTCCCAGTTTTACTGATGGGGAAACAAAAGGTATAAAGTTTTACTGCCTTACCTCAGTAGTCATAAATGTAATAGTAGAGACTGTAGTAGAATTTGTTTCTCTCAGATGTTGCCTTTGTGGCTCTATTAGCAATTCTATTGTTTTTTCCAAAGCTTCTTTTCATAGAGTTTTAATGACAAGTTTCTCTTTCATGTATGTTCCACATTTAGGGCTATTTCCTTCCAAAGATTTTTCACTCCATTTTTTCCCAACTACTTCATTGTCTAGAGTGGTTGAGGAGAATAATATTCTGCTTAAACAGAAAGTTATCATAAAACCAATACATGTATAACCAAATTTTAAGTTATTATATTAGAATAAACAACTTACTCATAATACTACTCAAATTTTCAAGGAGAATAACTTCTTTATTTCCTATGACCTATCCTAGTTAATTTCCACCCCACTGGGTGACAGGTGTACAGAAGGTGAAGGTGGGGTTTGGGGAAGGAACATGAGTGCTCAGTTAGACATCTTGATCCAGAGATATTCTCTGGATTTACTTGTGTCTTCTGCACCAGAAGGGAGCATCCTAGGCAGCAGTGAGTTTGAGGCAACTTGATTAATAGGGCTGTCAATTATGAACTAGGTAAGATGTCTACCAAAAATAAAGCTCTTGGTTTTGGAATACTTGAACTGAAATCATTTTCTTTTTTTCTGGCTGTGATTAGAGAGTAGAACTAATAGTCTTTTTTTTTTTTTTAAGATTTTATTTATTTATTTGAGAGAGAGAGAGTGAGCAGGGGGAGGGGTAGAGAGAGAGGGGCAGAGAGGGAGGGAGAGGGACAAACAGACTCCATGCTGAGCCCCATGTAGGGCTTGATCTCAAGACCTTGAGATCATGACCTGAGATGAAATCAAGAGTTGGATGCTCAACCAACTGAGCTACTCAGGGGCCCCTAGAACTAATAGTCTTCTAAGGTCACTCCTGGTTCTGAATAATAAACTCATATCATCTGATTATAGACCTTTTCTTTTTGGCGGCTGAGTGAGGAAAAAAAAAAAAAAAAAACCAACCACACAACCTGTTTATCCTAGAGTAAATCCAGAACCCATTCCTAATCAATATATTGGCAAATATTTTCTTATGTAACAAGAGAAGACTTCCACTGCTCAGTCCTGCTTCTGCATGAGCGTCTGTAAAGGGGTGGAGGGATTCTCTCTGTTGAACTGCTACATTTTATCTCATAACTGATTCCTGCCCCAGGAGTCAAAGGCTGATGAAAGGTCAAAAAAACCCCACACTAATATTCTGTTTTATAGTGAGTCTAACAGATCTATTAAAAGGACACGACAAAAGTAAAAAATGGAATGATTATGGCTGCTATTATCCACTTGCTATTTGTTTAGATTAGATTGTTTAGATTTAGATTAGATTAGACTGTAGCCTAGGAAGCCCAGATGTGTTGTTTATGAAAAATAAATCTAGCATAATGTTAGATGGAATGTCCATTAAGTTACTAGGTATGCCACTTGGAGAGAGCAAAGAGATGCCTTTTAGAGACTGGTACAAATGACATTCTGAGTTCAACCGTATTGGGCCACCCATGCGGGGCTGATAAAGGCAAGCGTGATGACAGGTTAATAGGAACTGATCATTTCTGGAGGTAAGGATTTCTCCATGTAAAGTCTTCCTCCAAGCACTGACAGCGGTACTGAAATTAGTGGAAGCTTCTTCTCGAGAGCAACTAAAATTTAGTTTCTTCTCTACGGTTGGCTGGCTCCCGGCACAGCTGTCGGTACTGACAGAGAACTCTGGCTATGTAGCTCTTCCCTCCATCACTTAAGCAAGAACGCGAAAAGCAGGATATGCGGCTTATTTTAGAATTATGCCCAACTGTAAAAAACAGCATGAGAAAATTACCCTCATAAAAACAGAAGAGGGTCTAGGAACTCAGAAAACCACTGACGATGGATTAAATTGTTTCCCCCACATATTTGCCTTCACTTTTCACCATGTATATTTTGAGGAAAAAAAGCTTAATTGAATTATAAATCTAATAATCAAGAGAACTGAACTAAAACCCTGGTTTTGTCCTTAAATAATTGGAAAGCTTTAACAATTTTCAAGTCTCTGAGAAACTATTTGCTTATCTATAAATCAAACCCAGCTATAAAGTTACATTTTAGCATTCTTCGTATGTCTGTATTTTATTAGATTTCACTGAAGACTAGAAGTGATTGACCAGAAGCTAAATTAATTCTAACTATTAGTTCTTTTAAGATTAAACAGAATAGAGGTGCCTGGCTGGCTCTGTCTGCAGAGTATGCGACGCTTGACCTCAGGGTGGTGAGTTCAAGCCCAACGTTGGATGTAGAGCTTACTTAAAAAAAAAAAAAAAAATTAAACAGAATAAAGAAATCAGTATGTCTTTCAAAGATAAAACTTCTTAATGTTTTTTATATATTTCCTTTCAATCTTTTATATATTCTGTAGTAAATATCCACTCATATTTTATGTAGCAGTACTTATACGTATACTGTTCTATCATAGGACTTTGATTTCAGGTAACATCAAATAGTATTGACTTTTTCTATAATTACGGACTACAAATTTACAGAATTTAACCGAATGAAACCATGGTTTCATTTAGGGAAAAAATCCGGAATATAACACATTTCTTTCTGATTGGAAGCAAGTCTGACTAGACTTTTATGTCACTGCAAATGTGTATGTGGCATCATTAGAAAATTTTACTGTTATATTAAGAATTAAAAGTTATTTATCCATGGAATTTATACACTTCATCTATCTTGGAATCAGACGATCTCATTCCTCATGCTAAAGTCCTTTAGTGGTTATTATTTAATATCTTTGCTTTGTCAAAACTTATTCCTCTTTTTAAAAATCCCCAATGAGGAAAGAGAGCTAATTACATAAAATATTTGCCTTAATGTCACTTTGCCCAGTCAGGGTAGCTCAAACACATATGTCTGGTCATACTTGCATCAAATGAGAGAGAACTTAGGTCCTAAAATCCAAATCTGCTTCCCGTTCCATAAGTCAGTTTTCTTTAATCATATTTTGTAAACATCACTGGAGAAAACAAATTTCCAAGTATGCTCTTTCAGCACAGGATATGGTAAGCTGTGTGATTTTCAAAGGAATTTTAAGTAAAAGACCAAGAAGCTAATATTTTGAGCTTTTGGCATTTTGAGGTAGAGGATCCGCCGTTAGTAACGTGGACTGACGTGCCTATGACTGTGGCCTGCAAAAAACCTTCTTCTAGAACTAGTGCCATCAAGGCAAATGGAAAAAGCTGGATAGGAATAGAGCATGGGCATGATGGAAGAATGGGTAAAGGCAGCTCATAAATGACCATACTGTTAACCTACTCTGAGGCCTTTGAATATGTAGGTGTTTGCAAAGCAACTGAATTTAAGAAACAGAAACCAAAAAGATCAAAGCAGCCTGAGACTGAAAGTCGCATCAAAACCAGATCCATGAAAAGATTAAGTATCTCATGACTGTCCTTAAAATGTTCGTAACTGTATCTTTAAAAACGAACAAGATGAAACCCCAAAATGAACTGCCAGTGTAGCTGTCTGCATCTAAAGAGAGGTCGCAACTCTAAACTGAATTAGACAGTAGAAGAAAGTGTTTGATGAAGTCTTATTTGCAGTGAAATTCAAAACTCATAAATGGCTTCCAGTTTGGCATTGACAAGTTTTCAGATAAAGGCAGCAGTTTCACAAGTTAAAGAACAGAAGTTCAGAAGGGGCCCAAAACAGCTCTTAAGAATGGCTTACTGCAACTTGAACCTTTTCGCATTTTCCTTCACCGGCTTCCTTGACATTTTCCCCTTCCACATATGCCAAGAGTCTGGTTTTGTGAGTCACTGAATTCGGCCTTTTTTCTGAAAGTGATCTCTCAATCTGAGATATTGAATGTTATTGGCAAGCTTTATTATTTTACGTCATGTTGGCCAGAGGAATGTGGTTACCAAGCACTCATCAGCCGAGGGCCTTGGGGAAAGACAGCTTGGAACACTGAGCTTCACAAAACAAAGGGACCTCAAAGAAATGAGTCCCACTCTCAGCCAAATATGACAGAACTGTGTCGCTCTAGCAGCCCTTGCTTCGCAGATTGAAATAGGGCACGTCCTGAATGTGATGAAAAGAATCAGAGATTCCAGAAATTGAGTCCAAACAGTTTAGCTCATGACCAAAGAGCAAATATTCTGTACTCACAAAAATACCATTTTTAGTAGTGATTTATAGAGAAGTGAGAATACAACAGCTCAGCACAACAGACTCATCTAGAACTTTATGAACCAACTAGGAGGAGGTCTTGCCCTTCAGCAAGGCCCATGTACACAAGTCCCCAAAACAGGTCAGACCACATGGGATCCTCAGGCAGTTACAGCACCAATAAAATTTGTACCAAATTGGGTGGAGGCCAATTACTGCTAATCATAACTTTCACTGCAGGAAGGAAGCCAGGTGCTTAACCCCAACTCAGACCCCCTCCCTTCTCTAGCTCCCTTACACCCCTCTGTCTCTCCACTCTGGTGAGTCCCACCATTATGCTCCATCTTGGCTCGCTTCACTGCAGCCTTGAGAATCCTCATCCCATCCTCCTCAAGCTCCTACACCCTCATCTTGTCCTAGAAGTCTCTCCACCTCCAGGCCCGATGGGAAACCTGGCCCTCCCCTGAGGATAGCCCTTCTCCTGCAGGCCTCCCTCCAAAAGGAATGTAAGATTCTCCAGCTCATTCCGGTTTCCAAATGTGAGCATTTCCCCTCCTTGTTAAGGCTTCTGCCTTGTGAGCATACTCTCTACAATGCTGCGGTCACTCTTTTATTTCGGCCTCTTACACACTTTTCCCTATTCAGTGGGAACTTCAGGGCCTGCGTCCACCCTCCCTTTCCACCCCAGTGTCTGCCTAATGCTGGAGGTGATCTTGTCCATGCAGAACAGAATCAAAAAGGTAAACTTCTTCAGTGATAAGACTGTGGATCACCTCAGGAATTTCTAATTTCATCAACAATGTTAAAAATAATGTGATTACAGTTTGTGTGTAATAAAACTCATCTAAAATATATAAATACTTATATAGAATTATAAAAACAAATGCTTACTGGTTTCCTGTTCAATAGTGAAACACAGTTTAATTTGCTTCAAATTAATTAGTGTAAAAAATAGTACGTCACCACATTTTTTAAATGAAACTGCTTGTTTGCAGGATCTGCACACATTCTAAAATGTAGATTAAATGTAACTTCTGCTAAAAAATTCTGCTTCCATGACCTGATACTTAGAGTCTTATGTATTAAGTCTTGTATATTATCACTATACTTTCTCCTGTTAGCATTAACTTTTTAAGTTCTAGAGATGTGGAGAAATAATCTTGAGGTGGATTTATAGATTTATTATTATTATATCTCCATTAACTAGATTTCCTCCCCCCCCCATGGATATAGCTTTCTCTTCCCTCAATCATGCATGCTCATTCAAAAAATACAATTAAAAAATAAAAAACCAAGTTAAACAAAAATCATGTAGAATCCCCTCTTCCTCTCAGAAACTCATTCTATCATAAATAGCTGTATGGGATTATATCCTACATAACTGTTTTACTATGAATAGTAAATTTGCCTCTTCTGTAAGGAATAATGTTAACAACCTCATGTGTAGCCCTCCATACTTTTCTGGTATACAAACATTCTACATATATAGCATGCTATGGGGTGTGTGTGTGTGTGTGTGTGTGTGTGTGTACAAAATTTAGATGGTCCCTTGTTTTTATAATAATGAGATCTTATTATAGATACTTCTCTATATTAATATTTTCATACTAAACAGTACTATGAAAATCTCTCCAACTCAATGAGCATAAGGAAAAAATATAGTAATTTTGAATATAGTTGTGTAAGGTCTTGGGTAACTTAAAAAATTACATTTTAGTTTTCTTCCCTATAAAATTACCACCACCTACCTCATAAGGTTGTCATGAGGATCAAATGAGTGCCTAGCTCAGGGGATGTGCTTCTTAAGAACTTAATTTACTTCTTTCAATGGCTGCATAATACTACATGATGTGGGGGGGCATAATATACATAGTCATTTACCTACTGAGGGGCATTTACTTTATTTTCAGTCTTTGACTAGTACAAACAATGCTACAGCACACATAATTATATGTATATCTCATTCAGCAGTGATTTTTATTTCCATGGGATGGATTTCTAAGAATGAAAAAGGAAAATATATTATTAATTTCAATGGATAATCCATATTTCTTTTCAAAAAGACTGAAACAGTTAACATTTCCACATGCACGAGAATATCCTTCTCCCCAAATCTCTTCAGTGAGAGCTATTTCCACTTTTCATTTTTGCTGATCTAATGGCTATGCAGTGAAATATCATTGTTATTTTATTTGCATTTCCCTAACTCCTAGCCAGGTTGAGCATGAGTTCATGTTTATTTGCCTCCTGGATTTGCTTTCTCCAAATCTCTTTTGCCAATTTTTTTCTTTTTGGCTATTTAGGTTTTTATCCATTTGTAAGCGCTTTTTATATAGTTTAGATCTCTATCATATATTTCAGATCATTTCCCCTAAGTTATTACTTCCTTTTTTGAAGTTAAGCTTTTACTGAAGCACAATATCCATTTCCTTTAGGTTAACATTTGATCCTTTGCAAATGGATTAAAATTTTAAATTTTGTGTGTCTTTTTTTTTTTTTTCATAGCTTCTCTGTCCTGTCTTGGTTAATCAACAACTTGAGGGATGTTTCTGTGCATATGAAACCTATTATTTCTTCCTTCTTTTCTTTAGTCAATCTGGAACTTACCTTGAAATACTCTTTTCCAGATGAATAGGCTGTTAGGTCAGCACCATTATAAAAATAACCCATCTTTCCCCTTTTAACTGAAATACCATTTTTGTTATGTATCAGATGTACTGGGATCCACATGTACTGGGATCTATTTCTGAGCTCTCTCTATTCTAGCCTCTGACTTGTCTCTTTCTAAGCCAAAACCAAAGCCATTATAAGGAGGTTGTGATATGCTTTAATCTTGTAAGGCAAGTCATTCCTCACTAGTCTTATTTACATTTATTATCTCATATAACCTTTAAGATCACTTTATCCAATTCCTTCCAAATATTAGTCAAATTTAAATTAGCATTGTATTACATTTGCTTAATTTTGGGAGAATTAATGTTTTTAGCATTATATCTATCTAAAAACATTGACGTCTTTATGTAACATTTTATTATTTTTTTTCAGGTGGTCCTTTGGGTTTTTTTTTTTTTCCTCTTTTATAACTTGTTGCTAGTAGAGAATAAAAGTAATTTATTTTTTATTTATCCACCTTAGGTCAATTTTGACATCAGTATTCCAATGAACATTCTAAATCTTCATTATTCAAGCCGTCCTCATTCTCATCAGACATCCTGACTCCCTACTTCATTAAGAAAATTGAGGTTATCAGCTTTCCAGACTCCTGTGTGAATAATCACCTGTGTTCATACCCATTCTTAAAAACTTTTCCTCCATTCTTGGGGGATGAAATTTGTTTCCTCCTGTTCAAGTTCAGGCTCTACTGACTCCAACTAGTTCAGCTTCCTTGAGAACCTGGCTCCATTAGTTATTTCACCTTCTCTCCTGCATCTTCCATCTCTGCTTCTTGTTTGTTTTCCTCCATCTCTTCTCTGTGCTCTGTTAAATTCCTCTTTTCTGTTGTGAAAAGGCTCCTTTAATGATCTTGGCTTGATTCTACGGCTATTCAGCCATTTCTAATGATCAGAAACACAAAATTCTGATTGATAGTTCTTCTCCTATCCTCCATTAACCTAGGCTAAAACTATGGCTCTGTCAGCTTTGAGTGAGGACAGACAAGGGTCTGGCTCCCAGATACCTCCTCATCCTCTTTCTAGCTCTTCTGTATTTGGGGCAAAATCAGGGGTCAGGGGAGAGAGAAAAATGTCTCTTTCTTTGTGGAAAATTGCAGTCCTCTCTGTTGGCTGTCCCTGCTTCTGGGGCTACCACTGAGTGGCCATCAATATACTATGGGGAGCGCATGTTCAAATGCTGGCTTTCTCTTCTAATACTTGTATGGATTCTTAAGTAAGCTTTGGAAAAGGGCCTGCAGGTGTATATCTCGTCTCCACTCCCCATCAGCTCCCACATAGGCTGTCCACCTCATTGCCTGGAGTGGACCTAGTCCCTGCCCAAATGGCCACAGTATTTTACACCTTCTCCCTGAGAGTGGAGTTTACTTCTCCACTCCTTGAATCTAGACTCAACTGTGTAACTTACTTTGGCCAGTGGAACATAAGAAAATATGACTTTGGGCGTTTGTGTGCACGATGCAGGTCATACTGCTATTGCAAAGCAAAACTCAGCCCTATGCTGAAACAAGAGATACTCCTAAGGCAATGCAATTCAGTAAAGATAAAAATGAAAGTATGAGCCAATATGAACATAAAGCATGGACCATGCAGAAGACATGAACAGACATTTTTCCAAAGAAGACATCCAAATGGCTAACAGACACATGAAAAAGTGCTCAACATCGCTCGGCATCAGGGAAATCCAAACCAAAACCTCAATGAGATATCACCTCACACCCGTCAGAATGGCTAAAATTAACAAGTCAGGAAATGACGAATGTTGGTGAGGATATGGAGAAAGGGGAACTCTCCTACACTATTGGTGGGAACGCAAGCTGGTGCAGCCACTCTGGAAAACAGTATGGAGGTTCCTCAAAAAGTTGAAAATAGAGCTACCCTACGACCCAGCAATTGCACTACTGGGTATTTCCCCCAAATATACAAATGTAGTGATCCCAAGGGCTACGTGCACCCCAATGTTTATAGCAGCAATGTCCACAATAGCCAAACTATGGAAAGAGCCACGATGTCCATCAACAGATGAGTAGATAAAGAAGATGTGGTATATATATACAATGGAATATTATGCAGCCATCAAAAAAATGGAATCCTGCCTTTGCAACGACATGGATGGAACTAGAGGGTATTATGCTGAGCAAAATAAGTCAATCAGAGAAAGACAAGTATCATATGATCTCACTGATATGAGGAATTCTTAATCTCAGGAAACAAACTGAGGGTTGCTGGAGGGGTGGGGGGGGGGAGGGGGGGGGTGGCTGGGTGATAGACATTGGGGAGGGTATGTGCTATGTGAGCACTGTGAATTGTGTAAGGCTGTTGAATCACAGACCTGTACCTCTGAAACAAATAATACATTATATGTTAAAAAAAAAAAAGAGAGAGATAGTAGGAAGGGAAAAATGAAGGGGGGGAAATCGGAGGGGGAGATGAACCATGAGAGACTATGGACTCACTCTGAGAAACAAACTGAGGGCTCTAAAGGGGAGGGGGTGGGGGGATGGGTTAGCCTGGTGATGGGTATTAAAGAGGGCACATATTGAATGGAGCACTGGGTGTTATACGCAAACAGTGAATCATGGAACACTACATCAAAAACTAATGATGTAATGTATGATGATTAACATAACATAATAAAATAAAATTTTAAAAAACTAAAAAAGATGGTCAATTTTACTCTTGAATATCAACTGAGAAAGACAATAAAATATTAACAAACTACATTAAGATAATAATGAATCATAATCAAATGGGGTTCCTCCCCCACCACTTACATAAGAATGGCTCAATAGGACAAAATATATTAATATATTTTAGCATATTAATAAATCCATGGAGAAAAATTGTGTTCATGTACATGGTTGTCGGAAAGGAATTTGATAAAAATCAAATCAACCCTAGATTTTTTTAAAAAGGAACTCAAAATAAGAGTTGATGAAAACTTCTTTTATATGCTTATACATATTTTATATCAGCCCT
The DNA here is from genome assembly GCF_004348235.1 of Phoca vitulina. Classification (NCBI taxonomy): domain Eukaryota; kingdom Metazoa; phylum Chordata; class Mammalia; order Carnivora; family Phocidae; genus Phoca; species Phoca vitulina. The sequence goes on from NW_022589704.1 coordinate 43,828,447, forward strand.
AAGACTGGCATATTTCCTAATGGAGAAACACTGGAGATGTTCCTCCTAATGTCAGGAAATAAACAAAGATGCCTACAATCACCACCACTACTTCATATTGTCTAATTGATTGCCTAATAACCTCCAATACCACAGATAATTAAAGGTATAACAATTGGAAAAAAATAAAAACTATCTCTATATTTGTAGATGGTATGATTGTACACCTGGAAAATCCAAGAGATAGCAAATGAAAATGATGACAGAGACAATTCAGCAAGGTCGCAGTGAGACTGGGAACCTGAAGGATTCCATAAAAATCTGCTTTTTTGCTCCCTTTTCCTGCTTCTGTTCTTGCTAGGACCTGCACCCCCACCCCACTTTACACATGCTTTGTAAAGAGCTTATATCCTCCTTGTAAGGGACAAGGAGTTAATGATTCTGTAGGATAAATAACATCTAAAGAAGGACGAGGTGAGAATGACTGGAGGAAGCTATCATATGTGCATTCCCCAGACTAGTGGAGCTAGACATCTCAACGCCAAGAACCCTGGCTCCAAGGAATAACACCTGGACCCTTGTCTTTGTTCCAACTGGTTTCTGGATGCCTGAGAACATGTACATATTCATGTACATGAGAACTCCCCAGATCCCAAGCAAAGATGAGATTCCCTCCTTTCCTTTCTGAGTCTCTCAGACACTCGCTCTGTTATCTGCCTTCTTTATATCTTCAGTAAACTCTGCTTTCACCTCCTGCTGGCTCACATTTAATTTCCATCTTGTGTGAAGCCAAGGATCCTCTTGGCTGGTCCTGTGGGAACTCCTCCAGGTCCTCAGACCCAGCCTGCCAGCATCCAGCAGAATATGAACTTACTAATAAAGCAAAATTAATTAACATACAGAATTAATATACATATGTACAAAATTGACCTAGAAATAATCGACAAGTAAACCCCATTTTAATAACAACAAAATCCAAAATAATCAAGACTTACTAAGAAATATGCAGAACCTAGAGAATTGTTCTAATACAAAGGATATAAAAGTTAGTTTGGACAAATGTAAAGATATACTGTGTTCTTTGATAGGAAGACTCAATATCACAAAGCAGTGTGTTATACTTATAAATTACCAAGGAACAATTATAACAAAAATACAGATGCTTTTCTGGAACTAGATAAACCAATTTTAAAGTTCTCATGAAAAAAAAATTAGTGAACAAAAAATTAGTGAACAAATAGCCCAGAAAATTCTGATAAAAAACAATAAGGTTACTACCCTTACCAGATACTAAAACATGCTATAGTAATTAAAATTACTATGCATCAGTAAGTATAAGTGTAGACTTCTGGGGAAGATGGTTGACTAGGAGGACCCTAAGTTCACCTTGTCCTATGGATACAACTAGACAACATTCACATAAGAGTAAATACCCCAGAAAACAATCTGAGGACTGGCAGAACAAACTCTCCACAGCTAAATACAAGGAAGAGACTGTATTGAAGTGGGTAGGAAGGGCACAGATTTGGTCCAGAGCTAAACAGACTCAAGGGAGTATTTGCAGGAGGGAGGGAGCCATGGGCACAGAGAGGGGAAAGAAACAAATTCTCACACGAATCCCCACAACATTTGGCTTTGAACACCAGAGGGGCCGAATTTCTTGTGAGTTCTTACAATCAGCAGGACTTAAAGCCTGGAACTTTAAAAATTAATGGCTTGGCTCTAGAAGAGCCAGGAAGGAAAGAAAAAACTCAGTCCCCTCCTTTAAAGAGACAGTGCAACAAACAGCCCCACAGAGATACAACATAGAAGCAGCAGTTTGACAAAACCTAGGGTAGGAGGGAGATGTGTTTACTAATCTCAGAGAATGTGCTGGAGGGACAAGAATCTTTGGGAGACTTCTTCAGGAACAAAGGAGCTGGCAGGTGCCATTTCCCTCCCATGCAACCCAGCATAAACACCAACATAATAGACACTCACTACCTAAGTAGCTATCAATGTACCCTGCCCCGGAGTTCTCCCACAGACATGCCAGCTCCAGCCAGGCTTCAATTCTAGGTCCCCTCCCACAGCAGACCCTTGTGAACCTTGCTAATACCCCATGTCCCATGCCCTCAAACTTCTGCGAATCCACCCTTCTAATATGCTCTTGGCCACAGCCTGTCCAAAACAGTGCCACCAGCCTGTAGAGTGTAAGCAGCCCTGACAAGGGCCAGCATGATTCCAAAGTGACTCCTGCCCTGGAGAGAGGAAAAGATGACCACACACAACCATCAGATTGGCGGCCCAGCAGTGGGCTGGGGGCAGTTGGCTGGTCTGACAACAAGCCCTACCCACCAATGAAAGCTTCTCAGGACAACAGGGAATATGCCTGCAGTTTGATGCTACTGCATCTCTGGCAAATGCCTGGTCTGACTCAACTGAAGCCCAAGAAAGCCCCAGATTGGCCCACTAACAACACAGGGACCAAACCCTGCCCACAACAGGCAAAAAGAGCCATTGCTGATGACTGCACTGAAGGCAAATGCACATCACCCACAGTACTAGAGCACATGCAGCACACATAGGAGATACCCCTAAAGTGCCATGTTCTGGTGAATAGGAGCCACTGCACTGCAGGGCACTACAGGACTCTTCTTCATAAGGCCACTACTTTCAAGACCAGGAGACATAGCTGACTTTCCTAACACAGAGAAACAGACACAGAGAATTAGACAACAAGAGGAGACAGAGGAATATATCCCAAATGAAAGAACAGAACAAAATCACAGCAAGATAGCTAAAGAAACAGAGATAAGTAATACACCTGATAGAGAATTTAAAGTAACAGTCATAAAGATACTCATGGGACTTGAGAAAAAAGTGGAGAACCTCAGTGAGACCCTTAACAAAGAGATAGAAAACAAAAAAGGATCATCAGAGATGAAGAACTCAATAACTGAAATTAAAAATACACTAGTAGCAACAAATAGTAGACTAGAGGAAGCAGAAGAATGGATCAGTGACCTGGAAGACAGAGTAATGGAAAGCAATCATACTGAACAGATGAGAGAAAAAAAAAGAAAATAGATTTAGGGAACTCAGTGACACCATCAAGGGTAACAACATTCAAATTATAGGTGTTCCGGAAGGAGAAGTGAGAAAAAAGGGGGCAGAAAATTTATTTGAAGAAATAATAGCTGAAAACTTCCTGAATACGGGGAAGCAGACAGAAACCCAGATCCAGGAGGCACAGAGAGCCCCCAACAAAATCAACACAAAGAGGTCCACACTAAGACACATAATAATTAAAATGGCAAAAGTAGTGGTAGAGAATTTTTTTGATACTTAAATGTTTAGTTTTTAATAATTTTTTATGTTCAGTTAGGCACTGAACATAATAATTTTTTATGTTCAGTTAGTTTTTGATGTAGTGTTCAATGATTCATTAGTTAATATAACACCCAGTGCAAGTGATAGAGAATTTTAAAAGCAACAAGAGAAAAGAAAACAGTTACATACAAGGGAAACCCCATAAGGCTATCAATTGATTTTTCAGTAGAAACTTTGGAGGCCAGAAGAGACTTGCATGATATATTCAAAGTGCTGAAAGGAAAATATCCTGCAGCCAAGAATACTCTATCCAACAAGGCTATCATTCAGAATAGAAGGAGAGATAGAGTTTCCCAGACAAACAAAAGTTAAGGGAACTCATGACCACCAAACCAGCCCTACAAGAAATGTTGAAGGGGACTCTTCAAATGAAAAGGAAAGACCATAAGCAGGAAAAAAACTTAGGAAGCTCTAAAGGAGTTTTTATATTTTTATACCTATAAAATCAGTCAAGGGAATCACAAAATAAGGGGTTATAAAGTATGACACTATATACCTAAAACATGGAGAGCAGAGGAGAAAAGAATGAGTTCAAACTTAAGTGACCATCAACTTAATATAGACTGCTATATGCAGAAGATGTTATATACAAACCAAATGGTAACCACAAATCAAAAACCAGTCATAGAAATGCAAAAAATAAAAAGAAAGGAATCCAAATATATCGCTACAGAAAGCCAACTAATTGTGACAGAAGAGAACAAGATAAGAAAGGAACAGAGAAGAACAGTCACAAAACAAGTAACAAAATGGCACTATGTACATTGTTATCAATAATTGCTTTGAGTGTAAATGAACTAAACACTCCAATCAAAAACATAGGGTGACTGATGGATAAAAAACCAACCCATCTATATGCTGCCTACAAGAGACTCATTTCAGACCTAAAGACACCTGAAGATTGAAAGTGAAGGGATAGAGAAGCATTTTTCCTACAAATGGATGTGAAAAGAAAGCTGGGGTAGCGATATTTATGTCAGACAAAATAGACTTTAAAACAAGGGGGAAAAATGAAGGTGGGGAAATCGGAGGGGGACACAAAACATGAGAGACTATGGACTCTGAGAAACAAACTGAGGGTTCTGGAGGGGAGAGGGGTGGGGGGATGGGTTAACCTGGTGATGGGTATTAAAGAGGGCACGTACTGAATGGAGCATTGGGTGTTATACATAAACAATGAATCATGGAACACTACATCAAAAACTAATGATGTGATGTATGGTGATTAACATAACATAATAAAATAAAAAAAAATAAAAATAAAAAGACAACAAGAGAGAAAAAAAATAAAACAAAGACTGTACCAAGACAAAAAAAAGGACACTATGTAGACTTTAAAACAAAGACTGTAACAAGAGACAATGACAGTATATAATCATAAAGGGAACAATCCAACAAGAATATTTAACAACTGTAAACGTTTATGCGCCCAACATGAGAGCACTCAAATGCATAAAACAGTTAATAACAAATATAAAGGAAGTAATCAATAGTAACACAATAATAGTAGGGGACTTTAACACCCCACTTATACCAATGGATAGATTATCCAAACAGAAAATCAACAAGGAAATAGTGGCTTTGAATGACACATTGGACCAAATGGATCTAACAGATATATTCAGGACACTCCATCCTAAAACAGCAGAATACACATTCTTTTCAAGAACACATGCAACAGTCTTCAGAATAGATCACATATTAGGCCACAAAATAAGTCTCAACAAATTCAAAAAGATCAAAGTGATACTGTACATCTTTTCTGACCATAATGCTATGAAACTAGAAGTCAACCATAATGAAAAATATAGAAAGAGCACAAATACAAGGAGGTGAAATAATATGCTACAAACAATGAATGGGTCAACCAAGGAATCAAAGAGGAAATTAAAAAATACATGCACACAAATGAAAATGAAAACACAACAGCCCCAAATCTTTGGGGCATGGCAAAATCTGTTCTAAGAGGGAAGTTTATAGCAATACAGTCCTATCTGAAGAAGCAAGAAAAATCTCAAATGCACAACCTAACCTTACACCTAAAGGAGCTAGAAAAAGAAGAATGAACAAACCCCCAAACCAGCAGAAGGAAATAATAAAGATTAGAGTAGAAATAAATGACATAGAAACTAAAAAAATAATACAAGAGATCAATGAAACCAGGAGTTGGTTTGTAAAGATCAGCAAAATTGATAAACATTAAGTCAGATTCATTAAAAAAAGAAAGAGTGAGAGAGAGGACTCAAATAAACAAAATCAGAGATGGAAGAGGAGAAAGAACAACCAACACCACAGAAATACAAAGGATTATAAGAGAATATTTTAAAAAATTGTATGCCAACAAACTGGACAACCTAGAAGAAATGGATAAATTCCTAGAAACATATATCCTCTCACAAACTGAATCAGGAAGAAGTAGAAGGTTTGAACAGACCAATTACCAGCAATGAAATTGAATCAGCCATCAAAAAATTTGACAAACAGAAGTCCAGGACCAGACAGCTTCATGGGTGAATACTACCAAATATTTAAAGAAGACTTAGGGGTGCCTGGCTGGCTCAGTTGGTAGAGCATAATTTCAGGATTGTGAGTTCAAGCTCATGTTGGGCAAGGAGCCTACTTAAATTTTTTTTTTTTAATTTTTCTTCTTAAACTATTCCAAAAAAAGAAGAGAAAAAAAAGCTTCAAAATTCATTCTATGAGGTCAGCATTACCCTGACACCAAAGCCAGATAAAGACACTACAAAAAGAGAATTTCAGGCCAATATCTCTGATGAACATAGATACAAAAATCCTCAACAAAATATTAGCAAACTGAATCCCACAAGACATTAAAAAAGTCATTCACCACAATCAAATGGGATTTATTCCCAGGATGCAAAAGTGGTTCAATATTCACAAATCAATCAACATGATACATCACATCAACAAGAGAAAGGATAAAAACCATATGATCATTTCAATAGATGCAGAAAAAGCATTTGACAAAGGACAACATCCATTCATGATGATAAAAACCCTCAACAAAGTAGGTTTAGAGGGAACATACCTCAACATAATAAAGGCCATACATGAAAAACCCACAGCTAACATACTTAGTGGTAAAAAACTGAGAACTTTTCCCCTAAGATCAGAAACAGGACAAGGATGTCCACTTTTTCAACATAGTATTGGAAATTCTAGCCACAGCAATCAGACAAGAGAAAGGAATAAAAAGCATCCAAATTGGTACAGAAGAAATAAAATTTTCACTATTTGCAGATGATGTGATACTGTATATGGGAAACCCTAAACACTCCACTGAAAAACTACGAGAACTGATAAATGAATTCAGTAAGGTTGCAGGATATAAAATCAATGTACAGAAATCCATGGCATTTCTATACACTAATTATGAAGCAGCAGCAAGAGAAATTAAGAAAACAATCCCATTTGCAATTGCACCAAAAATAATAAAAAGCCTAGGAATAAACCTAGCCAAACAGGTGAAAGACCTGTACTCTGAAAACTATAAAACATTGATAAAAGAAATTGGAGATTACACACAAACAAATGGAAAGACATTCTATACTCATGGGTTAGAAGAACAAATATTGTTTTTTAAAAACTGATGATGTATTGTATGGTGACTAACATACCATAATAAAATAAAATAAAATTTTTTAAAAAGAATTTATTTTTAAGTAATCTCTACACCCAGTGTGTGGCTCGAACCTACAACCCGAGATCAAGTGTTGCATGTTCTACTGACCGAGCCAGCCAGGTACCCCATGGAAGAACAAATATTGTTAAAATGTCCATTCTACCCAAAACAATCTATGGATCTAATACAATTCTTATCAAAAGACCAACAGCAGTTTTCACAGAACTAGAACAAACAATCGCCCCTAAAATTTGTATGGAATCACAAAAGACCCTGAATAGCCACAGTGATCTCGAAAAAAACAAAACAAAACCGGAGGTATCACATTCCCAGATTTCAGGTTATATTACAAATCTGTAGTAATCAAAGCAGTGTGGTACCAAAACAAAAATAGACATATAGATCAATAGAACAGAATAGAGGGCCCAGAAATAAATCCATAATTAGATGGTCAATTAATATTTGATAAAGGAAGCAAGAATATACAATGGGTAAAAGACAGTCTCTTCAATAAATGGTGTTGGGAAAACTGAACAGCTACATGCAAAAGTACCACTTTCTTACACCACACACAACAATAAACTCAAAATAGATTAAGGACCTAAATATAAGATCTGAAACCATAAAAATCCTAGAAGAGAGCACAGGCAGTATTTTCTCTGACATTGGCAATAGCAACATTTTTTCTAGATATGTCCCCTGAGGCAAGGCAAACAGAAGCAAATATAAACTATTGGGACTACATCAAAATAAAAAGCTTCTGCACAGTGAAGGAAACAATCAATGAAACTAAAGACAACCCACTGAATGGGAGAAAGTATTTGCAAATGACATATCTGATAAAGGGTTAGTACCCAAAACATATAAAGAAGGTATACAACTCAAACACACACATGCATGTGCGCACGTGTGTGCACACACACATGCACACACACAAATAATCCAATTAAAAATGGGCAGAAGACATGAACAGACATTTCTCCAAAGAAGACACACAGATGGCTGGCACATGATAAGATGCTCAACATTACTAATCATGAGGGAAATGCAAATCAAAACCACAATGAGATACCACTTTACACCTGTCAGAATAGCTAAAATCAAAAATACAAGAAAAAACAAGTGTTGGCAAGGATGTAGAAAAAAAGGAACCCTTTGCAGAGGGAATGTAAACTGGTACAGCCACTGTGGAGAACATTATGGCGGTCCCTCAAATGTTAAAATAGAGCTACCGTATGATCCAGTAACCACACTAGTAGGTATTTACCCAAAGAATACAAAAACACTAATTCAAAAAGATATATGTATCCTTGTGTTTATGGCAGCATTATTTATAGAAGTCAAAATATGGAAGCAACCCAAATGTCCACTGATAGGTGAATGGATAAAGGAGATGTTGTATATATACACAATGAACTATTACTAGGCCATAAAAAAAGAATGAAAGCTTGCCATTTGCAATGATATGTATGGAGCTAGAGAGTATAATGCTAGGTGAAATAAGTCAGAGAAAGACAAACACCATATGATTTCACTATGTGGAATTTAAGAAAGAAAACAAATGAACAACAAAAGAAGAGAGACAAACCAAAAACAGACTCTTAACTATAGAGAATAAACTGATGGTTACCAAACCATCAGAGGGGAGGTGGATGGGGGGAATGGGTGAAATAGGTTAAGGGAATTAAAGAGTACACTTATCATGATGAGCACTGTGTAATGTATAGAATTGTTGAATCACTATGTTGTACACCTGAAACTAATATAACACTGGATGTTAAGTTTAGTGGATTTAAAATAAAAATTATACAAACAAAATAAAAATGCAGGATTGGCTTATGAAAAGATAAACTAATGGAGCAGAATAGAAAGTCCAGAAATAGACTTGGAGACATGTGGGAATTTAGTGTGAAATGAAGCCTGCATGCCAAATCAAAAAGTAAAGATAGTCTTTTCAATAAATAGTGTTGAAAAAACTGGGGAGCAAGTTGGAAAAAATAAAGCATATTCCATACTCATGCTATGTTTCAGAATAAGCAGACAGATCCAAATGGATCAAAGATTTAAATGTAGAAAAATGAAACAGTAGAGCTATTAGAAAACAGTAGGTGATTTTTATTTTAACCTTGGGAATACCTTTCTAATTATGATTCAGAATCTAGAAAGGGTGACAGTTAAAAGTAAATACACAAAAAATAAACACTTCTGCAGGTCAGAAATATGCCATCAACAAAGTCAAAACACAAATGACAAAATAGGAAAGACATTTGTGACTCGTAGCACAGATTGAATACTTACATTCTCTCTCTCTCTTTATATATAAAAGAAAAAGACAAACCTTATATGGATGTGGGCAAAGGATATGAATGGATAGGTCACCGGAAAAAAATACAAATAATCACTAAACATATGAAACAGTGCCAAACTTCACTAGTAAAAATGCAATTAATATTACATTTCCTCAACTATCAGATTCGCAAAACTGAAAAGTCCTATAACACACTGCTGGAGAGGCTATGGGGAAACAGACACTTTCAATTACTGCTGATTGGAGTAGGGAATGGAATAACCATTAGGAAGGCATTTCTGGAAACATCTATCAGAATTTCAGATGCATTTAGTCTTGACCCAATGATCTCATTTCCAGGAATCCCAACATAGATATAGATAGATACAGATACCACATATAACATATATATGTATACATTATTTGTGCTAATATGAAATGAGAGTTGTGCAAGGATATCCCTTGCAAGATTGTTTATAAAATTAAAAGATTGTAACGCAAGTATCCAGCAATAGGGGACTGGTTGAATAAATCATGTGATATTTATACAATAGAAAACTATGCATCTGCAAGAAAGAACAAGGAACATCTCTATCAATTACTGACTCAGAAACAACTCTAGGATAAATTTTCATGTTAAAAAAAGTAAAGAATAAAACAATATATATTTTAGGTTCTATGTAAGATGGCCACACAAACAGTGCACTCATACTTGCATACGTGCATAAGGAAACACTGGGAGGACAAAACACAAACTAATAGACATAATAATCCATGGCAGCTGGAGGGAAAGGGTGAAAAGGCATGGGTAGGAATGAGACTTCGATGTAATCTTTTTATTTTGATAAATTTAATGAATATTTTGATATTTGGATCAAAAAATTAAAACTAACAAAAATAGAATGTTTTCTTAGAATTTGGTGCCAATTTTTAGAGCAAAGGTATGTGGATAAACTTTAGCAAAGTAACATGGTGTTAAATGAGGAAATTACCAATCTTTGACTTTCAATTTGCCAATTTTTTATTAGGGTACTTTATTTTTTAGTGGAACTTGAAAACTCAAGAAACGATGAAGTCCTTTGCATCTGGTACCGAGGAAATAATAATACAAGTTCTTGCTCTCAAAGAGTTCCGACTTAGAAGGGAGACCAAAAATCAGCATGTGGTTCCATAACATAAGAACACCAAGAGTTATACACAATATGTAATGTGATTAGCTACATTCTACTGCCAAGGAAGGCTTCCTAGAAGAGATGAGAGACTGCTAGACTCCACAGGATGACTAGAAGCTCGAAGGTGATCCCAAGAAGAGGGGGCATTTCAAGCATGGGGAACAGCAAGTGTCATGGCATGTTTAGGAAACTATAAATGTTCAGTGTGGCGTTTCCTTTCTTATAGGATAAATTTCAAATTCCTTAGCCTCAAAGCAACCCTGCACAACATGGCCCTAGCCTGAAGAGCCTTTCCATCCTCATCTCCTACCACTCCGGAGCCCTAGACCTAGACAGGTGTGGCAGGAACTAGGAGGTTATTAAATTGTGGTCAGAGGAGTTTACTGACATATAAGATTTCACAAGCAGGGTGGCCCCTGCTCTTGAGAAGCTCAAAAGAGTTGCCTGGGAGTTGTGGATGTCGGGAGATCTGAAGTAGGAGTGATGGCTGAGCTCATTGAAGGGGGGCAGCAGAAGTTTGGGGTAGAGAGAAAAACTGTGACCCAGGTATACTATACTCAATCAATACTGGAGAGCGAGGCCCACGTGAATATAATTTCATTTACCACATAAATCCTATGTTCCAAATGCCATCCTCAGAGAGGTCTTTTTTATTTTTTTAACTGAAGTATAGTTGATGCACCATGTTACATTGGCCTCAGGTGTACAACATAGTGATTCGACAAGTCTCTATGTTCCGCTATGCTCACTGCAAGTGTAGCTCCCATCTGGCACTATACAATCTATTACAATACCACTGACTATATTCCCTATGCTATGCCTTTTATTCCTGTGACTCATTCATCCATAAGTGTATCTCCCGCTCCCTTCACCCTTGTGCCCATCCCCCAACCCCTTGTCCTCCTCAAAGAGACCTTTTAAATGCATACATCATGTTACACCCCTGCTTAAAATCACTGCTTCTCATGGCATTCAAAATGAAATTAAAACTCCTTCATCTAGCCTTCATACTCAGGTCCCACAAATTCTGTCCCCAGCCTATATCTCTAACCACACTCTGTGACATGCTCCTGCTCACAATGTCCTTTTTCATCTCTGGGATGTATCAAGTTGCTCCTCCGCCATCTTGCCATCCCTTGCTCCACTGCCTAAAGCTTACTCACCCTGCCATTCTCCCTCTACAGGCTACCTCCTTGGGTCTTCCCTCCATACCTCTCTCCACCATCTGAGTCATACTTCCAGTGAAACCTGCCATAGCGACCCTCTGATTCCTTTCATATGAGATTTTGTAATCGATATATATTTACTTGTTTAAGGACTTATTGCCTCATGAGACTACAAGCTTCCTGAGGGCAGGAATTGTTTTTTTCAGTACTTAGAAAAATGCCTGGCACGTGGTAGTCAGTAAAGGTTTGTGAGAACCTTCCAAATGAGATTCTGATGCTCTTTCTCCAGATGTAGAAGTAGAGGGTCAGAAAGGTTGGGTAATCTACCCAACATCCCAAAACACAGTCCAGATCTAAATCCCATGTTCTCAAATGCTGCATTGTCTCTCGAATGTAGAGGGGCTTCTCATGAAAATAAATAAGAAAGGCCTGGAAATGGTGTAGGCAGCTAAAGAGGAGGACAGCCTGGTTCTGGTTAATGAGGTTCTGGTTGCAGACAAAGAGCAGCCTCTGTAAGAGGGGACTGGAAATGAAGTAAGGTCCTTGGGGTTTCCACCTCACATCATAAAATAAGGATTGAGGGAAGTGGGTTTGCAAAGGGAAAGGGCTCTCAGAGGATCCTGTGGAATGGAGGGAAGAGACTGGAGAGCAGGAAGAACATGAGCAAGGAAAGGGGGTGAGGCTTCCCAGCAGCCATGGGGATAAAAGAATGAATGTGTGGTTGACCGAACGCAAGTATCTACTTTGGGAAATATTTGCAGACTCTGAGAATGAGCAGCTTGGACAGAATCAGAGGAGCTGAACTTCTCAGGTGTGTCAGGAAGTACTCAACCAGGATGAATCTATGGTACTTATTATATTCCTCTGCGTTTTCTGAGTACTCTTCTCCCTGGAGAGACTTCTACTCTCTAGTATAACTTGTTTGCCCCTCATCAAGTTCTGGCATAACCCCCAGTTCCTCTGGAAACTCCCACTTCACTGCTATTAGCTGAGCTACATCCTGCTGCAAAGGTCAGGGGCAAGAACATAAATCATGATCAGCAGTGGAAGGAGAGGAATGCCTGCGCACGAAGACCACAGATGGATTTTCCAGGAGGAGAGTTAAAAGTTTAAAGATTCTGGGGTATGTTTAATACCACATCTTATGCTCTCAGAAATGGATGTAAATCTGGGTATAGTCTTAGACCACTTAAGAATGTGGCAGGCCTAAAAGACACAAACGGTGGGAGGGATGGAGTAGCTGGGTGATGGACACTGGGGAGGGTATGTGCTATGGTGAGTGCTGTGAATTGTGTAAGTCTGATGAATCACAGACCTGTACCCCTGAAACAAATAATACATTATATGTTAATAAAAAAATAAAGAACATAAGAATAAATATAGCAAAAGATCTTCATGAGAAAAAAATTATAAACTTTACTAGACTTTAATTATAAAGACATATATCATGTTAACATATAACAAAATTATTATAAAGATGTCAGTTCTCCCCAACTTAATGTATAGATTCAAGTCAATTTCAATTTAAAAAAACCTCCAAAAAATAAAAAATAAAAATAAAAAAGTACAGAAGCTCCTGACTTCAGACATATTCCTTTATGGTTAAACCTCTGTGTAGTTATATTTAGCAAGGGACAAAAAGTAGTAATATTAGGTTTATTGTGTCAGTCACTAAAAAGCAAAATATTTAGTATTAAGAGTTTGCTAAGGAAAACTATACCTTAAAACTAGAATCCAAATAATCCAAAACAGGTATCTTATGAAGTGTGTAGAAACAGGCTGATGGCTCCTGGAAGGCAACCACAGCTGGCTCCCAGGTCCCCTCTACCTAGAGACAGTTGCTAGGCAGTACTAGATTTGCTCACAAATGCACTTTTCACCCAATGATCAGTATTATGATAACATACAAGCCCCCTCCCAATCAATTTCTCTGCTCCTGTTTCACTAAAGGCAAGAGACTCTGGTCAACATTATTGATGACCACTGGTAGTCTCATGGACACTGAATTGTGCCAGTCTATTTCCTGAACAAAAAGATGAAGATCTTTGCCTTCTAGGTCTAGGAGTGTCTAGAAAATTCTGAGAGCTACATAGTTCATTTGTTCTTAATTCCTTTGAGGCCAGCGTAAATGTTGTCCAGGGATCAGCATAATGGATAATGGATCTGAGACTCATTATCTTCTAAGTTTTCGTATTGATTTACAAAAAACCAATACTGCAATTCATTTAACTTAAACTTACCTAAAAAATATTTAGTAGACAGATTCTGAGAATTTGAAATGTATAAAGAAAACAAAAATATCATTCTAGACTTCTAAGATTTTACTTTTGTATTGATGGTATTAATGTGCTCAGTAATACAAAAATAAAAGGTAGAAGTATGATTGTCCCTTTTTCCAAATGGAGCTCTTTCCACTACATCTGCCCAATCATTTATGGGCTGTGTTCCCATCACTTGTACTCAACACTTCCGAAAACAAACCCATCTTTTCCTCAAAGCAGCATGCTACTAATATTCTCATTTTTGTTAAAAGTGCCTTCACCTTCCTGGTCCTTTAGACTTAAAATTCCAGAGCTATAATTGCCTCCTCCCCTATATTTTCTCCATGTCTAATAACCAATCTTGCTTCTTATTTCTTTTGTTCTCTCTCCCTCTGAGCCTTCCTATTAATGTTTTCCTGCATCACTTTATTCTATTTGCCAGTTCTCTCTCTTCTCTCTCTCTCTCCCAATTTTCAGTCTGGAATTAAGAAGATCCAATCTTAGCCCCTCAACTGCCTAACAAGCCTTCTGCTCTAGTCACCCCGTGCCGCCTTCAAAATTCCTGGCACCCAGTAGGCATGATTCCCTGCTTTCCTCTGTTCGTCTCTAAATATTTACTCCTGCCTCTAAGCCTGTTTCACCTGGAATGCCCTTAATGGTTTTTGTCTCTAATCATCTCAGATTTAGTCATCCCCTAAAACTATTCTAAATCCCCACTTCCTCCATGGAGCTTTCCTCACTTCTTCAAACTTACACTAATAGAAAGCTCTCACTAGTATCTTTCAAAAACTAGTCAATTGGCATCTCCATTGTTCTAGAATAGGAGTTAATCAAGAATCTTAAGTCATAATAAGAACTGATACTTGTATCATGCTTACTCTGTACTAAGCACTAATCTAAATACTTCCATTTGTTAAGTGCAATTATTCACAACAACTTCATGAAGTAGATATGATTATAATCCCTGTTTTATCAATGAGGAAACTGGGGCACAGGGAAGCTATATAACTTGCCCAAGGTCACACAGTAAGTGGCAGACTTGGGAATCAAACTCAGACACACTAGCTCCAAAATTCATGCTTTAAGCCACTAATCCTTATAATAGGTTCCTTCCAGTTTTAAATTTTCTACACAGTTGACTGAAGCGAAACAAAGAAGGGGAGAGATTCATTCAGTAACCAGCCCAAAGTTACATAAAGTAGTGTTTCCCAAAACGTAGTATGCTGTGAATTACCCAGGGGTCTTTTAAAATGCAGATTCTAATTTAGTAGGTATAGGATGAAGACTAAGAGTCTACATTTTTAACAAGTCCCCAGATGAGACTAATTTTACTGGTCCACATACCACACTTTGAATAGCAAGTACAAACAGAAATGCTAGCTGTGACTGGAACTCATTTCTGACTTATTCCATCCAGTGTTATCCCAAACATTATAATAGGTAAGGCGGGAGAAAATGTGACTGAGAGAATTTGCTAGGAAATAGTTTACCCCATTTTGAATCACCTTCTTGCAGATCATGAGGGGCGAATACATTTTATAGTGCTTTTTTTCCACCTGAATTTTTACTCTGTAGTAGTATCAGGGCTACATTTAGATAGCTCTAAGATTTACCACCCCTCTCAAATCTGTGCAAGTATGGAGCTTGTCCAAGATTTCTTGTCTATAAATTCATTATTCACGTCTCTATATCCCATCACTTTATTGCTCTGGGTAGTGATCTGGGGATATGGGGGTTGAAGGAGGAAAGAGTATTTAGGGGGGAAACAGACTTTCTGAAACCCCAGAAAGCTGGAGTCAGGACACCACTCATGGGTATCTGGGCATTCATTCTGCTTTTTCTTCTCAATGAGCTTGCTGCTGAGTTAGGCTAGAGAACCAGAGAGTCCTAGATATCTTAATTGTTTTTTCCAATAAAGGCAAATATTGTCCAAGTTCTTCCTAAATAGTGATGTATGTCCCTGGTGTTAAAAAATACAGGACAAAATAAAGCTTCCCAGACCTAAAAGGCTTACCTTTTGCATCTAGTATTAACAGTTGTATATCTCTCTTTTGGGGGTTCTGGTAGCCAGGGGAAGCTGCTCTGAGACTTGCTGAACTATGTGGACAGCTGGCTTCCACCACGCCTGGATGTCCTTGGCAAAATACGCAAATACATCGGAAACTTCAGGACCGTGAGTGGGTATATTCTCTTTCTAGCCATCTATCATCTATTTAAGCCTATAAAGTTTTTTTTTTTTAAGAGCATGACAGTTCTTTTCATGTCATTTATTTCTGTCTATCATTTAAGTTAAAACCACCTCCTATCCCCCCGCCCTGCCCCGCTTTTTCCTACCACTCCTGCCCTCTCCAAATCTGTCAATTTGTGGGCCAAATTCTGTTTGCTTTGTCTTCCCTCACCTAAAGTCCTAGTTTTGTAACTTACTCTATTGTGCTATGCCCTTAAACAAGTCTGTATCCAGGAGCTTTTATTATGGACTCTAAATAATATTAATCACCAACTAAAGATTTTTTTTTGTTAGAGAAGGACATAAAATAAAACAGTATTCCTTACATTTCTTTTAGATGTATTTAGGATTCCAGACAAAATAGTTCTTTGAGATCTGAAAAATAAACCTTGTGGGTTTCTCTCATATATGAGAGGCAAGGAATTATTCAAGGATTAAGCTTTTTCTTAAAGGAAACTGCAAAGTTGCTTTCAGTTTACTATAGTATTTTTATACATATTTATACAACATGATTTTCCATTAATAAAATTTTAACTATATAATGATACTTTCCAGTATACAATGTACCCTCATTTTCAATACATTACTTCTGGAGTAATTAATAAATCTGAATTATTAACGACATTATTGTTTTTAAAAAGATTTTGAGGGTCTTCAAAAATACCTCCTCATATATATTTCATAGCTTTATAGAAGTAATTTGTTGAAAATCTATAGCTCTGAGACATGCCATGTTGTTTCATTATTTTACCTCCTCCTTCCAAAATATAACTAAGTGTATGGGGGAGGAGGGATTTATTTTAGTTCCCTCAGTATTCTGCTCAGTGATTTACAGAAAAGCATTTTGTTCCACAAACGTTTATTTTAGTAGAAATTGCCTTTAGAGTGCCATGTCAACCACCATGATCTTGTGTCACAGATTTCCCAGGACACATCCCAAATGAGTGCTAGGAAAAGAGGAAGCTCTCTCAGATAATTCACTATTACAGCATTGATTTCTGTATTGATTACAGAGTAGCTGATTTCTTGGTTCATCGCATTTAAATCAAGTCCAAATTTGTACTTTGTAGAAAGCTGTTTTAAAGAGCACAAGAAAATCCAAAACTGTTTCATTAGGGCGACACTGGAGGACAAACAACAAATCCTCTGAATTATGTAGAGGCCATTATTTTACTGACAGAGATGGGCTTCCTATAGTCAGCTTACTACAGTGAGTCTTGTAATCATGGGTTATCTGCATTTGGCAATGCTATGGATTCATGTACTCCCAACACTTAGGAGCATATAAACTTGAAAGAATTAAGACATTTTTCTGGAAAATGTATTTGAATTAAATGCGGAAGACCTGAGGTGGAGAAAGAATTTGAAAGCTAATAGTATTATATTTTGATAACCTTCATGAAAGCACAAGACTGACTTTATTACCTACAGAATAACCAGTCTTCATACCCAAATACCAAGCTTTGTCAGAGAAAAAAGATTTGGGAGGAGCAAACAAAGAAAAAAAAAATCACAGGTGAAGTTTTGCAGGTAAAATAAAACTCCGTAAAAAGAAAGGTAATATAAGCTAACTAAAAATTAAAGTACTAGGGGACAAGGATGATTTGACGATGAAGATAAAAAAAATACATTAATTTTTAAGTATATGCTTTAAAAAGATTGATGAGAAATGAGGAAACTTAAGATACAAGTAGACTTTAAAAATGAAATGAAGATACACAATAATTAAAAGACTCAAATTCTTATACAGAGATATCTCCTGGATATTCTATATTTTGTGTAGGCGAAGTGATCATCTTAATAAGAGCAAAGCCTGAGTGCGGCTCTGTCAATACATTTTTCCATGTTAATACAATATAATATGAAATAGCTGTCAATACAATAGTAATAAGCATTTCTAAGAAATGAAAGCTACATCAAACTGTAAAAAACTGAACATTATTGTTGAGTCAAAGACTAATGAGAATGATACTTAGAATCATGTTACATGAAAAATTTACTTGGAGTAAGAAATAGTATGATTTGAATCGCTTCAAACACAAAAACAAAAGCAAGTAAAAGTCACCCTAAGATGGAACTGATTAAACAAGTAAATAAAAGAAATGAGTCCAACTGGTGTGAGCAGATAAGCTAGAGCAGGTTTGGCAAGGTTTTACTTCATCTGTAAAGAGACAGAGAAGTGAGCAGAAGCTTCAGAGAACATAGGAAAATGCTACATACGATGAACGGCATCAGAGGGCCGATTCCAGTCACCCTTTCTCCATGTTCAGCCCACGTACAACAGGATTTGGAGATCAATCTTCCCGTAAGGGGCACAAGCACACTTCTCCTTTGAGGTCATTCTCACTTTGAATTCCAATGCCGTCTTTCTCAATGGCCCACAATGAACACAGCCACTTTTTCCCAATCACAAACTCACCACTAGGTTGCAGTCTTAGCTCAACTGCTTCTTTAAGAACATCTGTTCACAAGCAGTTAACCATTTCAACGGTTGAACACGTATTACTTCTCCCTTGCGACGAGAGGTGATGCAAGCCACACTTAATTTGTCAATCAGTTCAGCAGCCCACCTAGATTCTCTAGCACATGTCTTGTTTTTCAAGAGCATCAAAACTCACAAATTGCTCCCCCACCCAAAAAAACCCTCACAAGTTGCCCCTCCAAAAATGCTCACTCAGCCAGGCAGTATCTTAAAAGCTTTCCTCCACTACAAGGCACATGATCATGTAACCAATAAAAATCATTCCTTGGGTATTTTCAGCCTCTATTTTTAATATGTGACCAACAGTTAAATAACAGGTACATAATTACTTCCTCTTTGTTTACGGGGCTTTTCTTGGGTCCCAAGAAGCATCACTGCTTTTCATTTCTTTGCCACATTTCATCTTTTTGGCCAATTTCTTCTTTTGGTTAGCGATTTTTATAAAATGTCACATGTGTTTATCACTGGGAGCCAAGGAGGCAACACAGCTCGAGGCCTGCGGTCTGTGCGTGAGCTGAAGAACAGCGCCCATCACGGGCAGACTTTGGAAACAGTGATGGGATTGGTTATTGACCGGGATGTGCATCTATTATTTACACAGCGATTTGAAACTGAAATGCTAGGAACAAAGTGTGTATTTTATGCAATTACTCACAGTTACTGTGTATGGTAACTGATGTTTGAACTGTGTTTTGGGAAACTGGTGTTATTTAACTAAACCATGCTAACAGAAATATGTACATGTTGGAACTGTGCAAAGTGAGGACTGCCTATACTCATTTTAGAGACTAGAAAGGCTAATTTTCCCAGTGTCACATAGCAAGTAAGGGGCCAAACTAAGTTTCAACCCTAGTTTTTTCTAGCTCTGAGACTCAGGTCTTAATATTTTTCAACCTCTTAATCCCCTTCACTTATTTCACCCATCCTCTCCACCCTTCTCCCCTCTGGCAACCACTAGTTTGTTCTCTGTATTTAAGTATCTGTTTGTTTGTTCGCTCATTTGTTTTGTTTTTTAGATCCTGCATATAAGTGAAATCATAAGGTATTTGTCTTTCTCTGACTGACTTATTTCACTTAGCATAATACCCTCCAGGTCCATCCATTTTGTTGCAAATGACAAGAGTTCGTTCTTTTTTATGGCTGAATAATATTCCATTGTTTATGCAAACCACATCTTCTTTATTCATTCATCTATCAATACATGCTCAGGTTGCTTCCATATCTTGGCTATTGTAAATAATACTGCAATAAGCATAAAGGTGCATATGTATCTTTTTTGAATTAATCTTTTCGTATCCTTTTGTATCCTTAAATACCCAGAAGTGGAATTACTGAATCATACGGTATTTCTTTTTTTTTAACTTTTTGAGGAAACTCCACACTGTTTCCCACAGTGTCTCCACCAGTTTACATTCCCACCAACAGTGCACAAGGGTTCCTCTTCCTCTACATCCTCACCAACACTTGTTTCTTGTGTTTTTGATTTCAGCCATTTTGATAGTGAGATGGTGTCTCCTTGTGGTTGAGGTCTTAACAGTTTCAAATTGCTTTGATGACAGTGCCTTTACTCTTACAAGTACTTGGCTTCTGCTTAAGAAACTTAGTTTTTTTTTATAGGCACTCAAAAATTTTATTTATTTTTATAACATATGCATGTGAAATGAGATTGTATACAATAGACCAAAGCCTACCCAGATACCAGGACTCATATAAAAATGTTTTGAGGCAAATTTTATTGATTTATTTCTAAATAAGGCAAGTGAAATGTAGATTCAGAATTAAACAAGATTTTCAATAACTTCTGGTCATTGTATGGTGAGAGAATATGAATATCAAATTTTTTAGAATTATTGTACAACACTGAAAACAAATCCTTTCCAAATTGTAGCAAAATGAACTCCCCCAATATAATACCATTAAGTCTACAAAGACACTAGCAAGTTATTTGATGACATCCAAATTCTATAATGCTTTCTCAATGTAAATTTTGGAACATTCTGAATACTTTTATAAGCCCACTTTTCAAAAATGTCATTGGAAAAATATTGAAATCCAAAGAACTTCTGTTACTTTAAGCGGTTAACATAACAAAACAAATGTACTTTTCTAGGTTCATGTAATTTCAAGTACAGTGGTGCTAAAGATAACACAAAATTTTAATGAAACCTAATCTTTTTGAGAAAAAGCAAGTCATCAATTTAAACAGTTAAAAGTACTTGAGTCTTTTACTTTTCAGTTTAACAAAGTGACAGTATCTCATTATATTTTGAGGAACATTTAACTACTCCCTAGACTGTTTCCCAAACTGTGTTCCCAAGATATTGTTAATAGGTGTGGCAAAGATCCTGGGGCATTGTCCCTGGGGCTCAAGGGGCATTAAAGAAGCCAGAGTAAGTGCAGGAGTAGACAGGAGAAGAGCTAGAGCTGTGGGATCAGAGAGGAACCAAGAAGCCAGGCCATGTAGGATCTTCTGAGCCTGCATCAGGATTTGGGCTTTTATTCTGAGAGAGATGGGAAACTGCTGAAGGACTTTGAGGAGAGGATTATGGTGTAAGAGAAGTGAATGAGCATCCTTCTCCTTTCTCAGACCTGGTAATTAATGGGAAGGAGATGCAGCGGAGAGAGGCAGACAGCGAGAAAAGCAGACACGAGAACCACTCTGCTCTCCTGGCTTTGACCTGGCGATGGGGAGGAGTGTTTAGTATGTCAGGAAAATACCAAAGGTAAAGGAGCAGCGCTTGCCCCACACTGGAAGAAAGTTCTCTCAGGCCGCCCCCCCACCCCACCCTACCCCACCCCACCCCACCATTGCAACATGTTGACAGCATGATCAGACAGAGGGAGACTAAGAGGTTAAATTTTCTGGCTGAGAATCTTTTCAATCTTCACCATGCAGGCAAAGTGGCCATAGCCAGAAGGTGGCTCTAGGGTAGACTTCTCGGGCAGAGCTCTGTTACAGTCACAGATTTCAGAAGGGAGCCTTGCTAACTCAAAGTGTGCTCCCTCGATGGGCTGTGTCAGCACCATCACCACCTAGGAGCTTTTCGCAAATTTAAATTCTCAGGCTGTACCTAAAACCTACTTAATCAGAATCTCTGGGGGTGAGGTCCAGGAATTTGTGATTTAACAAGCTGTCCTGGTGATTCTTGTTCCTGTTAAAGTTTGAGAAGCACTGGTCCCTAGCACCATCAGGAGCTGAATGTGAGGTTGAGTCCATCAGTGAGTCCCACAAGTGTCTTGGCCTAAGCCTAAAAGGAACAACAACCTCCTTCAGCCACCAGGCACAGAGGTTGCCCAGCATGCTAAGGAGGCGGCGAAGGTAGAGCACTGGGAATGCCAGGAGCCTATCTTGCCCCCATTCCTTCAGGTCTTATGAGCCACATACCTCTCAATATAATAATGATATATCTCATTTCAGACATCTGACCTTCTTGGAGGAGGCAAGAGGATAGATAAGAGACTGGGTATTTTATGCAAGAGAACCCAAGTACTTTCCAAAAGAACTACAGTTGACCCTTGAACAACATGAGGCTTAGGGGCACCAAACCCCTACACAGTTGAAATTCCACATGTAACTTTTGACTCCCCCAAAACTTAACTACTAATAGCCTACTGTTGACCAGAAGCCTTACTAACAACATAATCAATTAATACATATTTTGTATGTTATATGTATTATATACTGTATTCTTACAATAAAGTAAGCTAGAGAAAATAAAATGTTATTAAGAAAATCGTAAGGAAGAGCAAATACACTTATACTACTGTATTGTAAAGAAAACAAAACGAAACCTGTGTATAAGTGGACCCATGCAGTTCAAACCTGTGTTGTTCAAAGGTCAACTATGTTTAAAATATTGGATGGAACTTTAAACTAGATTGGACTTTTTAAAAAATTTTTTATTTTCATTTTTCTAAGCAGCAGGTGGTTAGCATGGGTAGAAGACCAGATCAGCTGCAAAGTGTTGAAGGCTCAAGTTATCTGTACATCTGGATTATTATACTACAATTACAGTAGGTTAATATGTATTATCAATTTCCAAGAGTGAAAGACTGTGTAGTGTTTTCACACTTATTTCAACACAGGACCCTGTCTTTTCCTCCAAGAATAATAAAATATAACCTTGATTGCATGCTTTCTATCTGCTAGGGACTATATTAAGTAAACATATGCCCCAATAATAGTATAGAATAACACAAAAGTAGTTTCTGTACCATTCCCACCGTGGCAGAGGAAATTTGCAGTAAAGCTAATGGATCTCAGGGGTCCTTTTCACTTGCATAGGCCTCTTCTGAGGCCCTATATCTAATTTTGTATTTATAATTTTGTGTTTTTCTTTTAAAGGGCCACTATATTTCAGCTCCACTATCCCTTGCCACCTGACTGCCACCTACAAGAAATGCAAGGTCCATAACAGAGCTTACTTACCTGGTAAAGAAAAATAATGGGAGAACAGATCTGCATTAGCCACTTGCATCTTAGAGATTAGGAAACGGAGACAGAATTATACAGAGCTTTAGTAAGTTATTCAGTCATACCATTAGTGTCCCTCAAGCGCTGGGATTTGAGCCCAGTCGTCTGACCCCACATCCCACACACTTAATCACTAGGCGGTACTGCCTCTCTCCAGCTTGAGGCATTATTTCCATTATAAACTAGTTTTGGAATTTGTTTATAGTAGACTAGGTCAGGTGTCTTGGGGGAAAAAATCAATCCACCTACTTACACCCATACGGAATTAAGTAACCACATGAGAATTTAAGGATAAAGCAAACCTAATTCTGCCAGATGGGAAACTAAGTCTGGGCTGCTGGCTCCCAGCTCACCTTCAACTCTGGGCCATAAAGGACCAGAAGAGGCCAGAAGAAGGAGTAAGAAACTTATGAAACGGAGAGCCATGCTCAGCAATGGAAGCCAACATTGTGAGTGCTCCTTAGGAATCAGAAGGTAGTGTAAGCCCAACATAGAGTGAAATGCTGGTGAGGATGGAGGGGAGGCTCAGAGGGCCACAACTGAGATGTGAACTGAGGCAGATAGTGCTGAGGGCAAATTACTTCCCACCCCCCCACTCTCCTATGGGAACCTAAAATGGCGTGGCAATCATAGTCAGTCAGCCAAACTGGGGTCAGAGCTAGAATATAACTCTTCTTTTTAAAGTTGGAAGTTTGACCAACATTGAAGGCTTGCAGGTGTGTACAGAAATCAGAACTCTGCAATGGGACGTTTGCTGTACATGAACACATACACACACGTACACACACACATGCTGCATGAGCATAAACCTCCCAGACCCAGAACGTTGCCCATTACATTGATCTCATGGAGGTAGAAGGCAAGAGTATTCGCTGGGAGCAACCACATGAAAATAGGAACAGAGCCTGGATCTAGCTGCAGTGGAAAATCAGGGGAGGTAGTGCCTTACTGTGCATTTCCTATATTCCTCACTCCCTGACCAGGATAGGAAATAAAAAATAAAGCCATTTGCTCTGAGACATGAACAGTGCCTCCAGTGGAGGGATTAAGAATACCCCAAGGGAGGAGTGGACCCCTGAAAAGGAAAATAGGAATAATGGCACCCAGACTAAGGTATACATGCATTGGCTAACTGAACATGGAAAAAAAAAAAGGTATACATGCATTTCTTCTCTCCTCCCTTGTCTTCTCATCCCCTCTCCACTCATTTTTTTCTTCTCTTCTCTCTCTGTCTCATGCACACATGCATGTGTGCACGCACACACACACACACACACACACACACGCACATACACACATACCCTATGAGAAACATAAACCAGGGCTTAGGCTTTTGTTCAAGGTAAATGTCACTAACCAAGGCAATCCACTGGTACAAAAAATAAAGATGAGCTTAAAGGGAAAATTAATTAGATCTCTAAGGAATGTGAGCATTTTGAAATAAAGATGATAAACTCAAATTACAACAAAATTTAACAATTTCAAAGACAGAGAAAATTCCAAAGCCTTCCAGAAGCAAAAAGAAAAAATAAAAATAGAAAAAGGCAAATAGAAATAATCACCTCCAAAATCAAGAATCAAAGAGGGATTAGACTTTTTAACAGCAATACTAGCTAGAAGACATTGGAGCTATATCTTCAAAGTTCAGAAGGAAAATACATTTAAACGTAGAATCTTATTTCCAGCTAAACTATAGTTTAAATGTGAGGAGAAATAAATATTACAGAAAGTTTACCATATATCCTCTTTGAAATAGCTATTATAGGTCAAACTCCAGGAAAAAAAAAAAGAAATAAATTCAGGAGCAGGCAGTGAGATATGTGTGAAAGAGTAAAGAATTGTGTACTTTACTGTATGGTGACTAACATAACATAATAAAAAAAAGAATTGTGTACTTTAATTGTTTAAATGAGCAATTACTACAAATAAACCCATCTGACCAATATGAATCTGGAATGAAATTCTAAATCATACAAATAGGAGCTTGGAGTATATAGATGTAGGATATAGATGAAAGTGTGTTAAGAACCAGTTAAGTTTATTTGTTTGGAAAAAAGACTGGATATTGATAAACTTAGATAGTTCCCCTAGTTTAGTAATTTAGAAGTAACTGCCAGAAGAACAAAAGTAGAATGGGTAACTTTCAAAATAGCTGAAGCAAATATGATATCCAATAAATGAAAGGAAAGGAGAAAAAGACACAAAACTCAGGAAGAAAGCATGATGTTTTTTCCTAGCTTCTCTCAAGGTTTTGTATTTAGGTAGTTACTTTGGAAAGAATCCCAAAGAACAGGAGTAGGGGACTGGCAAGAGTGACACTGACTAGGAGGGAAAGCCAATTTAATGGAATCAATTTAAGACTGCATTATTAAGTCAATCAGAATGGTGGGCAACTAGGGCTCAATCCACTAGGGTCTTCTGAGGAGCCATGCAGAATGCACCTTAGATGGGTGCCTTGGGGGCTAAGTTGGTTAAGCATCCGCCTTCTGCTCAGGTCATGATCCCAGGGTCCTGGGATTGAGTCTCTCATCGGGCTCCCTGCTCATTGCGGAGTCTTCTTCTTCCTCTCCCTCTACTGCTCTCTCTCTCTCTGTGTCAAATAAATAAATAAAATCTTTAAAAAAAGAATGCACCTTAGAATTATCTACTCAAAGGATAGAAGAGAAGGATATTTATCTTTCAGCTCCTATGCACCGTTGATCAAGGGTTGCCCATGGTTGTTAATTTGCCTGCACTTCTTGGTTCATCCATGTGTCACAATGGTGAGAGGTTCTTACAGGTGTCCCAGGCAGTGGTGATAAAGAAGCCTTGGAGTAGAAAGCAAGAGATCCACAGTGCAGCTGAGACAATGTGTTGTCAGGTTATACCTGTACACAGGTGGTAGCTTCAACAAAGGCTGGAGTAAAACGAAAAGCCAAAAGATGGCAGCAATAATTGTAATGATAATCCTTATACAGAGGTTCAACTCATTAGGTTAAAGAAATGTAGTACTATGTTATTTAAACTTCAAGGGATACGTACAAAAATATTAATATACTGCTCCTTCGAAGACTTGGCACATAATCTATATTCCCTGACTTTAATAAATTAAAATTAGAACTGAGAAACAAGGTTCTTAGGGGGAACTTCCTCCTTTTATTTCTTCCTCCTCCTCCTTCTTCTTTTTCTTTTTGTTAAGTAAATTTGGTTATCTGAATGAGTCCTGTTGAAAATAACTAAATATACTGGATAAGTAATTTTAAAAACTCTTCTTTAAAAAGTCTTCTTAGAATTAACAAAGAGCCAACAAGATTGTAAGGTTACCAGGTAAAGCCTGAAGGGAACAGAGGAACCTAAAGGGGTAAGCCAATGCAGAGCCCGCTTTTTGCTTGAAAATAGTTGCCAATCCCAGTAAATTTGAATGTCCATTTTGCTAACTTCATTTGAGTGAGGAAATGAGAAAAAAAAGCCCAGGGTCATACAAGGTGAGCAATCTAATACTAGACACTTCCCACAATAAGCTGGACTCTCAAAAAGTTACATTCTGAGACTAAGGGTTAACTAGAAATGAACCAGCACTTATGGGGTATTATAGTATACATTTCCATCATTGAGGTAGCCCCAGGGACCTTAAGGCTTGAACATGGATTAAGGTGGACTTGATATGGTAATATAATTAAAGTAGTATCTTTAGGTATCTGGCAGAAACCAATTTGAAACTTCTCTGGGAAAAGATCTCAGAATATCTTGTAATAGTTTTTGAAGTACAATGGCCACAAGGCAG
The DNA here is from genome assembly GCF_004348235.1 of Phoca vitulina. NCBI lineage: Eukaryota > Metazoa > Chordata > Mammalia > Carnivora > Phocidae > Phoca > Phoca vitulina. The sequence goes on from NW_022589704.1 coordinate 43,855,273, forward strand.
CCCAAAATAACCAAGTTAATAAACAAAACTCTACCAATGAGAACTGGGAAAAGTAATAGACAAAAGAAACAGATGTGCAAACCTTTAGATACCAGAATTATCAGCCAAAGACTATAAGACCAAACTATGTTTAAATAAATAAAGACAAATTTGGAGGAAAAGTTTGTGGGGAAGGAGAACCTATAAAGACTGAGATCACATTTAAAAGGGAACAAACAAAACCTCTAGAACTGAAAAATACAGTGTTCCAAATTAAGAAATCTGTGGGTAGGTTAAACAGTAGATTACGTACAGCTAAAGAAAGAATTAGTACACTAGAAGATAAGAGAAAATATCCAGAATGCAGCATTGGGAGGTAATAAAATAGAATATATGAAAGAGGGTTATATGTTTAAAGGATAGAATAAGAAGGGTTAATATAACTAATTGGAGTCTCAGAAAGAAAGAAAAGAGAGACCAATACTTTAAAATATAATAGCTGAAATTGCACTACTAGATATTTATCTAAAGGATACAAAAATGCTGATTTAAAGGGGCACATGCACCCCAGTGTTTATAGCAGCACTATCACCAGTAGCCAAACTATGGAAAGAGCCCAAATGCCCATCAACTGATGAATGGATAAAGAAGATGTGACATATATATATATATATATATATATATATATATATATACATACACACACAATGGAATATTACTCAGTGATCAAAAATAATGAAATCTGGGGCGACTGGGTGGCTCAGTCGTTAAGCCTCTACCTTCGGCTCAGGTCGTGGTGCCAGGGTCCTGGGATCGAGCCCCGTGTCAGGCTCCCTGCTCTGCAGGAAGCCTGCTTCTCCCTCTCCCTCTGCCCCTGCTTGTGTTCCCTTTCTCACTGTGTTTCACTCTCTGTCAAATAAATAAATAAAATCTTAAAAAAAAAAAAAAGAATGAAATCTTGCCATTTGCAACAACGTGGATGGGACTAGTGTGTATTACGCCAAGTGAAATATGTAGGTAACCTATATAAACAATGGGTGATATAAAACAATAGTAATTATGCCTTGCAAGTTTTAAAAAAGTAATATATTTTCTGCAATGGTGAACATGGTAATTCCAAACAATGCAATTGCTGAGAACAACTAGAAGAGCTAGCATCAGCGAGCCTAAGAATTATAGGGCCAAGTTTCAGGAAAAGGAAAAAACACAGATGGGAAGCCTGATATTTGGGACATCTATTGATTCCCGAAGAATCAGCTAATAGGCTAACAGCTGAACTAGGCTTTTCAGACTCATAGGGTTAGCAGGACAAAAACTGGAGGGCAGGACCAATTAAGTAGTAATGTGGTACTTGTAACACTCCCAGCCTCAGGTGGCATTCCCAAATGCTACACTCTAGGAGTAAGTGTGAACTAAAATAGAACAGCCAGCTTCAAGTCACCTCAGGAACTGGATTAAACTAAAACAATCTGGGGTCACTAATGTACCTAGACAAGAGTAAAACCTTTTTGGAGGAAAAATAGCATCATTCTAGTCCTCAAAATATTTCTACTATATATATATATATATATTATATATAATATATATATATTTATTTATCTATCTATCTATCTATCTATCTATCTATCTATCTATCTATCAGAGAGAGAGAGCGCACAAGCAGGGGGAGCGGCAGGCAGAGGGAGAAGGAGGCTCCCCACTGAGCAAGGAGCCTGATGCGGGGTTCGATCCCAGGACCCTGGGATCATGACCTGAGCCGAAGGCAGACACTTAACTGACTGAGCCACCCAGGTGTCCCTCTACAATTTTTCATATTCAATTCCAGTATCAAGCTAAAGAAAACCCATACTAGTAAACATCCCCAAATAGTAAGAGAAATAATAGATAATAGAAAGAGATATACAAGGATACAGGTATTATCAGATATGGGTACTTAAAATAACAATATTTTCAAGGAACTATAAGCAAAATTCAGAATTTCGACAGGGAACTAAAAACTATACAAAAGAGATGAAAAGAAATTCCAGAACTAACAAGTACAATAACTGAAATTAATAATGGAATTAATTGTTTTCAAGGCAGATTACACACAGCTCAAGAGAGAATTAATGAACCAGAAAACAGATCACAAAAAAATGTCCAAACTGAAGGAGAAAGAGAAGAAAGTTTAGAAAATAGAGAAAACAGTGTAAAGAGAATAAAGAGTAAACAACAAAATAAATGTATGGATAAATTAAATTATAAATAAAATTGCATACAACATAATAACTTGAATAAATATGTGTGTATACACATACAAATGTATGTATATGTATGTATGTATACATCCATGCATGTTTCTGTATTTTTATGCATATATACACGTACATTAATACCATATATATGCATGCGTGTATATGTTGAGTGTCTTTTGTGAGACTCTTACCCATTCTATTGCGTTGTCTCTGAACAAATTAAGGAAAACATCATGAGGAAAATTTCAAAATATTTAGAACTGAATGAAAAAGCTTATTAAGAGAAAAAAGGAGGAAGATGTAATTAAATATACTGAACAAAAAAAGTGAAAAGAGCCAAAAGAGTAACAGATTTAAAAGAATTAACAAAAGCACACCATAAACTACTACAAGTTAGTAACTATGAAAACTTGAAGAAATGAAAACAAATATTGAAGAAAGAGAAAATTTTGAGATTTCCCAAGATGAAAGAAAACTTAAATAGGTCAATAGGTACTAAGGAAATCTAATCAATTATTTTTAAAAAACCATTTAAAATTGGCTAAGTCTAGACTGTTTTACAAATAAGGTCCACAAAAAACCCATATTCTCTAATTAGTGGGAAAGCTACCCAATTAATTTTATAGTACTAGCACAATCTTCATAACAAAACTGAAAAGGATAAGAGAAGAAAAGGAAATTATGGGCCAATTTCATATATAAACATAGCTGCAAAAATACTAAACAAAAAAGTAATTAAATCCAACATGCTATAAATAACAACAATAACAACAGTAACAACAGAACATCATGATCAAGTAAGGTTTATACCAGAAAGGGAAAGCCTAAAGAGGGAAGGCATTTAAATATAAAAATAAATGCAAAAAAAGAATTTGATAAAATCCAACAACTATATATGATAAAAAGCTCTTAAGAAAACTAGGGATGGAAGGGAATTCCCTTACTTTGATAAGGGAAAACTATAGCAAGCATCATATTAATTGAAAAACTTTAGCACCATTCCTTTTACATTTAGGAATAAGATAAAGATCCTCATTATTGACCCAGAACACAGTAGGTCCTGGCCAATAGAAGACAAGCCCCGAACCAAATAAATTAAATAAATAAAAGAGAAATAAATATAATATGAGATTAACATACAAAAATTTGCAGTGTTCCTCTTTCCAACAATTAGAAAATAAGATATCACAACAGTAACAAAAATATTAATAAGTCCCACTACATTAATCAACAATGAACGAATGCATAAGGAAAATTTATTGGTTAAAGTTCTTTAAACGTTCCAAAAAGGTTATAAAATTCTATTAAAGGTTACAAATAATGGAGGGATATACCATGTTTATGATTGGAATGACTCATGCGGAAGTGGGAAGGAAATAAGTTTTTCTAAATATAAGAGCATGGAATCTAAAAACAGGAGTAAAAAATAAACAGTTGTAAATTTATACAATTATGTAAAATTTATAAACAAACACTATACTATGTATTTTAAGGTATATATGTGTGTGCCTACATACACATATTCCTGGTATGAATTCTATTTCTTGATCATGAAGTGTTTTTACATATATCCATATATTTTATTTTAAGGACAAACATTAAAGACCCAGGGAGGCTTATTATTGCTTTCACAAGTGCCTTAAGTGTAACCTAGGCTGGTCCTGAAAGACTTAGTATCTCTGAATACTTAGCTTCGTTTACCCAGGGTTACAAGAGATGGTGCTGACACACTCAGTAAGTTAGAATGAGAATAAAAATGCTCCAAATGCATTTACAGTGTAATATCATACCTCTACTTGGGTTTATTAATGCAATATCACTTGATGGCTAATGGACACTGGGCACTCTGAGGCTCAGTCTTCTATCTGAGATGGTGTACTACTCAGGAATTCGATTACCAGTAATGGGACTCAGCCATGAGAAGGAATCTGATTTCATTCCTGAGGTGGAAAGAAGCAAGCAACAGACCGACTCCAACTCAGGCTGTGTTTTGTTTTGTTTTCAAAGTAGACATTTTGATGAGGTATCTAGGTCACCTGGCAGCTCCCATTCATCACTCAGTTTCTAATCTCCTTGCTGTGCCCATGCACAGCACAAATCAGACTGTTCCCTATGCTCTAAGGGGTTCTCGGCTCCCCTAGAAGCCTAAATTACTTACCCCTGGCACAGAATTAGAGTCATTGCTTCCCACTACTTGACAATGATCTTTAGAAAGATTAGGAGTCACAAAGAAATTGTTCTGATTTTGCACCATCTTTGAGCTTCTAAGTGCTCTGAGAGCCCCTAGGGCAGAGCGGAAGGCCTCTGCCCCAATCTCTGTGGCCCACATTCTTAATCTTCTCCTTGGAGGTTTGTACCAGACTTCTTAGACTTCCACATATGTACCAGGGTAGGGACGCTCTCAGAGATGGTAAAAGCAGCCGATGTCCCAGCCTCCATCAACGGCTATAAGACATGGTCAGAAGTATTTCATTCCCCAACTTTGTGTTCTTAAACATTTCTGATTATAAGTTGTAGATCATTTTTGAGACCAGGTGAATCTATGATAAGAAATAGTGAGCTATTTAAGTTACATAGTCATCCTACATAAGAGAAAAAAATGTTATGATTTTTTAAAATTATTCTTTACATTATCCACTACTGCATTTGTTCACCTTATGTGATGTCATTATTGTTAATTCCTGTTATTGTAAATTTGATTTCAACTTACATCTGAGCAGGGTCTGGGCTAACTCTGGATTTAAGGGAATTGAAGGGCCTTAAAATCACTTAATTTATTATATCCCTGATGTCCAAGGAGAAACAGTGTTATAGCAAAATGTAAAGACCATTGTTTTATATGGGTCTGGAAAACAGTGCTCTTTATTTTCCGTGAGAATTTAAAGACAGTGATACCATGGGGATGTTTGGCAGTTTTCTAGGTGATTTGTCCTCTCAAAAGGTGTATTTTATCCAAACGTTGTCAATTTTCAAGATAAAGGTAATTTTCATCTTATTAAAATAGCTTAACATTCTTTGGTCAAATATACCCTCACTATGTGATACTTATGGAAGTAGCATGTTTTCTACATTCTGATTTTGGGCTACTCTATTTTGTTGTGATTTTCTCTAGATCTCATCATACACTAGGTCAGTGGTTTTCAAAGTGTGGTTCCTTGGGCCAGAGGCATTGGTAGCATATGAGAACTTGTAAAAATGCAAATTCTCAGGGCTTACACCAGAACTATTGGATTAGAAACTCTGGAATTGGGGATCCAGCAATCTCTGTTGTGAGGGAAATGCCAGGTGATCCTGATGCATGCTAGTTTGAAAGCCTTTGCCCTAGATCATTTATACCCTCCACATATAGCATTCAGGGTAGCACCATGGATGTCTAAATTAACCCAATTTTCTGATGCTGGAATGTCGGATTTTGTTGTAATATTCCCTGGAGGCTCATGGGGCAAGTTCACAGCTTGAAGTTACAATTCCTTCAGAAGAAAATGGACAGTTCTTTGCCAAGAACTCTAGAAAGAGGCAGATCCTGGGATAGGCAATGGGGACTGAGGAAGACACCTTACCTTGCGGGTGAGTGGGGATTATTTTCTCCTCTCCAGGCCTGGTGATTATGGAGACTAGAGAGTGGAGGGAAAGGTCTGCTCCTCTTAGGATGGAGTGGCCCAACTGGAGAAGAGGATCTCTCCCAGCAGCTGGGTTATGTTGGAACAACATTCCAGCGGAGGATCTGCTGGAGTTCCAGAAACGAAACCATCTACCCCATGCAGAGGGATCTCGTGAGACCAATGTCAGCAGAGGTGGTGGCATAGAGGCCCAATGAGAAAGGAGCCTGTATGACAGTGCTTGGGACACTATTAGGACAAACCTGAGAAAATAGGGGTCTAAGACAGGCTGGGTGCTGCGGGCACTGTAAGGCTGGCAGTACAGATGAATGTTATACCCGCAGGCTGGGGAAGCCTAGACGCGCCTTCACACCAGCTGGCCTGCCCAGTTATCACAACTTCCTTTACCCTTGCTTTGCTGACCTCTAATTCCAACAAACTGCCTGGTTTTCCTATACCTCACACTATACCTACGTTTTCCCTTGGCCATGGCATTATAATATATAAAAATCAATGAAATTTGAAAGGCAGGAAATACAATTTCACAGTTAAGTCAGGGATATTGCAAAAACACATCTTATTAATACTGATTCTTCCTCCATTTCTCCTACAATACTGTAAACCAGTACCTATGAAGCAATCAGGAACTGAAATAAGGAGAAATCCCACATAAGAATTTTGAGAGGGAAAGCTAGGCCTCACCCTTCTCTGGTAAGAATTTGGGAAAGTAAGTCAAATGTTAGTTAGAGTTCCCCTCAACCTATTTGACCTCCTTGACTTTGAGAGTTATAATTTTATGTGTAAAGTTTTTAAAAAGAGAATAATTTTTTTTATCTTGAAATGAGGCCTTTATGGAATTTTATTAAGAATCCCAAAGAGTTCAGAAACAAAACAAAACAAACTGTAGATGAACTACATAGCTTCTAATATGTGTTTTATCACTAGCTTTTTATTTGAACTTCTTAATCACCCATTTCCTTTTGATCCCAATAGACCACTCCTAGACATTTCTCATGAGTTTCATATCCAGGCTGCCAAGATGAATATCTTATTTGAGACTTTCCCTGATTCAACTTCCCAAACCCAGTCATTTCAGTCATTTCAGCTTTCCTTATAGAGTGGAGTTCTTGGTGTAGAGGCACCAAGAATAATCCCAGCTAAATCAATGGGGAATGGCTTGTGGTCTTTCCAAACGTCTTCACAGAACATCTTTTATTATAACAAATTTAGCTTTCTTTATATAACTGGAAGCAATTACATTGGTTAACATGTCTTTTTGAGTTGTCCTTATGTACAATTTGGACATGTCCCTAAATTTCTACATGGAGCAGAGACAGTGTCACCAGAAGAGTTTAATGGCAAATGTATTGGGTTATCAGTAAAGAAAGCTGGCTTTGTTAACTTGGGCAAGTTATTTAACTTCTCCAGGTCCCCACTTCTTCATCCATAAAATGAAGGAATTGGATTCTGATCTTAAATAATATTTAGTAGTCTTTAAAGTCTAGTCCAGACATAAATATTTTTGATGCTGTAAAATTCAATTTGATCTGTTCTTTTGCATTACCTCACATTGTCTAGTTGAGTTTCTTTCCACAGAATACTAATAAACATTACTGGATGACTCTTAGACCATGTTTCCAAAACTGTGTCCTGGCATTGCTTTCTCGAGACACCCATGCCTGACTTTGTATGACTCCACTCTTTCAGCAACGCACTTCTGGAACAAGCAGTACTCAGCTGGTGAAGGATGAGGCTGGACATCATCCTGAAATCAAATAGACTCATCTAAATAGCCAACTTCTATTGGCAAACCAGCCCAATTCCATAGTTCTCAAACTAAAATAAAAATCCATTTCACCTCCTTCTCCAGCTTGAAGTCCTAGGACCAAGTACATGTGGATAAATAAGACAAAACCAGGAAACAACAACTTTAATGAAAGCTTGTTTTAAATAATTGTTTATTTTATGCTAGATGTTTTGTCATATACTTGAAATATCTTTTTTATTATCTTAAAAACTCAGTGAAGTAAGTATTATCATTCCCATTTTACAGATGAAGACAAGTCTCAGAGAAATTTGGTGACTTGTCAAAGATCACACAACTAGTAAGTGAGAGAATCAATTAGAACCCAGGTCAGTTTGGATGCTCACTATATCACCCTGGTTCTCACATTTTAAATATTGACTCATAAACATCTGATATTAGAATACATAAGAATAATAGCATAGACATTTGAGTAAAAAGAACATTAATCCATATAAATATGGCCCTTCTCTTCAGTACACCTAGATGTGGCCCACACAGTTGCCAAAGATTACTTAGCAGTCTCTAATTTCAACCCTTCCCTCTCCAGCTTATGTTTCTTGCTGGCAGAATAGTAGGATCTAGGAATAGAATCTCCTCAGTTGGGTGAATTTAAGCTGTTCCTCAGTGATGGTCACCACTTAACATTACCACAACAAAAAACATACCTCTTGAGTTGCTAGACAATTGTTTACCCTAAATTCTAATAAAAAAAGAAAAGATGTTTTAGTGAACTATTAGTCCCTGGTTTTTTTTTTTTTTTTTTTTTTTTTTTTTAGACAGAGACAAAGGACATAGTTACTTAAAAGCATTTTGTTGAACTGGTTGCATTTCTTGGACATTTAGGATGATGATACTGATTGCTATAAGGTACCTCAGTTGGACTATAAATATGATTTGCTCAAACAAGAATTAATCTAGATCCAAGAGACAAAGACTTTATGGCTGCCAAATTCAGAATCATCGGGGAGGGGGGGCGGTATAGAAAATAGGTGATAAGGAGAGAGACCAGAAACCTTTAAGATACCAATGTTCAGGAGCTGGACAAAAATTAAGAATAGAGAAGTCAGCAGAGGTAGGAGAGGGCAAACAGAGGTCAGACAATAAGAATTAGGATTAGGATGACTATTTCTCAAATAAATATACACACTCTCAAATAAATAAATAAAATCTCTCTCTCTATATATATATAATATAAGGCCAGAATTTGATATATATATTGAGATTTTATTTATTTATTTGAGAGAGAGCGAGAGAGCGAGAGAGCTTGAGCAGAGGGGAGAGGGAGAAGCAGGCTCCCTCTGAGCAGGGAGCCCGACACGAGGCTCAATCCCAGGACCCCGAGATCATGACCTGAGCTGAAGGCAGACGCTTAGCCAACTGAGCCACCCAGGTGCCCCCAAACTGAATATGTTTTATAAGGCAGTGAATTAGGCATTTTGGTTCAATAAATCAATCAGCCGATAATTAGGGTATATGTATAACTTATTACTCAAACTGGGTGAAGGGGAGCAAAAGAGATTATTAGTAATTACTCCAGGCAGCAGGTGTAAGCTGGGATGACCCTAGGAGGCATGGCTGCCCTGTCAATAATCCACGTGCTCGACACTGTGCTAGGCACTGGGGATGCGGTGGAAAACAAGGCAGAAATGGGACCTGTGTTCATGGAGTTTACGTCCTACGGGAATGACAAACATTGAACAAAAAACTATAACTGTGTTTAGTGTCGCTAGAAAGAGAGGTGAAAGAGCCACAGGGTTTATTAGAGAGGAAATGACGTCCTCTCAGAAGCTGGCAAACGGTCCCCTCTGGAGAGGACATTGAAGCTAAGACTACAAAGATGAGTGGGAGTGTGAAGGGGAAGAAGTGAGTATGAGTGTCCAGGCAGAGGGAAGAACATTTACTGAAACCTTAGGATGGGAAAGAACATGACATTTGATTTCAAAATTCTGATATAAATTTTTTCAAATTCTTAGTCTTTTTTTCTCATTGCTTTCTTCCCTTATGGTTTATATTCCTTTGAACATTTTAAACATACTCTGTAAACCTTTCATTAAGGTTGTTCTACACTTTCAAACTGTGCCTCCTATTTCTTTCATCTGCTGACCCTCAGGCATAGTTATTTGTCATAGTACGGTTTAGAAATTTTGACCATAAGCTAGTCATTAGAAGAGAGTTCTCTGTGGGGAAGTGGTTTACAGGCTGCTTTTGTTTTTTCTCAACTTGAGCAAAAGAATCAGATGCCTTTTTAGGTTCATTTCTCTGCTTCAGGTTCCTCCACTCAGGCCATGTGATTTCAGCTTCTCCATCTGTGTGTGGCATGGACCTGGGTGTTTGATTTCTTGCAGGTGATGTCTTCTCTGTGATCCTGGGATACTATAAACCTTCTTGTTGTTTATTTGGGCTGATGGCCAGAGTTTCCGTAGTCTTCATTTCAAAGTCAGTACAACCTTTTGTGACTCACAGGTTTATCTAAATAGCTCAGTCATCTTTCCTCTTAGGTCCCAGAACCTGGAACCTTCTTCCAGGGTGGTTGTTAGAACCAATTCCAGCCTTTAAAGCCTATATCATCTGGTTGTAACAATTCTATGAGCTGTGTGGGGCATAAGATTCTGCTTAGCACCCTGACTTGGAGTTCCTCTTTAATTATGACACTTGGGACACTCTTTCTTGGTTTAGAGCCCAGCCATATAAAGAAGTTTTAAGTGATTTTTTTATTCCATGTTTAGAACAGAAGAATGAAGAATTCTTTTGTATTAGCTCATGTTATTACATGATAAATTTGGGAAACTGTTTTAAAAACATACTCATTCATTCAAAAAATATTTATGGAGCATCTGTGATGTTCTAAGTATTATAGGACTGAAGGATAGAAGGTAAAAGTAGAGGGGCATGAAATAAGGTTGAAGAGTGAGATGGAGTGTAAAAGTCACATTAAGAATCTGGATTCTTTTCTTCAGAGCAAATGGGCAGCTACTGATAAATTTTAAGATAAGTTTGCATTTTAAAAATGCAGAGTGGGGGGGGCGCCTGGGTGGCTCAGTCGTTAAGCATCTGCCTTTGGCTCAGGTCATGATCCCAGGGTCCTGGGATCGAGCCCCGCATCGGGCTCCTTGCTCCGCGGGAAGCCTGCTTCTCCCTCTCCCACTCCCCCTGCTTGTGTTCCCTCTCTCACTGTGTCTCTCTCTGTCAAAAAATAAATAAAATCTTAAAAAAAAAGAAAAAAAAGTGCAGAGTGGGGGCACCTGGGTGGCTCAGTCATTAAGCGTCTGCCTTTGGCTCAGGTCATGATCCCAGGGTCCTGGGATCGAGCCCCTCATTGAGCTCCTTGCTCAGTGGGAAGCCTGCTTCTCCCTCTCGCACTCCCCCTGCTTGTGTTCCCTCTCTCGCTGTGTCTCTCTCTGTCAAATACATAAATAAAATCTTAAAAAAAAAAAAATGCAGAGTGGAGAATGGGTTGGAGCCCAAAAAGAGCAGATGTGGGGGGAAGTGTACAGTAGTCCAGCAGGTGATGATGGTGACTTGAACTAGACAGGGAGGATAGATAAAAGTGAATGGACTTAAGAGATATTCAGGTAATTAATTTAGTTAATACTTGTGTTCAGACTTAACTGGGGAAGGGATAGGAATGAATCAAAGATTACTCCCAGGTCGGAGCGCCTGGGTGGCTCAGTCGGTTAAGCGTCTGGATCTTGATTTTGGCCCAGGTCATGATCTCAGGGTTGTGAGATTGAGCCTTGTGTCAGGCTGTGCACTAGGTGTGGAGTCTGCTTAAGATTCTCTCCCTCCCTCTCCTTTTGCCCCCCCCCACCCCCCCCCCCCCACTCACACTTGCTCTCTCTTAAAAAAAAAAAGAAAAGAAAAGAAAAAAGATTACTCCCAGGTGCTTGGCTTGAGTAGCTGAGTGGTTGTTAATACCATTTGATGAAATAATACAAGAAGGAGCAAACTTGATGGGAAATATCCCAAGTTCAGTTTGAGACATGTTGAGTTTAAGGCAGCAGACAGCCTAATGGAGATATCAAGTAAACCTCAGGCTATCTGGTTTGGGGCTTAGAGCATAAGTCTGAGCTGGAAATAAAAAAGAAAACTGAATTGTTGCGTAGTTGAGATTTTCTGAAGAGAGAGGGTAGAGTGGAAGAAAAAAAGGGTTTGTGATCCACCTTGAGGGATTCCCTCACTTGATGGTTGGGTAGAGGTAAAGAGGGGCCAAGAAAAGAATAACTAGAGGGAAGTGTTATATGAAGGATGACTTTTTTCCCTTTAAGGCAGGACAGACTTGAGAATATTTATTTGCTGATAGGAAGGACACCAAAGAGAAAGACCGATGTTATTATAGAGAGGAAGGACATTTGCCAACATAAAATTCCTGGAAAGTTGGAAGAGGATGGGGATTAAGAGCAGAGGTGAAGGGACAACATTGCAATAAGAGGGGAAAGGATAGGATAGATTCAGATGCAGATAGGTTTGTAAAGTTGATTTTTGAAAGGCTGTGGTAGTTCTTCTCTGACTGTGTGTTATTTTCTCTGTAAAGTAGAAGGTGAGTTCATCTGCTCAATATGATAGGGTAGGTAGAAGGAGAGAGGCTTGAGGAGACAGAGTTTAAGATAGAATGGACCATAAAGGCACAATAGGATTTCCAGGCAACGTTGCCAGCTCAGAAGTCTACCATATCATATGATTTTTCTCTACTAGTGTTCTTCAGCCTGAGTACAAACATAGAAGTGGGTAGCTGGATTCATTCAGCTTGGGCTTTGCCAGGCTTGGGGCTTTGCCAGACAGGTGCTACAAAAGGACAATGAATCAAGGTAAGTTAGAATATTGACAGGAAAGTGGCTAAGATGATGGATTGTGGAATATAGACTGGACAAGGGAGCAAACTAAATATAGGAAGGAGAAGATGAGAGGAAGATAGAATAGTGGTATGGGCTAAATGTTTGCATCACCCCAAAATTCATAAGTTAAAATCCTAACCCCCAAAGATGATGGTATTAGGAAGTAGGGCCATAGGGAGTGCTCTTGCTATGAGGGTGGAATCCTCATGAATGGAATTATTGCCATTATAAAACAGGCTCCAGACAGATCCGTAGGGCCCTTCTGTCATGTGAGGACACAGAGGGAAGGTGCCAGCTATGAACCCAGAAGACTGCTCTCATCCAACTATGTGGGCACCCTGAACTCAAACTTGTAGCTTCCAGAACTGTGAGAAGCAATTTTCTGTTGTTCATAAGCTACTCAATATGTAGTATTGTGTTATAGCAGCCCAATGGACTAAAACAAATGGTCAGTGGGCTGCAAGTTGCAAGTGAAGTAGTGATAGATCCCAGTGAGCCAACCAAAATGATCAGAGTCTATAAACCAAGATTATCAAGTTTGTAGAAGTGGTTTCAAAGGTGGAACACTTTCCAGGGATGACTTCCAGAGTCTGACTCTGGGAATGGTAGCTGTATCAGTCAGGATAATATAAACTATTCTGCATTAAAAGATTAATGCCAATCTCAGATAAAAATATCAAATAAAACAAAGCTATATTTATCACTCATGCTGTTCTTTTGAAATGCTGCCATTTCAACACATAGCTTCCAGGTTTCTATGTCAGGGGACAAGACTGCACCAAGCTCTTAAATGTCTTGGTCTGGAAGGAAAACATGTGACTTCAGTTCACAATCCTTTGTCCAGAAGTAGTCGTATGGTTTCATCATTTGTGAGGAGGCTGGGAAATTTGAAGGAGCACATGGATATCCAGTGAGCAATTAATGTCTCTCCACAGCAGCTGAGATGGGTGGAGGAGAAGGTGATCACAAATAAAACGATTATGGAAGGTCATCCTTGATGATTGCCAGAGTAGGAAGGAAAACTGAATGAGGTGCTATAGCCTTTAGTGAAGGGGAGGGGCCATTGCAAGTTGGTAGATGAGAGCAGTGAAAAGGAAGGGAGTTGGATGGTGAATCCAAACTTCTTAAACAAGAGCAGGATTTTGCCCTGGGTGGAGAAGCAAGTGTCCAGGAAAATTCATTTGGGAACAATAAAGAAATCTCTCACTTGGGCAATAGGAATCCAGCCTTTCCACTAGACATCATGGGAAACAGAACTGTTGCCCAATAAAGTCTTATGGGGAGAAAGAATGGCCATATAGCTGGTCCTCATAAACACATACTGTTGTTTTTGTGATAGGAAATTATTTTTGAATATTAATTGGTATTCTTCCTGGTATTTCTTTCTTGTATTTTGTGTTTGCCCTGGTAAATAGCTAGTTTTTGCTCATTGCCTCAGGGTGAGGGTTGTGGCAAAGTGGAAAGCCACGGGCCTGAAACACTACTCCTAAATTCTTGTCTACAAATAGCCTAGGCCATGAAAAGGATGGAAAGGTGGGATGGGCAGAACAACAGCCCCCCAACAATGTCCGTGTCCTGACCCCTACAACTGTGAATATGTTAGGTTTTATGGTAACGGGGAATTAAGATTATAGATGGAAATGAGATTTAAATGTAATCACAGGGTCTTTAAATGTGGAAGAAGGAGGCAGAAGAGGCAGAAGATTATAGATGGAAATGAGATTTAAATGTAATCACAGGGTCTTTAAATGTGGAAGAAGGAGGCAGAAGAGTCAGTGTCAGAGTTAGACAACACGAAAACACTTGACCGGCCATTGCTGGCTTTGAAGATAAAAGAGGGCCATGCACCAAGAAAGGTGGGTCATCTTTAGAAATCTCAAAAAGGCAAAGAGATACATTCTCCCCTAGAGTCCTCAGAGGGAGTACAGCCCCACTAACACCCTGATTTCAGCCTAGTGAGACCCATTTCAGACTTTTGAACTCTAGAACTGTCAAATAAATTTGAATTATTTTAAGCCACTAAACTTATGGTGATATGTTAGAGCAGCAACAGGAGACTAATACAAAAGCAAAGAAAAAGTTTTCAGAATTGGAATTTGTTTTAAGTAGGCTCTACACCCAGCATGGAGCCCAACAGGGGGCTTGAACTCATGATGGGGAGATTGAGACCTGAGCCAAGATCAAGAGTCAGCATTTAACAAATTGAGCCACCTAGGCACCGCAAGAATTGGAAATTTAAGAAAGAAATTATGTGGGAAGAAGAAAGGGCGAACAATATCAGAGCAGAAGCAATGATAACATGAATATCTGTTAAGAGCTGAGAAAACAGCCTCTGCTGTCGGGGCCAATACAGGCAGGCAGCAAACTCCCTGAAATGAGGTCATATGATCTGTGCTTCTTACCTGGTAAAAGCGCAGGGAGACAGCAAGAGCCCTAAGCTGAATGGCTGTGTGCTGTGTTAGTCTGAAGGCATCTTAAATTGACCTCATCAAGAGCTCATTTTATTTTGGCCAGTAGTGCTCTGCCCCCTTTTCTCCGGCACTATATCCTAGTTTAGTGTGGTAATTTTGTCAACCTGTCTAGACTGAACTAACCTTTTCCTTTCCTGTAGGTCAGGGTGGGCCACAAGAGCCATTCTGGTGGGAGAGAGGGAGGGCGGAAGCCAAGGGGCAGCTACGTTGTAGCTCAACCATACTGTCACTTATCTACTGGCTCTCCTCATTGGTGAGCCAGGGCCACAGCTGAAACCGGGTCACCATCCCCTAGATCCTCCTTCAGCCTCTCTGAAGCCTGAGGTGGGTGTTTAACTCCATGAAGAGAGATGTGGCTTCTGTAGACCACCCACACCACCAAGGTCAGAAGCAACAAGAGCAGACAAAGGTTTCAGACCAACCTGTGGGCTCCATCTCAAGAGATCGTTTCTAGCTGGTTCTTGCTTTTTCCTACATCATATCCATCCTCTCTTCCCAAATGCTTACCTTGTGGACCTCAAGCTCCAACATCAGATATGAAGATGGTGGCCTTATAGAAACTGCTTAACTAATTCCCCAATTCCATTAGGTCAAATCCCTGTAATAAATCCCTTTGAATATGGTATAAGATAATGTATGTGTATATATACACCCTGTTCCTCTGAACCCTTGAGTTTCCATATTTGTTTTGGATGTTGCCAAAAATTCTTTTCGGTTTCTGTGATTTGTAGGAATTCTATTTAGTGCCTCTCGTGGATTATTATCCTGGTCATTTACTCTTTTGACTTTCCCTTACTTTCGTTGAATACTCTTTTTCTTGGACCAGCAGAATCTAAATGATTCATATTCAGGTAAAGTAATCATTTGTTTCTTACTTAAAGCTATCTATAAAACGCCTCTCCCTACCATTCCTTCAACACCCTCCCAAAAGCCTTGAAAGGATCATTCAAAATACAGAACTCAGATATAATGCTAATAAGGAACGAGTCAGGGATCCATGAATAAATTATGAATAGCGACAGAAGGCAAGGCGATGTTTGTGATTCAGCTCAACAGATTTCGCTGGCAAGAAAACATCCTGTAATCAATCCTTTGATTTCTGGAAAACATAGTTCAAAATAAAAAATGAAGTAATCCTGCAAATACAGCCAGAAACATAAGAACTAATACTTGCAAACTTAGAATTCCACGCTTCTGACCCCTTTTTAAAAAAAGACTTAAGCTACATGGAAAGAGCAGGGGATCTGAGAGTCACACGGGCCTGGGTGTCAGTCATGATTCCGGCATTCCATAGCTCTGTGGCTTTGAGCCAACAATTTAACTTTTCAGAAACTCAGTTTTCTTATCTACAAAATGGCAGTAATAGTACCAGCCTCATAGGATTGCTGAAAAGATTCGAAATAATACGTAAAACTTCTGGCACGTGAAAGGCACTAGGGGAGTGCTACCTCTTATTCTTAAGCAGCTCAAACAGCACATGTATCCCTCTGTTAATACCTTTAAAAATAAGTATCTCTGAAAATGAGGTCCTGGAAAATCCCTACAAATGGACGCATATATACTTTCCACTTGCTTAAGCCCACTCGCCTCACTTTCCAGCCACAAGATCCGCATCCACCAAAGCTTCTCCTGCAGAGTCTGAGGTCAAATTAAAGGTTGTAGGAGCTCACCCCCTTCATAGCTGGGGGAGGATGGGAGCTCTTGGCAGGAGCACTGCAGAGGAGCATCAGAGAAAGCATGCCCTGGTCCTTCAGCAGACAGCTGCGGCTTTAGTAGAGCACCAAGTGCTCTGTCACAAGACAGGGGAGGACAGAGAGAGGCCAGGCCCTTCCTGGCCCAGTTTGGAGGTGAGTGGGTGGGTAGATGGCTTTCCTCTCGGACTGCCTCTGACCGGTTTCCCACCTTCTTCTGTAGGTTCCCACAGTCAGGCTACCCAGCCCAGGAATTCCCAGAGTGAAAATACACTGACAGCTGTGTTTAGAATCTGTTTAACAGCATTTTAACAACCATACACAGGGCCAAATTTGACCTTTAAATTACAGGAAACTTATCCCCAAAAGACTGAATGAAAATGAAGAGTTCACATAAATAAAAATGTCCCCAGAATGAAATGAAATTATGGATGACGAAAGGAAAACATGCAAATAAAACATTATCCTATTACAGGCAGTAGTTTAAAAAATTCTGGGGCCAAGAGTACAAATCTTTATTCTATAACCTTAAACAGAATGCTCTTGTCACCTACTTACACTATAAGGCATCCAAGATGATTTAATTTCTGATTCTTGCCACATGTATTATTATTATTATTTTAGCTTAATAACTTTTTTTAAAAAACAGTAAACATTCATCTATTGCTCTGATAAGCATACCTATACCCTCTAAACACTTTCTACCTATTGTCTGAAGTTTCTGTAGACGTGTGGTGCAGAAGAACACCATCTTTATGAATATTATGAATTATTATAGTCCTGAAAATGAAAAACTGACAACATAGCATTTCTAATACTTTTCTTTTGCCTCTAGCAATAAACCCAATATAAGTGAAATTTTATTCACAGAAGTTAGAATTAGACAAAGAATTTGGTTTTAATAGCCAGTCCTCGTCTCTGATGAAATGTAAAACTATGCCCAGATTAGATGGACAGTGTTCTTAAAAGGCTGTTACTCTGGGTTGGCAAGGATTTGGGGGAAACAGGCACTTCTTAATACCCCTGCTACACATCTAAATCAATACATCTTTCTGAAGGATAATTTGGAAAAATGATTCAAATTCTTAAAGATGTATTTATTAAATATGTGTCTCTTTTAAAAAGACATCTATATGTATTTACAAAAAGATTTACCATCAAGGATATGTTTTGAAATGTTATGATGACAGAAATTTGAAATAACCTAAATGTCCTACAATAGAATATGAACTAAATTGTCAAATATTAATATGACATAATACTATATAATCATTAAGCAAATATGTATAAAAATATTTAGTGATGGGAAAATATTCACATTGTAGTCAGTTACTTTGTTTACTTACTGAGTATATAAGCCAAAATGTTAACAGTAATTATTCCTAAATGAAGAGATGATGAGTGATTTTTTATTTTAACTCTGTGCTTTCTATATTTTATAAATTTTCCATGATGAATATGCGTTACTTTGTATTCAAATTCTGTTAGGTATTAAAAACTATCTTAGAAACTCAGAATTTTAAGCATATTTATATTTATGTTTACGAAATTTATTTCAAAGCTTATGAAAAATTATAAAAACAAATTTATGGAACTTATTTATAATTATATTTGCATTTGTTATTAGAATCATGAAATTTCATATTTGTAAGGGACCACAGGGATATTCTGGTACAAACTCTAGATCCAAAGTTTGGCCTCTAGAAAGTTAAGAAACATAACTTACATCATTGGATAGTCTTTTTAAATCACTTATATGAATTATGACCTCTTTAGTCCTTAAAATGGTTCCACTTGGGCCACTTGTGATTTTTTTTTTTAAATAAAAGAGGATAAACTCTACTAGTTGGGTAAAAATAAATTATCTTTTCCTTTAAGAAACACAGGAAACAGTTTTTACCTTTAAAAGTAGGTCACTTGTAACATATTTCAGTACAGGTTAAAATTCCTTTGAATTACTTTCAAAATATCATGGTGTTAGGAAGACTTTCTGAAGTAAATTCATATATAAGATGTCAAACTGGAAATTCTGGTAATATTTTCTTTGGTCTTTCAGAGTTAAACTTAAAATGAATTTCTGTTTCCGTCCCCGAATGCAAACATGTACCACTGATAGACTGATTTACATAGCATTTAAAAAATTTCTTTTTAAATACATCGTTGAACTTTCATAGGCATTTCCCATTCTTGGGAATACTAAGCAAAAATTCATTTCTCAAATTGTGTAGGTGGTTCATCTATTAATGTGGTAGCAACTAAGCAGTAAAAATGCCAAAGTCTTTTTATAAAGGATACACCTTCAACTTCTTTTTTTTGACTACCCTGCTAGGAGCCGGTTACTGTGCTAGGCTGGGGGTACATCTGTAATAGGCCAGAGTTCCTGCCCTCAAGGAGCCTACAGAATAGAGTGAATACCTGACAAGCAGGCAATTAGATTACAGCTTGCTAAATACCATTCCAAGAGAAGTGCTCACATGAGGGGAGAAGGAGGATGGGACACTGGGAGAAGCCACCTGCAGGACCCGTTCAGCTCACACACCTTTCCCCGAAGGCTGCCTTCTATCTTTGCATCGCAGCCCTGTTTGTACTACGTACCTCCAACTCCAAACACAGAGGAGGTATTCCTGGGCTAAGGGATGCATACTTGACCCAGGCTGGAATGCATCTCAAGAGAACTTTGATCAGGTAGGTGTGGCAGTTGAGTAAGTCTGGTTATGTAAAATCAGAACTGAGGGGGTCGATGGAGGCTATACCAAGTAGAGTAAAGAAGGCTGCCCTGCAGAAGTTAGGAGAGGGGAGGGGACTCAACCCACTTGGGAAGAATCTGCTTCCAAGGTGCTCACCGCTGTGGCTGGCAAGTTGGTGCTGGCTATTGTTAGGGGGCCTTTGTCCCTGGCCACAGGACTCGTGGAGGAATGACAGCTCGCTCCCCCAACAGCAAGCAATCCAAGAGGCCAAGGCAGAAGCTGTCATGCTTTTCATGACCTTGTCTCTGGAGCCACATACCATTGCTTTCCCTGTATCTGTCAGCAGCCCATCCTGATTAGCTGTGGAAGGAGACCATGCAAGGTCCAATTACCTGCCTAGACTAGGACTTTAAAACGGTCATATTGGAAATGGCAGCAGCAGCCAGTGTTGCCTTTGAGAGGGGCAATATCACTCTTTCTCAAAGGGACAGGTGGGTACGTATTAGGGGGAAAAGGGGAGAATGAGATTAAACGGGCCACCGTATACCTGTTAAGCACTACTTTGGGCTAAGTAGTGTCATGTTAGGGATGCCACATGCATTGGGCCAAAGGACCAGAGACACTGCTCTACATGGTATAAATAGTTAACTTTATTTGGTTCCTGATATACTGTTAGGTTTTGCATAAACATATGGAGTTTGGGGAGAGGTTTAAGGCAGACTGAACCCCTTTGGAGTAGTCCTAAATAGAACCAGAGTTCTAAAAAAGTCCTAAGATTTAGGGTTTAAGACTAAGGAATTAATCCTAAAACTTAGGATTCTGGGGAATCCTATGACTTTCTGGGAGGAACCTTGACTTTTTTGGATAGCTACCTTCCAGCATCATGGACACAGTGATCCTCAACTCTTCACATTATATGTATAGTCATTAGGTTGTATTTGACAATAGGATGTTTGAAAGTAGAGCTGTCATCAAAATCCTTACCCTTCTCTTGGATATATAAACTAGTCCTTTCATGGTTTCATATACACAGCAAAACAGCTATGGGGGCGTAGAAGCAATTAATAGAATTTTAGAGTTCTCAGGGATGGGTGGGTTCTAAAGAAGCTAAACACATTTTTGAGGTGTTCATAGATCAAATAAACCCCCAAACAAACCCCAAAACAAAAAACAACCCTTCAGGATAGGGTTGAATTTTGTGTTTTGTTTTCATATCATATATTTAAAGAAATAGACAATATTTTACATTCATCACAATTCTCAGAGGTGAAAAAATCTAATGTAGTTAATTAGATAAAATAAATTCTCCTAACGCACCCCAGAGTCAATGGAGATAAATGATCTCCAAGGACAGGAAAAATAAAGAAAGAAAATAAAGAAAAAAAAAACAGAACAAGAGGATATTTGCAGTGGTTTTTTTACATACATTTGGAAATCAATTCAGATAACACCTGGGTACCGAGAGGCACTATGTAGTCTCAAAGAGAAAATCAAAACAAAGGGCGGATGTAACCTTAAACTACAACAAAAAAGAGAATTGGATTTAGGGCACAATGTGACAATAGTGACCCCTGCTGGAGCCTTTTTTTTTTTAAACTCAAAAAGCCAGATCAGGTAGAAGGATAAAAACAGGTTTCATAGAATAATTGTATTTAAATCTAGGAGAGGCTTAGAGAATATGCAGCATTATCTCTTTAATTCATAATTGATGAAACAGCCTTTGGTCCAGAGAGGTTAAATGACTCGCTTTAGGTCACAGAACAGGGATTACCAGGAAATAAAGACATCTGCCCAGTTCTTGGGCCTGTTTACACAGATGGAGTTTTATGTCACAACAAATAAAAGTGTCTATAACCCACACAATGAGGAGGGCAAGCAAAACCTTAGGAACTTACACTGATTTTAAAATAAACTGTTAATATGATTTGGTCAGTGAGGACTCAATTTTGCTGAAAAGAAAAATGTCTAATTGACACTAACATGACAAATTTTTCTTTCCTCTCTGGCTTTTTTTTTTTTTTAAGTTTAAATAACTTCATCAGACATAAGTTTATTTTTGGAATGTTAAGTTGTCTGCCTTCACTAGGTTACCTGTGTTCCCCATCTCTGCTATTTTGATCTTTTTGAAATATTTCTTTGGGTTTGAGTATACTTTTTATGTCCTTCCTTATTCTTTATCTCTAAAAAACTCTTGATAATGTACTAAGAAAAAGGACAAAACAAAAATAACACAGTGGCAATGGTTATTATACCAGCATTTTCTGGAAAGCCTGACTGGTTCCTACCCTCGGTGCACTGGGTCACCCATTCCTGAGTGCCCTTTGCAGCTTTATCTTTCTTCCATCAATCAACATCTCTCTTTCTCTACTCCATAAATCAGAGTTCCCCCAGAATATCATGACCATGGGGTTTGTGCATTCATTCTCCTGTCACTGTACTAGAAGGCAAAACCCTGGTCCCCTGGTTATATTCTTAGGCAGTTATGGAACTTTTGGCAAAGCACTTTACTCCTTCTACACTTCAGTTGTGTCATCTTTAAAGTGTATATAATAGTATTAGCTATTACTTCACAGTGTTTCAGTGAGGAGCAAATAAAATATTCAAAAGAGCTTTGAAAAACAAAGAATTATGTGCAGGATAGTTTTTAAGATATTATTTTTATGATTTCTTTGTAATTTTTTTTCCTCTCCAACTATTCAAGCAGGTAGCCAGATTATTTCCTATTTCTGTGCTTCTGGAATTTAATTAATTAATTAACTAATTTATGAGATAGAGTGTGTGTGAGTGGGGGGAGTGGTAGGGGGAGATGGAGAGGCAGAGAGTCTTAAGCAGACTCCATGCTGAGCACGGAGCACAACACGGGGCTCAATCTCACGACCCTGAGATCAAGACCTGAGCTGAAACCAAGAGTCAGATGTTTAACCTACTGAACCACCCACACGCCCTGCTTCTGGAATTTTTTTTGCATGGGGAAATCTTTAGCTATCTGCGGATTCAAAAATTCTCCTTATCTTTTATAGAAAAGATTATGTTAGGAGTCCTAGAGAAGGAAAGATGAGAGCTTCAAGGAAAGAGAACAAGATAGAAGAATAGAAGTTTGAAGATAGAACAAGATAGAAGTTTGTCCCAATAAGACGAGAAAGATTATAGAGGTTTATCTGTTTCATGACCATTGGGGACATGGGAGAGCCCTACTCTGCACGTATGGAAGATGCAAGACCTCAGGGTGGAAGACTTCATGATATATGTGTGAAAACCTGACTTTCCACTTTGCCTTGCAGAGAGAGAGACAGAAGTAGAGATCTACATTGATTCATGGGCAAGTGGCTGTTTGGACAAGGTGGCTTGAAAATACAGGGGCTTGAAAAAACAAGTCAGGGGCTTGAAAAAATAGGATTGCAGATTGATTAAAAGGAGATCTGAGAAAGAGTTATATGGATGGGCCTTTCAGAGTGAGTAGAGTGAGGATATTTGTATCCCATATAAATACTTAATAAAAACAGCTACTGAAAAGGATTCTCAGTAATCAAGTAAACAATATGACAAATCCTGTAGATGTCAGCTGTCTTCCCCAGCCACACTGGTGCTTATACAATGGGCTCAGGAACATAATGGCAATAGTGTGGGCTTAAGAACGTAGGCTTTCCTTCACCAGGGCTGATCTGGCTACTATTACTGATGAGTGCCCATCTCACCAACATCAGAGACTAAGTTCCTAAAATGGCACCAATCCCAGGACCTGCTGGCCCTGGTGGCAGGTGGATTACACTGAACCTCTATCATCATAGAAGCAAGACATTTAATTTGGATATGGATTTAACTTCTTTACCTATAATGGTTTTTCTAGCACCACTATCTGTGGACTTAGGGACTGCCTTGTTCACTGTCCTGGCATCCCATAAAATATTGCTTTTGACTAAGAAACTCCACTTAAAGAATTAGAGTTGGGGATGCCTGCGTGGCTTAGTCAGTTAAGTGTCTGGCTTGATTTTGGCTGGTCATGATCTCAGGGGCCTGGGATTAAGCCTTGTGTCAGGCTCCACACTCAGCAGGGAGTCTGCTAGAGGATTTCTCTCCCTCTTCCTCTTCTTCTTCTCCTGCTCATGCTCTCTCTCTCTCTCTCTCTCTAAAATAAATAAATAAATCTTTAAAAAAAGAATTAGAGTTAAAGACATAAGTCCTTATGAAGAAGTTGGTTTGATAAAATGGTAGAATGTTCTATTGACAACTCATTACATTGTGGGACTGGGAAGAAGTCACACCAGTTGGTATTTCCTGAGCCAGCAACCAGTATATAATGCTATTTCTTCCATAGCCATCATACTTAGCTCTAAGGACCAAAATGTAGAAGTAGTGGTGGCTCCTTCATCATAATTCCTAATGATTTAACTCATGCAACTTTTGTTTCTATCTCACAATGTTGTGTTTTTAGTTTACAAGGGAAGAATATTTTCCCTAAGAAATACCAGAAGGACTCCATCGAATGGGATATGAGATGGCCACATTACTCACTTTGGGTTCTTTGTGTCACTGAACCAACAAGCAAAGAAGGGAGTTACTGTATTGGATGGGGCAAATGATCCTAATTATAAAATAGAAAAAGGGTTGGTACTGTACAGCAGAGAGGGAGGACTATGTCTGGAAGGCCAGGGATTCTCTGGGCAACTCTTAATACTCCCATGTCCATGGTAACAGTTATTAGAAGATTAGAGCAACCCAAGTCAAGCAAGAAACATTAATGGTTCAGATCTTTCAGGAATGAAAGTTCAGGTCACTCTACCTGACAAATAATCACAACTAGCAAAAGTGTTAGCTGACAGTGGAAATAGTGTAAGGGTAGTGAAAGAAGGGAGTTGCAAATACTGTATTGACTGGGGCAACTGATCCTAATTATAAAGTAGAATCAACTAAATAGAAATGAGGACTGTAATCATGCATATTGTTTAGTTTTTCTCTTTTCCTCTTCTTCCCTGAGGTATTCCAGGATTTGAATCTAATTATGAAATGGACCTGGGTCTGGATGCAATGAGAAACAGTGGGGATTGACCTTAAGGAGATTCATCAACCTCTGGGAAATACACAACCTCAGGTAATATTATAACAGGTTATCAGGCAACGAGAAAGATTATCAGACAGAGGAAGAAAGACTGCTTCTACTGACAGCTAAGACTGAGTGGGATTTGGGGACTCAAGGTAGCTGGATTAGAACTACCAGTAAGCACCATCAGAACCTACCCAAGTATTTCTATTTTGGCGATCCCATGCTTCCAACTGGTGCTTAGAAAGTCTGCATTGTAATGCATAAAGCTGCAAAAATCAAATGTAGGTTTGATTTTTGGTACCTCAGATCCATTGATACAAGAAATAAGGCCTTTTATTAAAGGTAGTCAAGGAAGCTTTCTGATTCTCTGACAGTGCCTTGAGCTAATAATATAAATCCCTGAGTTTGTCATTTTCTTTATGTAAGCTTTCCAGTGCAATCAGAACCACCACCAGGCTCTTAAACTCATAATTTCCACCATGATATTTTACTCTAACCGTCACTTAGTTTCCTAAAGTCTTGTCATTGAAAGGCACCTGATTCCAGGAAACAATAAGTAATGATTTGAGGAACATTTTGTCACTGCAGGGTATGACCCCCAGTGTCCTGTTTTTCCACCGACAGTGAGGTCATTACTGATTTCAGATCTAATCTATGAATATGTTAATGTCTACTATATGCTCATACTATATGATAGGTTGCTTGAGAAGACAGACACAAATGAAGGAAAGAATTAGTCCTCAACTTCAAGTATGTTGTGAACTTAAAATCAATAGGTAAAAGAATTCTGCTGAACTCCAGAGAGCATACAGCATTCTTTGAGCTGCCTCATTCTCTTTTCATTAGATGAGCAGTGGTTGCTGTATTTGTTAAGCTGAGTCAGAGAGGAGAGAAGATATTTCTTAGAGTCCCAAGTAGTGACACCATAGTTCTCATAGAAACAATGTTATAAATGATGGTTATACTTCCATACTAATTCCTCAAAGCCTCTTTGACACAAAAGTTTACTGAAATACAGTCCTATTTGAATATAAAGCACAGTACATTTCTGTATTATGAGTAGGCTTTACTTAAATAACCAAGAAACCTAATAATCATCCACACATTGTTTCTATTACAAAATATATTTCAAGTCTAGTCCGAGACATTAAAAATATCCTTCCCCTTATGTTTAAAGGGAACATACCTCAACATAATAAAGGCCATATATGAAAAACCCACAGCTAACATCATACTCAATGGTGAAAAGTTGAGAGCTTTTCCCCTAAGATCAGGAACAATATAAGGACAGTCACTCTCACCACTTTTATTCAACATATTACTGGAAGTCCTAGCCACAACTATCAGACAAGAAAAAGGAATAAAAGGCATCTAAATTGGCACAGACAAAGTAAAACTTTCACTATTTGCAGATGCCATGATATATAGAAAACCCTAAAGACACCACCAAAAAACTATGAGAACTGATAAATGAATTCAGTAAAGTTGCAGGATAAAAAAATCAATACACAGGAATCTGGTGCATTTCTATACACTAATAATGAAGTAGCAGAAAGAGAATTATGAAAACAATCCCATTTACATTTGCACCAAAGATAATAAAATACTCAGGAATAAACTTAACCAAGGAGGTTAAAGACCTGTACTCTGAAAACTAAAAATGTTGATGAAAGAAATTAAAGATGACACAAACAAATGGAAAGATATTCTATGCTAATGGATTGGGAGAACAAATATTGTTAAAATGTCCATTGTACCTAAAGCAATTTACAGTCAGTGCAATCCCCATCAAAAATTCTAATAGGATTTTTTACAGAACCGGAATAATCCTAAAATTTGAATGAAACCACAAAGACCCCAAATTGCCAAAACAATCTTAAAAAAGTAGAACAAAACTGGAGGTATCACAATCCCAGATTTCAAGATATATCACAAAGCTGTAGTAATCAAAACGGTATGGTACTAGTCCAAAAATAGACACATAGATCAATGGAACAGAATAGACAGCCCAGAAATAAACCCACATTTACATGGTCAATTAATCTATGACAAAGGAGATGAGAATATGCAGTGGGACAATGCCTCTTCAACAAATGACATTGGGAAAACTGGACAGCTCCATGCAAAAGAATGAAAATGGATCACTTTCTTACACATATATAAAAATAAACTCAAAATGGGGTAAAGCTCAAAATGGATTAAAACTCAAAATGAGACCTGAAACCATAAAAATCCTAAAAGAGAGCACAGGCAGTAATTTCTCTGACATCAGCAACAGCAACATTTTTTCTAGATATGTCTCCTGAGGCCAGGGGAAAAAAAGCAAAAATAAACTATTGGGACCACGTCACGATATAAAGCTTCTGCACAGCCAAAGAATCAATAAACTAAAAGGCAACCTATGGAATGGGAGAAGATATGACATATCCAATAAACAGTATCCAACATATATAAATGACTTATACAACTCAACACCAAAAAACCAAATAATCCAATTAAAAATGGGCAGAAGACATGAACAGACATTTCTCCAAAGAAGACCTACAGATGGCTCACAGACCCCTGAAAAGATGCTCAACATCACTAATCATCAGAGAATTGCAAATCAAAACCACAATGAGATATCACCTCACATCTGTTATAATGGCTAAAATCAGAAACACAAGAAACAGTAAGTGTTGGTGAGGATGTGGAGAAAAAGGAACCCTTGTCAACCACATGGGTGGATCTAAAGGGTATAATGCAAAGTGAGAGAAATCAGTCAGAGAAAGACAGATACCATATGATTTCACTCGTATGTGGAATTTAAGAAACAAAACAAACAAAAAGAAACAAACAAACAAACAAAAAACAAAAACCTCACCAGACTCTTAACTATAGAGAATAAACTGATGGTTACCAGAGGAGAGGTAGGTTGGAGGGGAGGGGAAGGGGAATGGGTGAAACAGGTGATGGGGATTAAGAGTACACTTATGGTGATGAGCCCTGAGTAAATGTATAGAATTGTTGGATACATTTGAAACTAATTATGACACTGTACATTAATTATATTGAAACTTAAAAAATAGACTAATTAGTTTAAAAAATAGATCTCCTTCCCCTTTCCCCCTTACCCACACTGGCATTGGCTAAAAGGGAATCATCCTCTCCCGGCCACCTCCCAGTGATGCCATGTGGCCTGGCAGTGAAGGCATCACTCCTGAGTAGTTGTAAGAGAGTCCTGGTGGTTTGGGGAATGTTGGGCATGGGGAGGCAGAAGATGGGCTTCCTGGGAATGGCCTAAGGACACATGCGGGGCCAATGCTAAGCAGTTCTGGACTGCTTTGGATGCCCTCAAGAGCAGTGCCACTTCTTGTGATGCTCTCTTGGGAGCCCCCAATCCCTTGCCCCAGCATTGAGAGTCCAGAGTTTGAGGCCTCCTTTGAGGAGTTAGGGGACTCCTCCTACAAAAGAAGAGATCGCTATTGTCACTCACCTCTGACGTTTTTTTTTGAAATTCTCACTCTTGCACACACGTCTCCCTTCTCTCTCCCCTGCCAGTTTCATGTTAACAACCCTCAGCTTTTCTGAATGGATTCTGGGCCCTTTCCCTCACCTCCACCCTTCCCTGGTCTGTTTTATAGCAATTTGGCTCCTTATATTGGCAGAACAGTCACTGTTGTTGTAAAATGTTAAGAATCAATAAAGTCAGTGGCCTTCAAAAAAAGAAAAGAGTCAGGTTGACTAGAAAAACTAAAGAGTTTTCCCAAAGCCTTTTCAATGCATTTTGTGCATAATGAGCTTCAGGAGGAGGGCACCAAGAGCAGCATTCATTTCATTTATTCCAAGACGAAAATCGTCTTCGCAAGGACACCTTTTACTTCTTTCACAATCAGTATTTTGCAGAATGCTGAGTAACTTGCCAAGGGTCACTCAGCAAGAGAGGGTGAAAGTTAAGGTTCAAAGTCAGGTCATTCTTACTGCAAAGCCCATGTTGCTTCCTCTATGTTCTTCAGAACTTTCTACAAAAATACAGTCACTTTAAAAATAATCTGTAAGTGGCATTTTACACCAATTTACCATATAAATGAAACTGTGCCTTACCTCAAGCTTCCTACTACAACTTTTGAGAGCTGTGGTGTGAAACCAGACAGCAGGTTATAATCACCTAAAAGCTTTAAATCACCTGGGCTCTACTCCAGACCAATTAAATTAGACTCTCCAGGGGTAGGACTTTTTTTCAAAGTTCCCCATTTGATTCCAAGGTACTCTAGGGAGGAAAGTACTGTGTAGTATAATAGAAAGAAAGCAGACATCCAAGTCTCAGACCCAGGCTTGATGTCGAGACCTCTAATTTGCTGGCTCTGACTGCTAGCAAGGTGCTCAATTGCTTTAAATGTTGCATGAAAGAAAATTCATGAGGATTAGAAAATGTATTTGAGCATCTCACATTGTGTCTGGCATCGGGTGGGAAACACAGTAAATGGTGGGATTAAGACTGGACACTGCTATAGAGGAAAGACAGTGGGGTGCGAATTTGATAGACCTGGTTTCAAATTCTAGCGCTGCCATGTTTAGTTTTTGGTAAGTTTAGTGTTCTGTACCTTAGTTTCCTAATTTGTACAATAGTTAAAATAACTCCTATGATATAGAATTGTTGTGAGAATTAAATGAATTGTGGAATACTTGGCACATTCCTTCTATTATTCTAACTGGGCTATGCTAGTAAAACTGAAAACAATCATAGGGGCACCTGAGTGGCTCAGTCGTTAAGCGTCTGCCTTCGGCTCAGGTCATGATCCCAGGGTCCTGGGATCGAGCCCCACCAGGGATCCCGCTTCTCCTTCTCCTTCTCCCTCTACCACTCTACCTACTTGTGCTCTCTCTCTGTCAAATAAATAAAGTCTTTTTTTTTTAAAAAAAGAAAGCATAGAATATTCCTTACATTTAGAAATGTTCTCTTTTAGACACAGAAATGTATAGGCTCTGTGTTTAACATAATAAATTCAGGTAACAGTATAGATTCTATTTATACTATTTCTTACTCTGCTATAGAATAAACATCAAGATTTGGTGGTTAGTTATGACAAAGGGGCTTATTGAAGAGAGGGCAAGTTGAATCTACTGGGTCATTGAGCTGGAACAGGAATGCAGGCATCTGGATCCTCCCATCCTTGCTATGGGGATGAGCTGTTGCTTGGACCTGACCCAAGTGCAAATCAAAGTGGCCCCAAACACAGGGGGAAGCCAGGCTAGATGTCACCACTGCCTTCATGAAATTGAGTCTAGAACAGTCGTTAGCTGCTTACACCTCAGTGCTGTCAATACCATAGTAGTAGGAGCTTGCAAACAAGACGAAATGTGTCAGCAGTGTAAAAACAAACATCCCTGCTCCATCTTGAGAGCAAAATCTATAAATAGTAGATCTGAACATGGCTCACATCAGACCCTTGTATAATTATCTGTCTTCACAGGATGTGCCTGGCACATAGGGCTGAAGAACCTGGAACAGTGCCTGACATATACGAGGTCCTCAATAAGTGTTCCTTGAATTGAACTGACCTGTGTCCTCTGCCTGGATACTTCCCCGACTGGAACTAGATGTTAACATTTATTGGGTCTTACCAAGTGCCTGGCCCTGTACTAGGCACTTTATATAGAGATCATCTCATTCACCTGGCAAACTCTTACCCATCCTTCAAGATCTAGCTCAAATGTCACCTATTCTGTTAAACCTTCTTGACTCCCTCAGGCAGAGTCTGATGTGCTTTTGCACTGACAGCTCTTTGCTCAATCCTCAGAAGAGCACTTACCACCTTCTACTTTAACATATCTGTTTACAAGTCTGTCTCCCCCACCGGAATGTAAGGTCATCAGGGGCATTGTGTTTTTATTAATTTCTTTGTTACTGGTACTTAGCACAGCACCAGATAAAATGAATTTTCAAAACCTTCTCGTGATTCTGCTAATAAGTTGCACTGAATGCATTTATTTAAAAAAAACTACATCCTTCTAAACATAAAGACAGCTAATATTTTTACACAACAGAGAAAGAAATAGAATTTTTATATAACTGAGGAAGAATGGATTCTGTACATAGAATTTGAACTAGTGAAGAAGTGGGAATATAAGGATTTTTCTGCACATACCAGCTATGAGAATCAACACTTCACAGGAAGTACCCACTATGCTTCCACTGGCACCTACTTTGGGACCACACTGGTGTTCTTAGGATAGCTATATTACCTGGTCACCATATTCTGGCAGGACCTATATGCTGCAACAAAGAAAGAGAAGCACAAGAGGATTTACACATAAACACGCACGCCACACACACACACACACACACACACACACACACGGCTCATTTTTCACTAAAGCATTATCACCTGAAATTTTAAACTATAAAAAATGTTGAAATAACCCTTACCTTATAGAGTTTTGTGAGAGTTAAATGAGATAATATGTATACGAAGTTCCTGATATAGTGACTAATGTATTGCTAGTTTAAAAAATGGTAGCTATTTTATTGTCCCACAACCAAGAAATACTCAATTAAACTTCCAGCTTTCTGACTCCTTTATTCCTACTTGGATGGTGTGGAGTGAGGAGCTCAGTGAGCAAAATTCTTTGACTCCCAGGTGTTTGACATGAACAAGTGGTTGAACGGTGGTGCCGTTTACTGAAATGGGGAAGACCGTGTAGGGGAGAGAATTGGTATCTGCTTTGGCCATGTTAAGTTGGAAATTCCTATTAACTATCCAACAGGATGTAGACTGTTGAATATGAGTCTGGAGCAAACATCAGCAAATATTTGATATTAAAGGTCATGGGATTGGATGAAATATCTATGGAGAAAGCATACATATAATGAATATAACTTTATTTCATAGTTATAAAATCTATTCTGTTCTAAAATTTGCTTTTTCTACTTAGTATCTTATGTCATCTTTCTATGTCAGTATATATGCATAGATCTGCTTAGAGATACCATAATTTATTTATTTTTAATTATTAGACATGTACATTACTCCCAACTTCTCAACATTATAAGCCTTACAAATATTTTTGAGGTTGTGCAAGTTCATCTGAGGGCAAATCCTAGAAAATAGAATTGCCTGGTCAAAGCGAGATAGTGTATTTAAAATTTTGAAAGAGAGTGCCAAATTGTCCTGCAGAGTGGGTAAAAATTTACACTCTCACCAAGAGGGAAGGAGGGGGCTGTTTTCCTGTGTTCATCCTAATACTTGAATGAGAAGTGGTATTTCACTGATATTTTAATTGTATTTTTACTTATAAGTGAGGTTGAATATCTTTTTATAGGTTTATTAGAAATTAGTATTTATTTTTGTCATTTTTCTATTGGGTTGTTAAATTTTTTCTTATTCTTAAGAGTTCTGGATTGAAGGTAACAAGAAATTTAGCCTTTTTCATCAAACAATGTCATCATTGTTTCATTTTTCCTTTGTTGTATTTGTCTTCTAAGGGGACTACTACCTCAGGCCACATTTGATTATCTGGTACTATACTTGCCTTCTTGTAGTAACAATGAGGTACATTTTGGATCACATTGCAGAGAAGGGAACGAGAGTACAATAATTTTGCTAAGTTGAGGAAACAGAAATTGGGGAGGCTGAGGACACTGGATATTGTGGGGCAGAGTGCCAGAGAGGGGGGAGCGATGCAAAGACAGACTCCGGGGGTCTGCACAGGGTTCCCTTGAATCTAAAATAGGCGATAAGTCAATAGAGTGACCCTTTAAGGGCCAGGCAAAGACTCTCTGAACATTCTTCAGGATCACAGAGGGCTCTAAGTTCTGAGCAGCCAGAGTGGAAAGACTGAATACTCAGGGCATTAAAAGACCTAAGTCATATCTTAGTCATTGGACTAAACTAGGCCTGGAATAGAGGCTACTGTAGACCCATACCAACAAAACTTGAAAGTCAGCCTCAAAAACATCAAGCTGATCTTCAAGTACCTTAACAGCTTGTTTAAGCCAACTTCAACGCTGTAAAAGAAGAAAACAAAATTCAAAAATTCCGCAACAGAACATTTACAGTTCCCTACACCCAATAAAAAATTACCAGATATACAAATGAGCAAAAAAATGTGACTCATAACCAGGGGAAAAAACAGTCACCAGACATACACACAAAAAAAGACATAGTAATGGAATCTGCAGACAAGGATTTTAAAATAGTCAAGACAAAAAGCATATGATTTCACTCATATGTGGAATTTAAGAAACAAAACAAATGGACAAAGAAAAAAAGAGACAAACCAAAAAACAAACTCTTAACTGTAGAGAATGGATGGTTACCTGAGGGGAGTTGGGTGGGAAGATGGGTGAAGTAGGTGAAGGGGATTAAGGGTACACTTACCAAGATGAGCACTGAGTCATGTATAGAATTGTTGAATCACCATAATATACCCGTGAAACTAATATAACACTGTATGTTTACTGGAATTAAACATTTTTAAGACCAATAAAAATAGACAGGTTGAAAGTAAATGGATAGAAAAAGATGTACGGTGCAAACACTAATCCTAAGAAGGATGGAGTGGCTATATTAATACCAGGCAAAGCAGATTCCAAGAGAAGGAATATTACCAGAGATGAAGAGCAACACTGCATAATGATAAAAGAGTCCATTTAATTCATCACAAGAGCATTACAATTTTTAATATGTATGCATCCAATTACATAGCTTCACAATACATGAAGCAAAAACATACAGAAATGAAAGGAGAAATAGTCAAATCCATCATTATAACTGGAGGCTTCAATACTCCTCTCTTAGTAACTGATAGAACAAGTAGATAGGAATAAGTAAGGATATATAAAACTACTTGACCCAATAGACATTTATTGAATCCTACGGGCAACAACAAAAGGATAAACATTCTTTTCAAATGCTCGCGAAACATTCATCAAGTTAGACCATCTGCCAGGTCACAATACCAGCTTTAATGTATGCAAAAGGATTGAAATCATACAGAGTATGTTCTCTGATGAGAACAGAGTTAAACCAGGAGTTAGGAACAAAAATATATCTAGAAAAATCTCTAAATATTTGGAAACTAAACAACACACTTGTAAATAACCAATCGGTCACAGGAATAATCACAAGAAAAATTAGAAAATATTTTGTATTGTGCATGACCTCTTTCTGTGCATGACTTTTTTGGGGGGGTTTTCTTTGCCATGCTGAAATTAAAAACTTTTACCGAGGCACATTTATCAAGCTCTACATAGAAAAGATTGATAAATGTGACCAGTTAATTTTAAATTTCCATCATGGCAAAGAAAACCTCAAACAAATTCAGCGTACGTACATGCTTTGATTGTATGACAACCACTCTAAAATCTACAGCATGGTATAAAAAAACCACTCACATTTTCTTCTCATGCTTTTCTGGTTTCATTTTTGAGATTTACATTTTTGATGTATACGAAATTTTCCCTGCTTTCATGGAACTTACAGTCCAGTGGCCGGGGGTCCACGTGACTTTTGTTCTGTCACAATGCTAATACATAACGCATCTCTTTAATGGCCTCACTTAAAAACGACACTCGTATCACTTAACATAGTTTTCTTACATGCTGGGGTCTATTTTTCACTCTTTTTTTTTTTTTCTATGTCGCTTCTCTACTTTGTTTTCTAACATGCTATTTTAAATTAGCAGTCCTTAAAATGTTTTCATATCCATGAATGTCAGTCCCCTCTTGTTTCCCTACTTTATCAAAATTTACCTACTTATTCTGAAATATTTCTTATGTTTAAAAATTGATTGCTATTTTAGGTGGAAATTATATTGCATTTATGGACTAAAGAGAATGGCATTTATACAACATTGAGTCTTCCCCGTTCATGAATAGGATGTGTTTTTCCATTTATTATGAGTTTTAATATTTTCTTCATTTGGAGCAGTAGTTCTTTATCCTAGTATTTTACAATCACTTGGATGGAAAAAAAATACAGATGTCTAGGCCCTACACCAAAGGTTTAATTGGTTTGGTGTGGAACACAGGTGGTGCGTATTTGTTAAGAGCTTAGCCCCGGTCAGGGTTGAGAACTACTTTGATAGAGCCCACATACCTCTAGCTGAGTTCTCCTTTGGTGTTTGTATTTGGTTTGGTTTAGTTTTGGCTGTTATTTTGAATGACATCTTTTTTTTGTTCATTATATTTTCTAGTTGATTACTTTTGGCATAGAGAAAATCTGTGATTTCAGAGTGTGTTTTGTAACATGCCACCTTACTAAATTTGATTCATATACTTCTTTTCAGTTGATTCTTTAGATTCTTTTTTTTTCTTTTTAGAGAGAAAGAGAGAGAGAACGAGTGGAGTGAGGGGCAGAAGGAGAGAATCTTAAGCAGGCTCCATGCCCAGTGTGGGGTCCAATGCAGGGCTCAATCTCATGACCCTGAGATCATCACCTGAGCTGAAATCAAGAGTTGGAGGCTTAACCGACTGAGCCACCCAAGTGCCCTGCTTCTTTAGATTTTTTTACAGGCATTAAATTACACCACCTGCAAAAATGAAAATTTGTCTTCTATTGTCCTATATTTATGGCTCTTTTTTTTCTTCCCTATATTTATGCCTCTTATTCTATGATCTTGTCTTCTTGTCTTGGCTAATAATTCCATAAAAATAACAAGTAATATTTATGATTGAGGGTATCTTTAATATATTTCTGATTTTAATGAGGATATGTATAGTGTTTTATCATTAAACATAATGCTGGTTTATCACTTCAACAAAATATCCATCTACTCATATTTTACTGAAGGTTTTTAATAAAGAATGGTCCTAGTTAAAGGACTTCTATTTAAATTCTGTCATGTGCTTTATAGGAATCTATTAAGAAAATCGTGTTTTTCCTCTCCTTTTGCCAATTAATATGTTGAAAGATATTAATAGATTTCAGATATTGAACCATGTTTGCACTGCTGGAATGACTGGGCTTGGCCCCAGTATATTGTGTCAATATTCTTTTCTTGCTTTCCTTGCCAGGTGTCAGCATCAGTATTTTGGTAGCTTAGAAATTTTTGTAAGCTTTCTGTATTGATTTATTTTCACTCTTTAATTTATTAAAATTCTAGAACAGTGGCTTTCAGAGTGTTTTGATTGTGATTCACAGTAAGAAATGTAGCTTTCAAAGGAGACCTGGTATAAATATATACATTGAACCAAGAGTTTCACAGAATAATACTTGCCCTTTACTATGAGAATATACTCATATTTCAGTAAAAAATGCTCACCTCAAAACATTATTTTGAAAAATACTATCTGTCCTTTGAAGATTTGGGAAGATCCTCTATAAACTGGCACTTTTCAGAGACTAGTTTTCTGGTGATTATTCCATTTTCTTCCTTTGTTATGTTTTCTCTAGAAAAATCTTTATCATCTCAATTTCACACAGGTCTTTACATTTATTTGAATAATACTTTTGCAATATACTCTTTTAATTCTTTAATTCTCTCACTGTGACTGTAATCTTTTTTTAAATTTTAAAATATTCATGCCTTATTTATATTGATTAGCTTAGCTAGTGTATTATTATTATTTTTTCTCCTTAAGGAAACAGGCCATAGTATTAATTCTACTGCTTTGCTATTTCTGACTCAATTTCTGATTTACCTTTTTATTTTTCTTCTGCTTTTTTAAGGTTTAATTTATAATCTATTTTGTAGTTCATTTTCTAGTTTTTTGAGTTAAATAGTTTGCTATTTTCATGTTTTCTAGTTTAGTAATACATGTTTAAAGCTATGAATAACTGCTGAACACACTGGTAGTTCTATCCTATAGGTCTTGGTATATAATGTTTTAATTACTATTTTGTACATAGTGTTTTAATTATTATTTTGTACAGATTCTGCCGTATCAGTTTTACTTCAATTTGTACCAAAGGTTCTTTTAAATAATTTTTGTATTTCCAAGTAGTGGAGATGATGGTTTTTATTTTGGTTATTCATTTTTGCTTAATTACATTATTATCAGAGAACCTGGTCTGGATTATTTTTAATCTCTGCAACTTACTGAGAGATTTTTTTGGGGTGGGTGCCAATATATTTAGTCAGTTGGTAAATGTCTCATGGGTTTTTAAAATAAGATTGATTTTCAGTTCACAGGATATTGATTCCATCGACTGCATCGATTCCATCCACCACATTTATTTTGCCAACCTTATTGGCTTCGTTGTTCAGGTATACCCTTACTAACTTTTGACAGCTTGATCCACGATGTGAATTAAAATGGGCTACTACTATTTCAAGTCTGATAATTTTTCCTTGTAATTCTGCAGTTCTTCTTTATGTATTTTTGTTATTATATTATGCAGTGCTTTAAGATTTATGAAAGGAATATCCTTTCTTTAAATCCTTTACCATCATAAAATTTCCATATTTGTCCTGTTTTAAACTTTCTGCCTTAAATTCAGTCTGTCTGTGATTAGTATCATGACCCCAGCTTTCTTTTTGTTAGCATTTACCTGGCATGTTTTTTCCTACTTTTTTCTTTCTAGTTTTTTAGTCATTTTGCTTTAGATCTTCCTCTTGTGTACATTATATACAGCTGATCTTTGAACAACCAGGTTTGAACTGTGCAAGTCCATTTATACAGATTTTTTTTTATAAAAACAGTGCAGTACTATAAATGTATTTTCTCTTTCTTAAGATTTTCTCCACATTTTCTTTTCTCTAGTTTCCTTTATTGAAGGAATACAGTATATAATACATTATTTGCATATAATAACATACAGAATATGTATTAATTAACTGTGTATGTTGTCAGCAAGGCTTCTGGTCAACAGTAGGCTATTAGCAGTTAAGTTTTGGGGGAGTCAAAAGTTATGTGCAGATTTTCAACTACACAGGGGTCGGTGCCTCTAGCCCTTGCATTGTTCAAGAGTCAACTGTATACCCATCTCTCACTTTACAAAATTTCATTTTATAAATTTTCATTTTTGCAAAGATTTCTAATACAAGTTAACATTAATGATATATATATACATATTGTTAGGTACTGCTGTTATTTTTGTTATTACATTTGACGGTAAGTTTAATATTTAATATTTATTAAGTACTTACTTGTCATCAGGCACTGTTCTTGGCACTTAACATTATTACCTCATTTTGTCCTCACAATGTAACCAATATTTCCATTTTGCAGATTATTAAGGAAATGAAGTTCCCCTAATTTGCCCAAAGTCAGAGAGCTTGTAGAGACTGTTTGGGCAAGAGTATTTATTTATTCATAGGTTTTGGAGAGGGGGTGTTTTATAATCGTCTTTCTAGTCTCCCATTTGTCCACTACCTCCAAGCCTGTCTCCCATGTGCATAAATCATTCCGGCTACACCCAAGAAACCTGGTTTGTCCTACAGTCCATACTCCATTCCATGATTTCACACTTGCTGAGGTGCTGTTTTATAACTATTACCCAGTGGGATCAGGCAATGTTTTGTATAAATATACTCAGTGCCTACCCACAATCAAACACTGGGTGTTCCATAAATATTTGATGAAATGAAATTCTTTTTTAAAAATTTATTTTATTTTTTTTATTAACATATAATGTATTATTTGTTTCAGGGGTACAGGTCTGTGATTCATCTCTTACACAACTCACAATGCTCACCATAGCACATACCCTCCCCAGTGTCCATTACCCAGCCACCCCAGGAATGAAATTCTAAGTAGAGTCTTTACCACACTTTTTCAAGTATTTAAATTTCACCTCTTCTCTCATCAGATTTCTCCTCTGAGTTTCAGTGTAGATGAAAAATATTAGATTTCTTCATATTTAAAACTAAGGTAGAAAATTTGAATTACAGTGGATTTAAATTCAATGTGTCATGTAAAAATGTCCAATATTTAACACAGATTTTGAGTTTCAATAATAGTAAAGCATTTGCTTTACTTATAGATTTTATTTAATACATTTCTGTATGTTCAAAAAAGAGAGAGGATATATAAAACTGAATTCAAGGTTTAAGTCCTTAGACCTTAGAAAAATTGGTAGTCCAAGTGATGTAGTTCTTAAGAGTTCCCAGCAGGGGCCAGAATGTTCATGTTAAATCTAATTAAATGAAAATGTTTTTCCTATAATTAAAGGAGGTATCTAATTTTTAAGCCAAAAAAAAAAAAAAAAAAAAAAAAAATCAGCTAGAACTCTCTATGGTTAAAATTATTAAAAACTACTGACTTATTAGTTTGAAATTTCAAGAAGGAAGTATATAATTCAAAATATTGAAAATGAGTTTAACAGAAATAGTGACATCCTATAACAAAAGGTTGGCTTCCAGTATCTGAGCAAATGAGCATTCAAAGTATGTTTAGTTAGTAGACACTAAAACTCCTATACTAATTGCCAAATGCAGGTCATTGGGTCTTTCAGTTGCCAAGCCAGACTATGGACTGGTTCCAAGAACAAAGGGCACCACTGTGGCATTGACCCAGGAAATTGAGCACTGACCTTATTTGTTAATTTTAGAACATTAAAAAAAATCTTAACTCAATATAAAAGACTTACTTGGTGCTTCAAAAGTAGTTCAATGCAAATTGCCTTTGTAAATCAAATAAGCTTTTTAAAATTTAATTCTACTTTAAGTTATGCAACCTTTCTCTGGGCCTCAGTTTCTCCATCTGTTCATAAATAGATTAGACATAATAATTTAAAATTTTTATGTTTCTAAAATTCAGAGTTTTATCCTTAGGCAAAAAGCATCATTTTTTTTTTCTTATTTCCAATTCCTGGCATAGTACCTATCATAAACCAGGTGCTAATAAGTGTTTAATGAACAAATAAATGACCAAATGAGGGCGCCTGGGTGGCTCAGTCATTAAGCGTCTGCCTTCGGCTCTGGTAATGATCCCAGGGTCCTGGGATCGAGCCCCACATCGGGCTCCCTGCTCAGCGGGAAGCCTGCTTCTCCCTCTCCCACTCCTCCTGCTTGTGTTCCTGCTCTTGCTGTGTCTCTGTCAAATAAATAAATAAAATCTTTTTAAAAAAATGACCAAATGAATACATCTGTTTGAAGAGTTCTTTCTAGGAATTTACAAAAGAATTTGGAAACAGAATGCTTCTGAAAGCCAATACTCCATGAATTATGAAAAACAATGCTTTAGGCAATTCCAAAAAAAATAAAAAAACATTTTCTGAATACTCTTGGAAGGAACTGAATTTTTCTAAGGCTATCACTACTTCCAAGACACTGATTGAGTAATAAGGGAGCTAAAATTCTTTTAAAGTGCTTTAAGACTTTACATTTTAAAATCTAAATCTAAAAAACTTAAAGAATTTATTTTTTTATTTCCAGAAACATACTCTTTATCAAATTTATTATGGTCTCCAAAGGTGCCCCAAAACAAAACCCTAAATATTTCAAGATTTTCTCTCAGGAAGTGGTTGTTTACTAGAAAGCTTAACTCAATAATAAGGGTAAGGATTTTAAAACTAAATATATGTTTTTACCAGTTTAACCTATATTGTCATCGGCTCTGGAAACCATGTGCTTGTTCTAAAGTAAACCAAAACATTGTGAAGGAAAGCAGTTATCAAAAATAATGAAAATTAACTTTTTATACTTACTATATTTCTCATTTGTAAATTTTAAAAATTTGACTTCATTAAATTTTGCAGGCAGAAGTTTGTGCCTTTTTAATCCAGGGAGGTGGGCCATGTGTGGAAGTGGGAGGCTGAACATGAGAGTGTGGGTTGTAGCAAACTGGAGAGCCCCACTGAAGACTGGTGTAACTTTCATCAGGGGGTCTGAAACATTCCTACATGCTGTCTCACTGCATGTGCATTCAACATAAACAAAAAGAAACTCTAGCTCCAGTAAAAAGGGATAAATACGTGACTCACAGACTTTTTCCAAACTAAGCCACTGTCTCAGGCAAAGAACTTAAGTAGCTATGCTTATTTGCTGTTGATAAAATAAGGTAGTTATTTGAGCCAGGTTCTCAAGCCTGAATAATGTAAAGATACCTTTCAAAGAAAAAACAATTTTTTGAAAACTCCCATGAATAAAAGTTAACCCTTATCACATTAGATGGCACTTGAAGCCAACTTGATTATAGTAAAAAAACAAAACTCAACTGTATATACTGTATTTGCAGAATATAGAAAATGAAGACATTGAGATAGTACTCAGATATAAGGTGGTTATCTGGATGACCTAGAATACCACAGAGAACTGAGTTTTATGAAATTATTTATGGAATTCGCAGATGCCCCTGGGAGCTAAGGAACTTAATTAAAGAGAACATTCTGGGAAATAGGTTGACTTCTGGCCCACCGTGGCTGTCTTACTCAAAGAGCTATGCCCCACTAGGTAAACTGAGGTGATAAACTCTATCCTAGTTTTGGGGGAAAATTCCTTCCTGCTCAGATGAGAAGAAAGGAGGTAGAGAAGTATCACTGGGAAACTTAGTCCTTTACAGAGAAGAATGCAAAGGAGAAGGTGAAGACTATGGCACATGTAATCAGTTCACAGCTCTCCCCACTAGGTCAAGGCAAAAAAGATTGTTCTACCTTTGCCTTGCTTACACACACACACACACACACACACACACACTGCTCTTTTGAGATTTCTTTTCTCTTCTCTACCTTTGATGCTCCTGAAAATCAATCTGACCTAAATATGACCTGTGTTGGGTAAGGGTCCTGGTCTTAAGGTCTTCTTCTTCTTCTTCTTTTTTTTTTTCCTGTAGGCTCCATGCCCAGCCCAACACGGAGCTTGAATTCACAACCCTGAGATCAACACCTGAGCTGAGATCAGGAGTCAGACCCTTAACCAGCTGAGCCACCCAGGAGCCCCTGTTCCTAAGGTCTTAAATAGTGGTGTCAGAGCCAGCATGGCCACTCCCTAGCAAGGTCCTCGTTAAAGTGTCTACGGGTAGTCATAATCATCAAATGCAAAAGCTCCACTGGAATGTTCAAAATGCTCATTGCTCTACCAGAGAACCACTAGAGGTGGCAAAGACACAGGGACCTATAACACCAGTCTCCCCTACCAGTTTGTGTAAGAGGGATCCCAGGAGAAAAGCTACAAACCATAGTGAGAGCAAACTAAAATCACAACCAGAGTCACTTAGAAAGACTACACATAACTAATTATACCTTTTGGAAAATTATGAAGTTGAAGTTTTTTGTATTTAAGGAGACATTCATTCATTTATTACTTTAATTATTAAGGCAATACCCTTTTTCCAATCTAATTATATGCTGGATGTTGGACCAAGAGCTAAAGACACAAAAATGAACAAAATAATTCCCTTCCTTTAAAGAGCTCATAGTCTGTTTGGGGGATGGAGGAGTAGAGGCAGAAAGACAAGTAAGGGGGAAAAAGCAAGCAACTGAGAATTGTAATAATAGACATGGGCACAACCTATACAAAGTTAGCACTAAGACTTCGAGTCAAGCATCTTTTTTTTAATGGAAAAATAAGGAAGCTAACTTATAACTATTTTTGATTCTCTGTATTTCAAATCTGTATAAAATAAACTGGAGTTCCTACTTTGGAAAGGAAAGGAGAAATCGCATTTTGAAGTTTTTCTTTTCTTTTTTTTTTTTAAAGATTTATTTATTCACTTGAGAGAGAGAAAGAGTGGGGGAGAGGCAGATGAAGAGGGAGAGAGAGACTCCTCAAGCAGACTCCTCACTGAGTGTGGAGCACCATGCAGGGCGCGATCCCAGAACTCTGAGATTATGACCCAAGGCAGCCGAAATCAAGAGCCACTCAGGCACCCCACATTTTGAAGTTTTTCTGAGTTAATTCTACCTCTAAAGGACAGTAGAATGCAGAAACTTTATTACCTGGGACATTATGATGAAGCATTGCCATAATATGAATATTATCATCTCAAGACTGACCTGAAGACCATCTACAAAACATCCTTCAAGACCACAGATTTCAGCCTATACCCTAGAACTGACAAATGTGAACATGTCCTCTTGATATCCTCAAGTTGGTAGTTGGTGATTATAATAGAGTAATATTTATATTTCTGCTCTTGGCTATAATTATGTGTCAAAAAATAAATACACAATGTTTAAAAATTACCATATTTGATTTCTCATTCAGAGCACAGATACAGGTATTAGGAGGAAGGGACTTCAAGTTATAGGGAAAAAATATTCGGTTAAAGTAGTATAAACATTATTACTTGGGGCATGGTTCTGAAAGTGTGGTCTGGGAAGTCCTGGAGTGGAGACCCTTTCAGAGAGTCTGTGAAGTAAAAACTATTTTCATAACAATGCTAAGATGTTTTTTGCTACTCTCGTTTTTTCTTTTGTGTACAGCGGGGTTTCCCAGAGGCTCCACAATGTGTGACAACATCATCACTCTCAGCAAATACAATATATGCTTGTGTATACCTATATTCTAAAATTTCTCATTTTAAATTTGTAATGTGTTAAATATTGATAAATATGACCAATACAAACAAAAGCTTTTGAGGATCCTATATAATATTTAAGAGTATAAAAGAATCTTGAGAACAAAAAATTTGAGAATTACTGCATTGGGGATAAATCTCCACTGAAAGGGCACAACTAATCAAATCTCATAGTTTACATAAAGAAACAAAACTATAGGTTTCATGAAGACAGTAACAATCTCAGTCTGGAGCATCGTTGTCTCCTCAGACTCTAGCACAGTATCAGGCACATGTAGGCATTAGAATATTTCATAAAATAATAAATGAATTAATACATACATATATACATATGTACATACATAGATTCATAAATGAAGGCTTTGCTAATCGACTTATTCAAGGTCACACAAAACTCAGCAGCAATGCCAGATTTCAGGTCTCCTATCTTCTATTCCTATACTGTTGGTCCCTAGCTCAAGAATACTTTTGTTTCTGTTAATTTTTGTTCCAATCTATTGAAAGCATGAGTAATCGGATATCAAAGTGGGACAATTACCTTCTCATGCTGCTGTGTGAGTTGAGCACTTATATGGTCTTTTTCTGGGCTTAAGCAAAATTAGCATGGAGTGACACCAAAGGGCTGTCATTAGGAAATGACAAGAACGATCACATAAAATATCTTTCTGGTTTTTTCCCCCACAATAGAGTTGAATTTTTCATGATCCATTCTAATTCCTAGTCTCCTCCTCCCTTCTGTGGCCACATCATTAAACTGTGGCAAACCTTTATATTAGTGTACTCAGTAGTTCCCAGACTGTAAAGAGTAAAACCATAAACATTTTCGGGGAAATATGCTTTG
Source organism: Phoca vitulina (assembly GCF_004348235.1). Lineage (NCBI taxonomy): Eukaryota > Metazoa > Chordata > Mammalia > Carnivora > Phocidae > Phoca > Phoca vitulina. The sequence goes on from NW_022589704.1 coordinate 43,898,837, forward strand.
TATTCTCAAAGTTGTTTTGCAACACCCCCTGGTATTTGTAACAGAGATGAGAGAAGTTTGCTTGCGATCTTACTCATGGTCACAGAAATGTAAGGCCCACCCAGTACAAAGAAGAACAGCAGAAAGAAAAACACAAGTCTTGTAAAGTACTGCATTAACCACCTAAATTTGGACTCCATGAGAAACTGTTTTTAAAGATGGCCAACGTAAGAAAAAGCCAACAAGCTGGCGGACCAAGTTCTCCCAGTCAGCCAAAAGGAATTCTTCTCTACTCACTCATCCTAATTACACACTGTCCTGTCTCCTTCATGAAAGTGGCCAAAGCCAGGCCATCGGCAGTCAGAACACAGTGAAGGTTCCTACAGCTGGTGAACCTTCCTGCTCTGGGGCCTCGGGGAGGTTGCAATCACTGCCACTGGAGAAGCAATATATGTTCTCAAAATTTCTTCAGTACCTCTTAACTCACCCAATACTGATCTCTAGAGAGGTTGATTAGATACAGTTGGTTCTCATTCACAGCACTTATGTTCTATAAAGCCACGGCCAGCACTGAACCATTGCTCCTAGAGGAAATACAACGTTACATTCCTGTGAGCCTCTGGTCACAACATTGTTATCAATCAATCAATATATAACCTTATCTGTTTAAAAATATCTTATCTAATATATATTGTGGATTCACTGACATTGAACTCGCAGCCAACAGACTAACTCAAGCCTGAGTAGAGCTCATCTAACACATATATTTTTCCATAAGGAAATTTTTTTCTAAGACATTGCAACTTTCTTAAAAAAAAAAAAACTCTAAAAAAAAACCCCTAGTAAAATATATATAACATAAAATTGACCACTGAACCATTTTTAAGTGTATAGTTCAGTGGCATTAAGTACATTTACATTTTGTGCAGCCATCATCAACATCTATATCCAGAACATTTTTATCTTCCCAAATTGAAACTCTATACCTATCAAATAGTAGCTCCCCCCCCTCAACCGCTCCTCGAAGTCCCTGGCAACCACCATTCTACTTTCCATCACAGCCTTCTTGTACTTAGGAGCAAAGCACTTTAGCACTATGCACTGGGGACCAATTTAAACAGAATTGGCCAAGAAAAGCCCACCGACCAAAAATGCAAAAAAACATGGTACTAAGTAGATTGTAAAAAGGGTACTTATTTACAGTATGAGAGCTGAAACAAGGCAGAGCTTTGCCTTGTCTGACCTCAGTTGGGAACCTGTGTGTCGGAAGATTCATATTTTTTACCATTCTGCCCATGTGCATGAGTGACCACAAAATCATCCTGCATATTGATTTTGGGGGTTAAAAATAAATTTTAGCAAGTAGGCAAATTTGCAAATATGGAACCCATGAATGATGAGCATTGGCTATATGTGGAAATGATAACCTTTGTTTACTTTATTCTAGGTAGTAAGAATAAAGAGCTGAAATATGCCAGTAATAGGGCTACCTTACGAAATTTTAGTCTCTGTGAATTGGTAACTGGCAGCTACAACCTAAAGCAGTTTTAGTTCATGGGGAGGATATATTTAAGCATGATCTCACACCTCTCTGCAGGAAACAAAGACTGAGCACTCAAGTAACACTTATCAATCACTTACTATATGACAGGCACTATATTCAGCAATTTACATGCATTATTAAATTACATCCCCCCAAAGCTCTATGAGGAATCTGAAGGTCAGAGAAGTTAAGGACCTCATCCATTATCAGTAGTTAGAAATGGCAACATTGAGACTTGAACTCAGGTCCACCTGATTCCAGAGCCCGAGTTCCCAACTGCTATGCAAATCTAATCAAGTTAAAAAAAAAAAAAAGTTTGACTTACTCAGAAGTGTATAGGAGCATATGTTACAATATTTATAACATTGCCAGGATTTATACATAGAAAAATAAATTTACCAAATAAAACTTTATAAGCCTGATCTAATATTTTTCCACAATAAAGAGTATCTGAAATCCTTCAGGGCATTTGGTTTGTGTCTGGTTTTCCTTAATCTTTAATGATGGGCAAATCTAATGCATTATGTAAGGCCATTTTTTCTCAAGAGATGTAGATACCTCTTAAGAATTTGATGAAAATGCATTAACTTTTCAGGCTACTGAGTTGCATTTTAGTGCACTGAGGCAGTAAATTAGTGTACAATGTGCAAAAGTGGTAGTGACCTAAAAAATAAATATTTGATATGAGCCACTGCATTCTCTTGGGGGGGGGGGGTGCGGCAGAATAATGGATTAACTCTCCTAGGAGTCCTTAGCTTCCCAAAAAGGAGTAGGAAGAAGAAATCTCCTGTGGCCTGGAAACAGCTTGTTTCTCACTGGTTATGTTTGCTTAGCTCTTTAACTGTTCAACTGATTAGATCTCCTGGCTCCCAAAGCTAAGGTTGAGAGTTTGATCCCTACACAGGCCACTTAAATTTGGAGAACAAAAAGCTCCATTCTCTGCTCCCAGACCTTACCCCAAATCCCTGCCAGGTGTCTGCCCTCTGGTCAAAATGAGAAACTGGCAAAGGGGTGCAAACCAATTATAGTATTGGGGGACAAAAAATGGACACCCCTTTATAATGGTGATCTTTTACTTGTATGTGCACACAGTATTTTGACATAATTTATGGAGAATAAATACTATGCTTTTTACTTTTATCAATGGAAATCTGAGGCAAACTGTAGTAAGTGCTGCATTGCCAGTCATAAAACCCATTATCTCCTTATTCTAAGTTCAGAGATTTTTCTACAGCTGACATTATCCTCTTGGTAATAAACAATGAAGAAACAGATCTTCTGAGTAATATTAATCTGCAACTTTAGAATAGGAAATAACAATAATAATCGGCCAAAAAGTGAGCACAATTTTTATATTAGTAAAAAACATTAAATTATTTCAAAATAATTCCACGTGTAATATAACATAATAATAAGTTGATTTTTAACATGACCTAAGAATTTAATCAGGAAAACAAGTTTCTCAAATTATAGCTGAAAATCTTTTACTAGTAGCACAATCTTACCTTTTCTTTTAATTCAGGTCTTCCTTATTTAAATTCATATTTCCCTAATTACACAGCACTAAACATAATTTAATAAAATAAATAAAATTCTTTTTCCTTCAAATACCTGCCTAAATAATAGATAATCATTTTAACTTTTGAGGAAGCAATATTTCAACTTTTTAAGTATGAAGTGTAAAACTAAGATTTACTTATTTAAATTACAACTTGAGTTTCACATATAAAGATTAATAAGATTTAAGTGTACTTTCTATTATTGTTAACATAGACTTTAATTCTTCAAATGTCACATATATCTTTCATTATTTGTAGATTTATTTTTTTTATGAAGTAGTCGAATGAATCAGCTCACCCTTGACTGTAACAAAATACTGTTTGGTGACTTGTGACAGACAGGGTTTTAACCTCTGACAGCGAGATTCATTGTGGAGCAAGAGCCAATCATAGATCCTGACGACACTTGTCTCATCAAAGTTGGAATATAAAAAGCCACTTGGAATACAGTATAAAAGATTCACTGGTGTGGCAAGTTGTCTCTCAGACTGTACAGGCATTAAAATTTTGCTTGGCATTACTCAAAAGCAAAACAAAAGTAAAAGGAAGAAATAAGAACAAGGAAAAAGATTGTACTGATTTTAAAATCATGCAGAAACTGCAAATCTATGTTTATATTTACCTGTTTATGCTGATTGTTGCTGGTCCAGTGGATCTAAATGAGAACAGTGAGCAAAAAGAAAATGTGGAAAAAGAGGGGCTGTGTAATGCATGTACTTGGAGACAAAACACTAAATCTTCGAGAATAGAAGCCATAAAAATTCAAATCCTCAGTAAACTTCGTCTGGAAACAGCTCCTAACATCAGCAAAGATGCTATAAGACAACTTTTGCCCAAAGCTCCTCCACTCCGGGAACTGATTGATCAGTACGATGTCCAGAGAGATGACAGCAGTGATGGCTCTTTGGAAGATGATGATTACCACGCTACGACCGAAACGATCATTACCATGCCCACCGAGTGTGAGTAGCCCTCTTAGTGTATATCAGCAATTCTGCTGACTGTGGTTCTAGTGTTTATGAGAAACAGATCTATTTTCAGGCTCTTTTAACAAGCTGTTGGCTTGTATGTAAGTAGGAAGGAAGAGTTTCTCTTTTTCAAGATTTCATGAGAAATATACTAATGAGACTGAAATCTGCTGCATTATTTGTTTTGTTGGAGAGCTAAAAAGCCAAAAGGAAATAAAAATTAAATGCTTGCATGGCACTCATGTTTAGTTTAATCTGACAAATATAACATGCTTATGATTTCACAGCTGAGTACCACCAAGGCAACGACTGGGAGATACTACAAGCAATGTTAAAACCTTACATGAATTTTCATAATTGCATTTAGTTGCCTGAAATATGCATTTGTAATAACAAGGTTTTTTTCCCTCTAATAATAGAGAAAGGTCTTCCTTTGAGCATTTGCAAAATGCCTAGAATGACTTCCGTTATTCAAAACTATTTCTCACAGTGTTTTTATGTTCTTCACAAATTATAATATTTAATCTTGAAAGCTATGACACTGGAGAATATAAAAAAATGTTTTAAAAAATTTAATATATTAGGAAGACCAATGATGAAGTAAACATAGCATAATGATAATCATGAGCTAATTATCAGGAAATGCCTGGGAAATAAACATTTTAATTAAATAGGTTATGGCTCACAGAGTCCCACTTATACCTTGACCATGGCACAATTGTTGAGAGTCCCCGGTGTGCCTATTTCCAGGCAGGCACATTGCTTAATAACCCTCTAAAATATTGTTTTAGTCTCATAAGAGGGAGGAAGCTATTACCTATAGTATCTACCTTGCTTCTGAAAGATAATAGATTTCATACCATTCCTGTTGCAGTCACTTCAAAACTATACTCAAGGAAAGGCAGAAAGGCACCTTAACAGAGAAGGCAAGACAAGAAAGATTTCATACTCTGTGGTCTTGCTTTAAACAGTGCTTTTTACACTTTAAACCGGACTCGGAACAGCTTCAAATATTGTTTTCCTTATTAGGTAATCACGTTATAATGCAACAAATAATTTTCCTTTAAGACTCTACTATCAAACAGTCCTGGAGGAGATTTCCCTTATTTGTAAACAATCTTGGAAAAACAAAAGGAAAGAAACTGCTAGTGCTTCTGCTTACAATGACAACCTGTCTCTAAAGACAGTATTTTCTAACTTTTGAGATAGCTGGAATGTAACATTCACATTTTTGTGCTAATTACCTGATTTGTTTTGTTCCTTTAGGGTTATTCCAGAGCCAAAACATAACAGATGTGCTATATTTTCTACTAATTCCCCAGGCTCAGTTAGTTGCTCAGTGTGTCTTGTCCCCAGGTAATTCAGGCCTGGGGGAAGGGTTCCTTCTTCCAGACTGACTGGTACAGCTGCTCCGTAAGTGTAACTACTCAGATTCCCAAAGAATTCTAAGTGGATGTTCCTCCACGGTGTCTCTTGTTCTCTCTAATCATCATCATTTTAAAATTTCATCCACTGTTCATTCTTTCATAGAATTCTCCTTAGTCCACGGTTCTCTGGAGAGGGAGTAGATTCCTCATAAAGAGCTGAAAAAATATATATCTAAAAAATTCTGAAAAGCTGGAGTAATTATTTTCTTTGATATTTTTCTGAATTATGAATGAAATTCTGCATGGCTTTTCACTTTAAAATATGCATTTACTATTCCAGTGGAAAAAAATGCTTACCAATTAATATAAAGGGACTTGTTCATTTTTTATGAGAAATAATTTCAATACCTATTTTTCTTTTCTTATTCATTTATAGCTGATCTTCTCACGCAGGTGGAAGGAAACCCCAAATGTTGCTTCTTTAAATTTAGCTCTAAAATACAATATAATAAAGTAGTAAAGGCCCAACTGTGGATATATCTGAGACCCGTCAAGACTCCTACAACAGTGTTTGTGCAAATCCTGAGACTCATCAAACCCATGAAAGACGGTACAAGGTATACTGGAATCCGATCTCTGAAACTTGACATGAACCCAGGCACTGGTATTTGGCAGAGCATTGATGTGAAGACAGTGTTGCAAAATTGGCTCAAACAGCCTGAATCCAACTTAGGCATTGAAATCAAAGCTTTAGATGAGAATGGTCATGATCTTGCTGTAACCTTCCCGGGACCAGGAGAAGATGGGCTGGTAAGTGATAACTGAAAATAACATCTAACAACAAACATTGTTACGTTTTAATTCATCATGTGAATGAATAATAGTGGAAAAAATCACTACCCATTTCCTATGCTTATAAGCCAGACAAAGGTATCTTATCCCTATGGTAGCCCTGTACCCAATAAAAGTAGGTGTCTAATTTCATATCCTATGAAACACGCTCTTGATACTTTTATTTTGCATGAAGATTAAAAAAACAGTTATGCCATAGTCCTTAACTTCTGAGGGAGTTCTTTTGAATTGGAGATGAAATATAAAGTGCTTTTCACTGATATGCTACATGATTACATGAATAAAAACATGAAATCTTCATAGTGGATTCTACTACATATCCAACAAATTAAAACATTTTTTTCCTCAGAAGAATGCCAAATGTGTTGAAATTTTTTGGATTAAATAAGCAGAAAAAACAAACTTGAAAAATTATAATGAAAATAAAATGCTTTTATTTATAGCAGTTAACTAAGTACGATATGTTTAGGCTTACATCTTATTAAATATACAATACTTAAGGTCCCTCGTGATAAATATGTTTACTATTTTGCAGACTGTTTATGCACTAATGTATATGTAGATTACTTTGTGAATTACCCCTAATAAAATTTAAATTTCCAGCTTAGTTAACCTTTGTCACCTAGCTTATTTCTAAGCTGCCTTACCATTTTTGTGCAAGAGTTTACTTAGGTAATGCCAACTAATTTAATATCAGGCCAAGCAGATGACAATACTTTACATATTATAAAAATTTATAAAAACCATTTTAAATCCTAGTATAAATTTAGAGTTACTCTTCTGGCTTACCTGTGCTTTCCCAAACTTACTTAATATGACCATACATTTTGCTTCCATCTATTGACATAATTTAGAACAAAAGATTATACTTGCAAACAATAAATGTTATCCTTTTAGTTCTTAAAGGCTCTTGGTTATAAAGAGTCTATAATCAGTAAGTCAGTCTACTTTGAATAAAAACATATTCTTTAGAAGATTACATAATTTTCCAAATGATTAATTTTTCTTTGAATATGCTACATAAAATGTGATTGACTCACAAAATGATGCTATTTTTTATAATATTAAATAACAATAATTACCAGGTCTATTTTGATTTTGATATAGGATAAAAACTATTATTAATTATTTAAGAAAGTATTCTTTTTTTACAGATAGCATTTTAATGATCAAAGTTGGTAATGTGACAACTTTTAGGTATTATTAAACAGATTATTATTAAACAAATTAAACATAATTATTAATGACACATTCCTCAGATTTTTCCATATAAAAGGAAAAGTCTCAAATGTATTAAAAGACTGGGGCAAGGGAGGAACTAGCAAATTATTGTTTAAATACATGAACAGAAACATTTTTCAGTGAAAGACTAAAATGAAATAATATTGTATCTTCTGATTCTGTTCCTTGCTCTCTTAAGAGTTTTTCTTTCCAACTCAATATGCATACCACTACTTTCATTACCCTACCTTTCTTTTTCCTATTACAATCCATATAGTGTTGGGAGGTAACTATTTGCTCTGGTTTTAATAGCCAATTCTCCCCAAGTATAGATCTAGGGAACAGAGGATGGATGAGTATACCTATTCCTCCAGGAGTCATCAGACATGTTTAGCCAACATATTTCATCAGGAAGAGAGAGAACTAACCTCTTCCTTCCTCCATCCTGTCTTCCCTCCTCTTCCCCTCTCCTCGCTCCGTCCCTTTATTCCCATAAATATTGTCAGAGCATCTATTACGTGCCAGGAAGCTGGGGAAAACAGAAATTAAAAAGACATAGGTCTGACCACAGGGAATTAGAATTGCTGCTATATTCTTATGAGCCATAAGGGAAGAATCAAGCCTAGTGCAAATTAAAATTCCTTAATGCTGTGTCTTTAAAAAATAAATGTGGCATAAGCAAAATGATTAGTTTCTTCAATAATGACTTGAGGTAGGAAAGTGTTCCGGGACCTCTTCATATTATTGATTGTTTTTTTCCTTTTCACACAGAATCCATTTTTAGAAGTCAAGGTGACAGACACACCAAAAAGATCCAGAAGAGATTTTGGGCTTGATTGTGATGAGCACTCAACAGAATCTCGGTGCTGTCGTTACCCTCTAACTGTGGACTTTGAAGCTTTTGGATGGGATTGGATTATTGCACCCAAAAGATATAAGGCCAATTACTGCTCTGGAGAGTGTGAATTTGTGTTTTTACAAAAGTATCCTCATACTCATCTTGTACACCAAGCAAACCCCAGAGGTTCAGCAGGCCCCTGCTGTACTCCCACAAAGATGTCTCCAATTAATATGCTATATTTTAATGGCAAAGAACAAATAATATATGGGAAAATTCCAGCCATGGTAGTAGATCGCTGTGGGTGCTCATGAGATTTATATTTGGTTCATAACTTCCTAAAACATGGAAGGCCTTCCCCTCAACAATTTTGAAACTGTGAAATTATATACCACAGGCTATAAGCCTAGAGTATGCTACAGTCACTTAAGCATAAGCTCAGTATATGGACTAAAAGAGAGAAGATATGCAATGGTTGCCATTTAACCATCAAAATAAATCATACAATAAAAAGTCTTACTGATTTCCAGAGTTTTTGAACAAGGAGATCAAATTACATTTATGTTCATATATATTACAACATATCCAGGTAAATGAAAGCAATTCTCCTTGTGTTCTGGTGAATTAAAGGAGTACGCTTTAAAGCCTATTTCTTTACAGTATCATTTAATATCTACAGAAAAATCTATATGTAGTATTGGTAAAATGTAGGATTGTTACATACCATCATTTGAATCATCCTTAAACACTTGAATTTTTATTGTATAATAGCATACTTGGTAAGATGAAATTCCACAAAAATAGGGATGGTACACCATTTGCAAGTCCCCATCCCTATTATGATCTGTACAGTACATTAACAATCCATGCCAATGGTGCTAATACAATACGCTGAATGGCTGATATTACCAGGTTTATCAAATAAAAAAACATTCAGTAAAATAATAAGTTTCTCCTTTCTTAAGGTGCATTTTCATACACCTCCAAATGGGGAATGGATTTTCTTTAATGAAAGAAGAATCATTTTTCTAGAGGTCAGCATTCAATTCTGTAGCATACTTGAAGAAACTGCATTATCTTAAAAGGCAGCCAAAAAGTATTCATTTTTAATCAGGATTTCAAAATTACAGCCTGCCTTTGCAACACTGCAGTTTTTATGATAAAATAATGGAAATGACTGATTCTATCAATATTGTATAAAAAGACTTTGAAACAATTGCATTTATATAATATGTATACAATATTGTTTTGTAAATAAGTGTCTCCTTTTTTATTTACTTTGGTATATTTTTACGATAAGCACATTTCAAATTAAGTATTAAGGCACAAAGACATGTCATGTATCACAGAAAAGCAACTGCTTATATTTCAGAGCAAATTAGCAGATTAAATAGTGGTCTTAAAACTCCATATGCTAATGGTTAGATGGTTATATTGCAATTATTTTATATTTTTTTTACATTATTAACATTCACTTATGGATTCATGATGGCTGTATCATGTGAATGTGAAATTTCAATGGTTTACTGTCATTGTATTCAAATCTCAACGTTCCATTATTTTAATACTTATAAATATTATTAAACATACCAAAATGATTTAACTCTATTATCTGAAATGCAAAATAATAAACTGATGATATCGTAACAAGAATTGTTAATTTTATTTTATAATTTGATAATGAATATATTTCTGCATATATTTACTTCTATTTTGTAAATCAGGATTTTGTTAATCAAATTCATTGTACTTATGACTAAGTGAAATTATTTCTTATGCCTAATGTGTAGAAACAATATAAATTATATTAAAGTGTTTTCACCTTTTTTGAAAGACACAACAGTTTTATGTTATAATGACTAATTCTGGATTTCTGACTTCACTTTACTATAAAAGTATAATGGTTTAGCATAAAAGTTTGGTTTGGGAATTTTAGCTCTGCTACTGGAGTTCTCATGAGTGAAATTCCTGTTAAATTGGTTCTGGTCAAGTTGTTTTAAATATACGAAAGCAAGGACTAGTTATATTTGTTTCATTTCTCTTTATCTTGACCTGAAAACTATTTATATGTTTTCATAGGTTCAATTTCCAAATGCATTGCAGTTGGCAAGGGTATATAGTCCTAGAGTTACAAGTTCTAAAGAAACCACAGGGACACTGGGAAGCTGCATTTTTTTTCTTAGCATTTAATGACACTGGCACATTTATCTGAGCTTTGGGGGCAGGAATTTTCAAATTGAATTGAAAAGCAATTATAAAGTATCTAGAAATCCTTAAGGGTAACATTGTATATAATGTCTATGAAGTGGACTCTCTTCACTACCCCTTATCAGTTTAGTAACTTAGCTATGAAGTGGTCACTAAATCTAATGGAAGAGGTTGTTAAAATTCTATCTAGTATATGGTTTCTAAATAAGTAATTTATAATTAACATAAATGTAATGTTTAACCATCAATGATATTACAGCACTTTACACTCATACAAACTAAGTGTAGTACTTTTTCTAGTTTTAATACTGATACATTTAACATTGACAAGTCTGGAACTGTAAGAGGGTTGTCCCTGTGAGTGAAGGACCAACTACGGGGATGAGGTGAGGCCACTTTGAATTACACACACTAGAAACTACTTCTAGGGCCATGAATATACCTGATCCAAAAGTCTGGGTCAATAGGCCCATTAACATACCTTAGGCTCTGGAGGACAAATAACTGGGGACCTTGACCTCTATGGTGTGAGGAAGGAACACCCTCATTTTCTAAGGACCCTGTCACAGGACTCCCTAATCTTTATACTCACCATTCCCATGCAGCCCCAGGATCCCATCACCAACTTCACCATGTAGGAGCCCTCTTTGAAACCCATATGACCATGAAAGAAAGCATCAGGTCCAATCTCTTTTGTGACAGGACTTAGGCATTTCCTTTTCTATTTTACCTAGGTCCCAGAAATGGCATCATCACTCATCACTTTCTTTTAAGCACCCCAAGAATATTCACTTATGATATCATACTAATTCTGAGATTTTCAGAAAACATCATGTAAAGTTCAATGTGGTACATCAGGTTTAATATTCTGACTGTTTTGTAATACTTCCCACAAATCTATACTAGTTAAAAATACATACATAAATATGAAAAGAAAAACTCTCCCAAACTCTACACTTTTTTAAAAAAGATTTTTATTTATTTATTTATTTGTCAGAAAGGGAGAGAGAGAGAGTGAGCACAAGCAGGGGGAGCGGCAGGCAGAGGGAGAAGCAGGCTCCCTACTGAGCAAGGGGCCCAACATGGGAAGCAATCTCAGGACCCCAGGATCCTAATCTGAGCCAAAGGCAGACGCTTAACCAACTGAGCCACCCAGGTGTCCTTACTCTACTCTTTTTGTATTCAATTTGGTTTTTGCACTTTTGCATAGGACCTTATTTTCTTAAAAGAAGAAGGCAGTAATTTGATATTGGTAGTAATTAAATTAGAACTAAATTATTCTAGCCCAAAAATGAGAACAAATTTATTTCACTTTAAACCATGACAGACACATTTTAGGATATCAATCACCCTTTTGGAATCTGTTGAAAACTAAAGACAGTTCACCAGAAGAAATAAAACTCACAACTTTGCATATAATTTCAGGGAATTTAGGGCCTTCCTAGAGTGCATTCATAGAACCTAATTTACAAACTCTTGTATTTTCTTCTTAAGACAAAAATTATTTTTTATGAAATAATACAATATATTTATAAAGACTGCTTCCCAATTAATGAGCTTTATTCATTAAACAATTTGAGTGTTGCTAAAGGAAAATAAATTTCAAATCAGCCTGGATGTCTTAACATGGCTAAAACCCTTACTATATACCAAAACATTTTGTTCTTAAAGATCACCCAATCACCAACTGGCAACTCTGTGATAGATTAAACTAGACAACTAAATAAAAAGGACTTCAAAGTATGAATTCAGATTTATGTGTCAAAAACAAAATCAGGATATCATCAAGGCTACTGATGTGTGGGTGTCAGAATTAGGAGGGTATGAGATGATAATATTTATTGAGCACCCGAATTGTGCTAAGCACTTTTGTGACATGCTCAGCTTGCAAGACATTAGTGTTCCCAGTTCACAGATGAGAACTTTGAGAAACTGTGACAATGAGAGGTACCTCAATGACCAGCCTGGATGTGAACTAAGAGCAGCTGGACACAATGTTTCACTGCTCTGGTTACAATTCTTCACCAGGCCCTAATGGAAGAGTGAAATTATATTTTTTAATGTTTATATTTTGTAATATATCCTTACTGGATTCTGCATTATAGTGGGGGAGGATAGAGTTGGTATTAACGAGAAGGAGGACAAAGAGAGGATGATAAGCAAAGCAGAAAAATGTGCACACAGAGATGGAAATGGGTCAGTGTCATAGGATATGAGACCTGGAACAGGTGTTAGAGATCATCTAATTTACATAAAATAGAATTGAGGTCTAGGGAGAGGGTTGCCCAAAGTTATAAAGAGAATTGGTTCAAGAACTGAGATAAGAGTTCTAAAATGCTAGATAAGAATGCATGGTGGCTAAGAGTGAGAAGAATGATTTCAAAGGATGAAATGCAGGAAAGCTAAAAACAAAAACAAAAAAGCTCTGAGTCATGATTTGTAAGCTGGGAAAAGTCAATAGAAGACACTAAATAAATGTTCATAGGATTATCACAATTTACATCTATTTAAACAAATCTTTTATCAACTTGGAGATTTTCTTGGACAGATAGACTCTAATGGGAAATCTATAGTCATATGCACTTAAAACCATTACTTTATTGTATATAGTAATAAAAAGTTAAAATAATAATGTATTAATAATTAAGTTTTCAAAGTGCTTTCACATTAATGATGTAATTTTATCTTCATAATGCTGAAAGTTAAGTATTATTATGGTCATACTCATTTCATAGAGGGAACTGAGGCTAAATAAGATTAATCAAATTGCCCAAGGAAACAGCATTAATATTTATATATTAATTATATAAGAAATAGAAATCCAGATCAGTTATACTTTTTGATCATTTATCCCAATATTACTTATTAAAAATGTAGCATGATAAAAATTCATTTAAATATCAGATGCTTACTTTTTAAAATAAGACACATGAATAATGCCCTATAATATAACTAAGAAATTAAACCATAGTCTAAAATGTGATATGCAATCATGACTTGTCTGACATGCGATGAATAGTGTTGAAATTTCATTCCCATGGTCATTCAGTTCTAGTTTACACACTGCAAAACCTATCAAAGTAAACTATACTCATTTTGGTCAACCCTATGTAAGATGTTAAGCAATGCAAAAGGGTACTAAATTTAGTTCATTCATGTCCAGATGGAATTTTACAGAGAATGTCTTTGGACATTTTAAGTAGATAGCATGCATGGTTTATAGCAAAATTATCTTTGTTGCCACTTAAAACACTAAATGGAGGGAACATTTACATATGTTTTACTAGATTACCTATCAAAATAACTCAATAAATATTATATCCTGTCAAGAACACAGGATACTCTTGAACATAAGATTCTATATATGAAGCTGCCTATTTTACCTGACAAGCATAAAATGTATATGTGATAATGACAAATAACTCCCTAATAATCTGCTATAAAAGTTGAATAGTTCACTTCAGCTATGGTTTAACATTACACTAAATATTCCTGATACAGAAATACATAGCTTGGCAATGAAGCAAAGATGTACATGTTTAGTTTTCATTGATTCCAGTTTTGGATTATAATAAGATATAAAAGTTTTTAACAATGTAATGTTATTATTTCTGCTCCATAATAAAGGTAATTTTTAATTAAATACACATATGTACTTTCTTTAAAAATTGACTTTAAATTTTACTTTATTAGCTCTACATATGCACTCTAGGCAAAATACTATTCACTGGATTCAAATTATAGAAATCTGAAACATATTCCTAGATTCTGACCTTAAGGAGATCTGTTGAAATGTTCTCCTGAGAAGGAACAGATAAATTTGATTCAATTAACCATAAAGGTAACTTTAAACCAAAAAATATAAATAGATTAAGCTACTAAATAACATCTTTAATTTATTTTACTAACCATTCAAGATTATTCTATTAAGAAAGCTTTTTCCCAATAAGTGTTATGCTTTTTTTTTTTTCCTAACGTCTTATGAAGGACCCTATTCAGAACAAAATTTGATTATGCGGTTTTGGCCATGGATCCTCCACAAGACTTTCCCAGATCCGCTCCCACGGACACTAACTCCAACTAAGAAGCCAAACGTCTCTTGGCTCTATTCCCGTGGAACTCAGAACTTTGGCATCCTCCACCAGCCAAAAACAAAACATGTCAATACAAGGACGTTTGCCTACATCATGACATCAGATCCTCATAATACTGAGACAGAATTCTGAAAGTAAAAATCAAGCATAAAACACCAATTTACTGAGCACACTGAAGTGACTGTGGGAGAAAATCCAAATTGTTAAATGGAAACAATCAGGCAGTCATTGAGGCAACTACTTGGCTTCAAGCTCCAAGAATATCTTCCTGAAAAGCTTCATACTTCTCAGCAACTCAAGTAATGGCATGAGTTATATGGCTGCCTGTACACTAAGTAAAGGATTCTATTAAGGAAACTCAGGTCATCTTGGGCTCTGAACCAGGCCAGGTGCCATGGGATAGAAATTATAACAAAAAAGAGTAGATGAAGGTAGTCCTCCCTACTTGTAGATGTGCCTTGGCAGAAGGCAAAACTGTCCCAAAGACTAGAATCTACCAGGACCTGTGTCTTATAGCAAACTTAAGTTCTTTACAGCTCCAGAGTCAGACAGGATTCTGAGGAAGTTGCATAGGACCGATGGAAATCTATTTAGGGTGCCATCTACTCATAGGTCAAGATGCATTCCTATGACTGAAACATTGAAAGTGGGACTCTCCTGGGAGAGACAGCCCTGCAACTGCAGTGTGGGTAGAGCTCTCTTCCTTGCTGATAAATGTGGACAGACTATCAATAGCGAGCCCTACCTTGACCAGATGTTTGACCGAAGATTCCTGGTATTGGCCAAAGACAGCATGTCATTTCAAGGCAGAATGTATGCCAGAGCCTCGAATTTGGCTTTTATATCTGTTGATACAACATATACTGTGTTGACCAAATACATATATTTGTTGACTAGGTATATTACCTGGTTATATATTCCATTCAGCTTGGCAAGAAATAAACCACCCAAGAAATAAGATCTTGGACAAGAAATAGGAGCATTTATTTACAAGAAGAAAGCATATTATATAGATATTATTATGTCCGTTTTCAAAGTGAAGAATTTGGGTTCATAGATGCTCATGACTAATGAGTGACTAAGACAAGTGCATATATGATGGAAGAAATACAAACGCAAATGTGGTGGTATAATTTTTTAGTCATTAGTTCCGCCGTGAAAAAATACAACTTTCTAATTGTTGCAAAACTGATGTCAGCTTTTAGCTCATGTCCCCTTGTGCTTTATCACCATTTCTACTTTATAGATGCAACACTGTAATGTCAATGGGAACTGTTCTAATAATGCTTATCAGCTGTTTGGACCTCACCCAAAAAGTGATGCACAATATCCCCCTACTCTCAAATCTCCAAACTTAGAGGAGGATTGTAATGTGTCTCTCCTCCTTATGTCCAGCTCAGCCCAGGAGGTTGGGCACCAAAAAAGACTAATGACTAAAGTCAGATCTTCCCATCAAATTCACTCTTCCCATCAAATTCACTCCCATGATCAGCTCATGAGATCTTTATGTGAGAAGATATAGTAATAGGTTCTGGCTGACTAAATTTATATACTAACACTTTATATTTCATACCTGACCCCTAGACTCTTGAATTTAAAATTTTGCTAAATACTTGCTATCTTTTTTTTTCTTTTTTCTGATTCTGATCTGAAAAGTAACCTCTGGAAAATGTAACCTTTTAATAAATCACAGTGTTCATTCTTACTATTAAAATGTAAATTAAAATTACTTACTATCCTTTCATTTACAAATACAGTACACTTTTATGTTAATATCTAGGGTGATCAGAAATGAACAATCCATACATTGTCTGACCAGTTGCCTTCCAATATTTAACAAAAGCCTTAAAGGTTCTATACAGTGATTTTATTTCTAAAATTTTAGCCATAGAAAATCAAGGTATGAACATTTATGTAAAATCGCAATTTTATTATTTTTAAAAATTGGAAATAACATATGTCCCAACAATAGGATATGGTTACATTGATTATGATAGATTTTGTAATACCATACTCAAATTTAAAGACATGTGTGTATAGATATATACATGATGTATGTATGTACACACATATTTATTTATTTAAAATGCTTTCAGCTATAAATAACAGAAACCCCAATTCATATGGCTGAAATAGTAGAAAATGTATTCTCTTACATAACTCTAAGTGCAGGTGTAAGGCAGCTCTAGGTACAGTAAGATCAGTAGCTCAATAATGTCAATGAAGACTTTGATTCCTTCTACCTTTTCACGCTGTCATCCTCATAGTGTTTGCAGGGCCCACAGGCTGTCACCCTTCAGGGTTAAAAGGTAGCTGCAGTTTGCTTGACAATGTCCATGTAAACCGAAGGAAGGGAGCCACATCTCCTCTGTGTGTGTGTGTGTCTGTGTGTGTACACGAAAATATCTTTTTGCAGAGTCAAAGCATATGATTATCCTTAATTTTAATAGATATTGCCCATTTGTACTCTATAGAGGTTGTACCAATTCATATTTCTCCTAACAATGTATGAGATTACCTATTTTCCCGCACCCTCATCATTCCTATTTCTAGTCTGGTAGGTGAAAAATGGTACCTGATCATGATTTTAATTGTATTTTTCTTATTTTGAGTAAGATTATTAATCTTTTCATGTTTAAGTATCATCTGTATTTCCTTCCCTGTTAACTGTTTGCTTTTATCCTTTGCTCATTTTTTATATTAGGTTAGTATTTTTTTTAAAAAATCTACATATTAAGAAATTAGCTACAACTATTTCTTTCAGATTTTCATTTGTCTTTTGACCTTGTGATTTCTTGTGTATGTGTTTTCATACAGAATTTAAAATATTTGTATGATGTCACATATTTTAGTCTTTTTTTATGGCTTCCATTTTTGTGTCATACTCAGAAAGGCCTTTTCTACCATATCTCTATACTTTAGAATGTATCTTATACTTTCTTCTAGTATTTTTATGGCTTATTTACTTTAAAAATCTTTATTTTTTAAAAGATTTATTTATTTATTTATTTGTCAGAGAGAGAATGAGAGAGAGTGTGTGTGAGCACAAGCAGGGGGAGCAGCCGGCAGAGGGAGAAGCAGACTCCCCGCTGAGCCAGGAGCCCAATACAGGACTTGATCCCAGAACCCTGGGATCATGACCTGAGCTGAAGGCAGACGCTCAACAAACTGAGCCACCCAGGCGTCCCTACTTTAAAAATCTTTAATCCATCTCAACTCCATTTTGTCATAGTGTCCAATTTATTTTTCTTCAGATGATTATCCATTTATCACCATTTATAATACTATCTTTCCCATGATAGTGATTTGAAATGTGGAATGGTGCATAATGGACACTTATCCTGACCACATGGATCCTTAGATCCAAAAGTTCTTTTCATAAAATTAAGCAGTAACACAGGATGCTTAAGGATCAAATCAGGAACCCTCTTGAAATCTAACCACAACCAGTACAGATGAATGTTACCAACAGTAGTTGGTAACAGTGTTTCTGTCCAGTCCAGAAATGACCAGCTGCAGCCCTTCTCATAATTCCATTTATTCTATCCATAATTTTAAGTCTTCTATTGTTGTATATTACTTCCTACTTCACTTTAGGTGTGGAATATTTAGCCCACAACAACCAAGTCCTTCCAGGATGGTGTCCCTTAACTCTACTGATGCCAAGCCAAGATCCCTTTCTTCCAGGACTCCAGAAGAAAAAAATTACACATTCCTTCTCCCCCAAAGTCACAAAGCTTCTCCTCAGTTACATAACCCAATATATCATTCAGCTTCCCAAAGGAGCAATGTTTTCCCCACACTATTATCAAAAGAGGAGGGAATGAAAATAATTCAAAATGTCTCTGGTACTTTGTCTCCGAGATAACATCAATTCTGTTCATATTTGTGTGATAGCCTATCAGATTTTACCCATTCATTGAGTCCTAGATACTACTACAAGAGCTGATAGAGGAGGGAAGAAGTATAAATCATGGCTCTCACTCAAGAAACTCACAGTCTAGTGAAAGCAGAAAAGTAAACAGTCAAATTTAATAAAATGTGACAAACGGTTTACACAGGGTGCTGTGGGAGAGGACAGGAAAGTCACCTCAACCATACTGGGAATCTACTGAAGACATAAAGGAGGAGATGATGTTAGCAATGTCTTTAATGATGAATAAAAGTTGGTGGATGAGTAAGGAGAAGGCATAAATGAGGAAGAAGAAGGGCATTCCAAAACAATCACGCCTCCCCCCACATACACACAGGCACATAAATGCAGTCCTAAAAGAGCACGATGCCTTCCAGATCCTGAGAGTATTCCAGAATGGCTGGAGGGATAAGGCCTCAGGCAGTGACAAGCACTGAGCCTCTAAAGGTAGACTGAGAGCCAGTACATTCCTTGTATATCTTCTTAAGCAGTTTGTGCTTTGATATGGTCAGTGATAAGAGCTAGCAAAACACTTTAATCAGGAAGCAAAATAGTTAGATGTAAATTTTAAAAACCCACTTCAAATAAGGTATTTTAACCTTTTTTGTGCCAAGGTCCCTTTGATATCTGATGAAGCCTATATATCCCTCTCAAAATAATGGGTTAAATTATAAACATATTTTAAATGTGATATAATAAAACCTGATAGCATAAAAACCTAATAAAATAATATCTAGTAGTGATTTAAATAACTATCAATTTAAAAGTAGTGATGAGCATAAATGAGATACATGCAAAAACTGCAATTTAACATGAAATATTTGTGATTTCTGTTGGTGACATGGTCACAGATATTATGAATACTTTTGTACTTTCAAGCATACATGCAGAATGGAAAGAAATGCCAAATTTCACTTAAATAACAGCTAAAATAAAGATGTAATTTCTCCCACACAATTCTCAGATCCTCTGAATTCTATATAACAGTATAAATGAAGAAGTCCTGGGGTAGAAACAGGGATAATGAATTCAATTAGAAATCTATTTTACTAGTCTAGAGGAGAAGTGATGATGGTCTGAATATTAAGTGCTAATATTAATTGAGCAATTCCTATATTGTAGGCACTGTTCAAAATACTGTTTATAATTATCTCATCTACAGAGTGAGGGCTATTATTAATCTATATTTAACAGGTAAAGAAACTGAAGCACAGAGAGCTAAGGAACTTCATTCAGTTCACATAGCTGGTGAGTCAGCAAAACCAGGTTTTGAGCTGAGGTAGTCTGACTCAGAACTTTACTCTTATCCACTATTGGGGTGGTAAAAATAGTGGTAAAGAATTATTAGAAGCATGTGAGAAATAGAGTGAACAAGACATGGAGAGGCATGAAGAAAGAGGAATCTACAAAGAAGCCCAGATAAAGCGGAGGTATTGTAAAAATATTTCCACCCAATTTTTTTCCTTCTTGGTAATTCTTCCCCCTTCTCTCCCAGTAGACTTTTGGCCAGCAAGGGTAAACCATGAGGCTAAGGCTCACTGCCCCCTGGGAAAGTAGAGAAAACACTAACTAGGAAACTGGGATTTAATACAATTTTTTTTTTTCTGGGCAGAAGAAGGAAAGAGGAAGAAAGTAAGAAAGTGAGAGAATACATCCAGGTATCCTTGCTCCCCTTTTGGGGTCAAAACTTGGCTGAGAGAAGTAAGTAGAAGAGAAAAATACAGACAAATCTGAGAGAATCAAAGAATCCTGGAGCTGGTGCCCTGATTCCTGTGTAGCACGGCAAGTCAGAAACCTTTAAGAGACTTCCTTGGCTTGAAGATGGTCCTATACCTAATGTGATGCCGGAGTGGTTGAGTAGAAATGACTGGGAAGGTGACTATAACTAAGGGCATTCACACAGGATCCTGAACTCCCCAGTTTCTGAGAAGCATGTAAGAGCCATCAAAGTCTCCAAGGGGGAACAGCATGTTGAATGGGCTGCTGGGTGCAGATAAAGATGACAAAGTACAGGGACCTCATAACTGGAGGCAATAGTGTGGTCATTGACAGCAGGTATCAGCCCAATGCTCCAAAAATTAGGGGAAACCAGCAATGTCTCAGTGCTACCAGACAGTGGATACTCAGTCACCAGGTAGCCCAGTTAAATTAAAGCTGATGCATC
The DNA here is from genome assembly GCF_004348235.1 of Phoca vitulina. Classification (NCBI taxonomy): domain Eukaryota; kingdom Metazoa; phylum Chordata; class Mammalia; order Carnivora; family Phocidae; genus Phoca; species Phoca vitulina. Next base: position 43,919,543 of record NW_022589704.1, read on the forward strand.
AGAGGAAAAGATGATGCCCTTAGAGGAAACAAACAAAGCATTTCAACAAGAAGCCTGAGAGGAAGGAGCAGAAAACCCTTCTTCAGTGCCAGGAAGTTAGATGAGCTTTTCTGCTCCAGATTCATTTAGAAAGGCAAAATAGGGGTAGGGGAGAACCCTTCTGATGTGAGAAATGCTGAAAAAGTGTAAGAGACAACCCCCCAAAACCTAAATTCTTTTGGTGATGTCTAATTTATTTTTATTTTTTAAATTGTGGTTAAAAAACATGACATAAAATTTACTATCTTACCATTTATAAGTGTACATTTTAGTAAGGTTAACTATATTCATATTGTTCAACAAATCTCTAGAACTTCTTCATTGTGTAAAACTGAAACTGTAAACACGTGGAACAACTCCCTATTTGTATGCCCCTCCCCCCCCCACCCATGGCAGCCCCAGGCCAACACCATTCTACTTTGTGTTTCTGCGTTTGATTACTTTATTTTATTTTTTAATTTTTTTTTAAGTAGGCTCCATGCCCAGCAGGGAGCCCAGTATAGGGCCTGAACTCAAGACAGAGATCAAGACCTGAGCTGAGATCAAGAGTCAGACACCCAACTGACTGACCCACCCAGGCACCTCCTGAGTATGATTACTTTAGATACCTCATATAAATGGAATCATGCAGTAATTGTCTCCAAAAAACCAAAACAAAACAAAAAACAAAAAACCCAAATTTTTAACTGGAAAACAGATAACTTTGATGAGCAGACTCAATAATTTTCCATCATTAGAGGAAGCAAGATGAGATCGGTTTAAGGAAATAAAGTTAGATCTCTTCAACCTCCTTCTGCGACTATTACAACTCAGCCCTGCTAGATGTAGGATCACATCATGGACCCTAAGGGAAGAAGAGACTCCTCAGACTCTGGAGCTTGACTCTCAGGCTCAAGCGCAACATTGACATCAGCTGAGCCCTGTCTCTTAGAAAGCCAGCATAGCTCCACTCTGGTTTCTTGGTTCTTTTACACTGTTCTTCACACCCACACGAGTAGCTGCAGGTATTCCTTCTACTCCGGCTTTGGAGTCCATTCTCTAAATATGCCTTATATTTAGGACCTGAGCTGTCTCTGCCTTCCCCTTCTGAAAAGTCTCAATACTTTGAAAATTCAGAGTCCAAGCAAAGGGACATGCTCTTCCAAACTTTGCATAGCATTTCTTTCTATTCTTTTTTCTTTCTACAGGTTTCTGGCCCTCGCCTCAGGCTGACTTGGATCTCCAATCTAAGATTTATAATCAGTCTATGGTGCAGATATAAGCTGTGTCTAAAATCCTGGGCATCCTAGACAGGTTCTGAATGACTACAGCATTTGGTGCAAATAAATATTACTGTGGGACTGTGTCCAGCTTCCAGTCTGGGTAGCTATGGCAAAGAATCATATCAAGTTTTAGAAATCCAAAAGAAATCAAGTCTGCTTATTCTATGGGTAGACTTCAAGGCTGTCTGCTCCCTGGGGGGTTGAGTCATTTCAGGTCTCACTGGAACTTTCTCCCAATTCAAGGAATCATCAACAACATCCTTATGAAGCAGCTATTTGGCCTTCTCTGAAAATAAAATGAGATCTTATACTTTCTTGGTTGATAGTTTAACTGCTGTGTTGTGCTATAAATTTCAAGATAGTTATATAATTTTTAAAAAATTGCCAAAATTTGTTTAATAGCATAGAGTAATTCCTGTGCACTTACATAACATATTGGATAAAGCTTGCTCCTTGCTAAAGTTGTCCGTGTACTTGGTCTTCTAGGAAACCGTTCCAGCAGTTTTAATCTGTTATGCTTAAAGAGTGTACTAGATAGAGATCTACTATAGGGCCTCATTGTCTGTGGCACTCAATTAATGGTAGTTGAAAATAAGATGTTCATAATAATAATATATCTAAACCTATTCTACATCGTATCAAAGCAAGAACTAAATAAAGCACCTTTAGTTTTCTAATAAAATTGAAAATATGTCATAGTCTTAAGTCCAGGATTTTTCAAAACTCTGATAAAAAAAAAAAAGGCTGTCAAGAATCTGGAACTCCTGACTTAAAGTATTTCACCAGGTTAAAAGATAATGTTCTAAGATGCCATTGTTTATACTTCCTTTCCAAATTACTTAATGGTAATGATACTTTTTCAATTTAAAAAAAACCTATTTTAACCCTATGTATAAGGTTTGTTTCTTCAGTGGCAGCTTCATTTAACCAGAAAAAATGAATGTTCTGGAACCTGTAATCTTGTAAGATACAGCCTGAGTTAAGCCCTGACTTTCCTAAATCCAAACACGCTGCAAACATCAAGTCAGCTGTACTGCACCATGGCCCACGGCCACATTGTGATTTGGGGAGCGCATGGTTGGCAGGGCTGTACTGTGGTCTGTCCAAGAAAACCCTAGCCAGGATCTTGCCAGCAGTAAGCAGCAAGATGTCTTGATAGTTGCCTCAGTGAGTCTTATTTCTTTGAGTAATAAAAATAACCAAGCACTTGAGATCAAAGATTTATTAGTAACAGAAATTTAAAACTCCAAAATTTGGAGTTTTCTTAGTTTGAAATTTCACACTGACATTCACTGAATTTTTCACTGAAATGGTGAGGCTACTTTGGAAAACAGTTTGGCCGTTTCTTATAAAAATAAACATACCCATCCTATGACCTAGCAGTTCCACACCTAGGTATTTACCCAAGAGAAATAAATACATATGTCCACAGAAAAGCCTGTACACAAATGTTCAAAGTGTGGTTTTGCTCATCATAGCCTAAAACAGGAAACAATCTAAAGTCTACCATCTGTTGAATAAACAAATTGTGGTACATCCATAAAGTAGAGAAAAACTGGGGCGCCTGGGTGGCTCAGTCGGTTAAGCGGCTGCCTTCGGCTCAGGTCATGATCTCAGGGTCCTGGGATCGAGCCCCACGTCGGGCTCCCTGCTCAGTGGAGAGTCTGTTTCTCCCTCTCCCTCTGCCTGCCTCTCTGCCTACTTGTGTGCTCTCTCTCTGTCAAATAAATAAATAAAATCTTTAAAAAAAAAAAAAAGTAGAGAAAAACTGAACAATTACTGAAAATGCAACAGCATGGATGAATCTCAAAAGCTTTATATTAAATGGAAGAGGCCAGACACAAAAGGTTCCATATTGTTTGAATCATTTCCATGGACAGTCTAGACAAAGGCAAAACTCTAGTGACAGAAACAAATCAGTGGTTGCCTGAAGGTGGGGGTGGGGAAAGAGACTGACAAAGTGGCATGAGGGTAAAGATTTTGTAGTAGAAATGTTCTATATCTTGAACATGCACACGTTGTGTATGTTTATCCCAGCTCTTCAAACTTTACATTTGAAAAGAGTACATTATATGTCATATCAGTAAGACCTCAGTAAGTCGGCCTTTAAGAAAATCTGGGGCAGGGACAGTGGGTAGGGGAATAGATGAAACCAGACTAACCCATGGCTGAAATGATGGAAGCTAGGTGATGAGTCACAGGGGATGCACTAAACCACTCTCTCTACTTCTGAATACGTTTAAACTTTTCCATAATTAACAGTCAAAAATTTAGGTTGCTAGGTTTGTGCTACTTACAACCCTCAAACCATCTTGCCCCACTTTTCCTTAAAGTATAAAGCTCATGGAACTTCACGCAACTCATCAAAGAAAAAAGTCCATTAGCTGTTTTTCACAAATTAACAATCATGAAAACGACCTCAAAAGCCATTGTCAGTAAAATTGTAGTCAAGATTTTAAAAACTAAATTCATTAGAAGCAAAAATACTTAGAAGTGCCTCTATAGATATTTCTCTGGTCTTTTAAAATTCATCGAAGTATGAGACAAAACATTTATTTAAACACAACAAAGATGAAAAGAATAACACTGTAATTATTCATTCAATTATTCACTCACTAAACATCTTTAGGTGTCTACCACATGTTAAACACACCATAATCTCTCCTTTGAAGAGCCCGAAGATATAAATACAATAGACTACAACACAATTGCTAAGGGTGTGGAAAGAAAAATGAACACTCCTGCCGAGTGGAGAATGGGTATGGCTGGAGAGAGAGATGGTGAGAGGACTAGAAAAGAATCTGCAGATACTCTAAATCTAGAAAGATGAGCTAGAAGTTACTTGGCCAGGAGAGAGGTATGGATGTGAGGGTAGGGTAGGGAAGGAGGACGGGAGAAGGAAAGGAGCAGGTTCTAAGGAGATGATGGGACACCACAAGCAAAGATACGAAGGCAGAAGTACAAAGCATATTTGAGGACTGCCTGGAGTAACTGTACAAAGGCAGCAAAACAAAGCTGAATAATTCATCTATAATCAGCTCAATCTGTCACTGTCAAGTCTATGAATTGTGCAGTTTATAAATGCATAAGGCTGATAAATTCATGAATTTATTCCACAAATAGATAAACCGGTTTTGTCCCATGGCCACAAGGTATGTCCATAACTCTGGTCAGCTGGTCTGCAAAGGTATGCAGTTAACTTTGAGGCCAGACTCTGGACTATAGTTATATCTATTGCCTCTACTGAAAAGCCAATTTAAATTTCATGCCGCATTATTTTTGCCTATCAACACACACATTTAAGATTCACTCTGTTTAGGGCGCCTGGGTGGCTCAGTTGGTTAAGTGACTGCCTTCGGCTCGGCTCATGATCCTGGAGTCCCGGAATCGAGTCCCACATCGGGCTCCCTGCTTAGCGGGGAGTCTGCTTCTCCCTCTGACCCTCCTCCCTCTCATGCTCTCTGTCTCTCATTCTCTCTCTTGCAAATAAATAAAATCTTAAAAAAAAAAAAATTGCTTTAAAAAAAAAAGATTCACTCTATTTAGCCTTTTCTTAGCAATCTGGAAGGAGTTGTAGAAGGAGAGAATAATTTGCTAGTTAAATTGAGGACTCCACATAACCATTAACCAAGGAGCACTATGAAACCACACAATCATGTTCCTGCTAGAGAGTAGAAGCTTGCAATTAACAAAATTATTAGATTTTTGTTACAAGTCTGCTTCTTTGTTCTACCTGGCTAAAATCTTGTTGCTGGCGTGGTTCAGGCTAAACTCACATGTACAGACGCGCATACCGTCATGATCCTTTATGGAGGAAAAAGAAGTTGTTCTTACTGTGTGATACTAGTGAAGATCAACACTTTTCTTTCTCCTCTCCTTCACCCACTACCGATTAGGGAGGGTTGGATGGGCTTCTTTTATTTATGACTCTCTAGTATATAAAGCAATGATTATTTATTTATTTATTTGAGAGAGAGAGAAAGTGCCCACGTGTGAGCGGGGGAGGGGCAGAGGGGGAGGGTGAGGGAGGGGGAACGAATCTCAAGCAGACTCTGAGCTGAGCATGGAGCCAGACTCAGGGCTCAATCTCACAACCCTGAGATCGTGACCTGAACCGAAACCAAGAGTCAGATGCTTAACTGACTGAGCCACCCAGGTGCCCCTATAGCAATGATTTTTTAATGACATGTTAACTATATTGAAAGGCAATCTTTTTGGTAGTATTTAGTTTTTAGTGATGCAAATTCTTACACATTTAAGAGCATATTGATGCTTCTAAATTAAATTCCAAGGAGAGAATAAATTAGAGGAATCCTTGTGGGTGATAAGTAGTAGCAATTTAATGCTTTCTATTATTTGATGACTCAAAAGATAGACAAAACCTTTCACCAGGAAAAAAAAAAAACCCAGATGTAATAATAAAGGAATCCACTTGGAAAAAGATAGACGGTCAATTTTAGGAGTAAAGTAATCTAGTCAAAGAGCAGGCCCAAACACACTTTTCTACTATACAAGCAGACTTGAGCCTATTTAAAAAGGCACATTAGTAGGGGTGAAGGGAGTTCAGGTCAGTTAGTCCTTGGCACCTCAGTCAAGATCACCAGGATAGTTATCAATTAATGTTGCAGTGGTTTCAGGAATGCACACACGTGTCCAATAGGAACTATACTGAGTCTGCCACTTCATTTTACACACGATCCTGAACACCTGTCAGGTCGTGATGATTTTTCAGTCACTACTGACCCAGGATAAATTTCAACAGGTGACAGGCTTTGGATCAAATTACCAATTCCCTGAGGCATCCAGTCCTCCCAATCCTAAGTATTTTTGGCATGATTTATATGCTCTTTAGCTTACTTTATAATGTAATTTAGAGTTAGGTCAATTCTAGAACTATTCCTGAAATGTGAGAAAGTACCTAGTGTTCAGTTTTCAAAATCTCCTTAACAGAAAACTATAAACCATAGAACATAAAGGAAAAATGGGTTTTATTATGGCTTTAATGTTTTACTGTGCAAAATAAAAGCAGGCAATTCTATGTTGGTCTCATAAATTAGATATGAGATTTTAGCAGTCTATGGATCTAAATGTCTGAGGACAGCTGACTTATAAGGATAAGGTAAAAAATTAATTAGCATGGAATTTTTTAAAAAAGATTTTATTTATTTATTTGACAGAGAAATAGAGAGCACAAGTAGGCAGAGCGGCAGGCAGAGGAAGAGGGAGAAGCAGGCTCCCCGCTGAGCAGGAAGCCCGATGCGGGGCTTGATCCCAGGACACTGGGATCATGACCTGAGCTGAAGGCAGACGCTTAACTGAGCCACCCAGGTGCCCCATAGGGTGGAATTTAAGAACTTACACAATCAGGAGTTAGCTTACTTTCACAGACTTACTTCTCTATACTGACCCTCCCTACTCCACACCTCATTCTATTAACTACTCGAGTATACACAATTTCCAGAAAACACTATTTCCACACCTTCAAGCCTTCACTAATATTGCTCCTCCTGCCTGATACACCCTTCCCCCCCCGCCTAGCAAAATCTTCAAACTTCAGACCCCTCACTCTTCTGTCTCAGCAGATGATGATAGCCTTCTATGTCATGGAGAAAAAAAGCCAGCATCCCCCATTTGTACATGCCAGAAAACTGAGTTATCTTTGGTGGATCTTCTCCTTCACCTTTCCAAATCTAGTCCATCACTAAATCTTCTTAATGTTCTTAAAATCCCAGAAGCCATTACTTCTTTTCATTTCCACAGCAATCCAGCTAGGAAAAGCCACCATTATATCGTGCCTAGACAACTACGGGTGAGACTAATTGGTTGCTCTGCTTGTCTTCCTCTCTGTCTCCGAATACATACCAGAAGGCACCAAAGTGCCTCTTCCAAGGCTGATATTGGAAATCTAGTTCATAATCTCGGCATATTGTGGTGAGCCAGATGTTAAAACTGAGGTAGTAAATCTAAATTTGGCACTTCTATAGTAGAAGCTTGATGGAAAACTAAAGCCTACATGAGGAGCTGAAAGTAATTATGGGTAACTGGTTATTGTAAATAGGTGTGCGTTTGAATAAATTCTCAAAACAGAACTGGTGAACTGTCTGTCACTTACTTTCATGAATGTCCAGATGAGTCCTCACATTAGAGGTGGTATCTGAACCCATAAGAATGCCAAAGGAAACAATGTAGCAAAAGATGAGAACAAGGTCTGAAACTTGGGGACTCCTGTATTAAGAGGATAGGAAGAGGGCACCTGGGTGGCTCAGTTGGTTAAGCGACTGCCTTCGGCTCAGGTCATGATCCTGGAGTCCCGGGATCGAGTCCCGCATCGGGCTCCCTGCTCTGCAGGGAGTCTGCTTCTCCCTTTGGCCCTCCCCCCTCTCATGCTCTCTCTATCTCATTCTCTCTCAAATGAATAAATAAAATCTTTAAAAAACAAAAAAAAAAGAGGATAGGAAGAGAAACCAGAAAGCTGACAGTAACAGAAATAGGAGAGCCAAGAAAGTAGTGTGTGTGTGTGTGTGTGTGTGTTTATTTTTATTACAAAATTGGATTACTTCTGATAAATTCTAGAAGACATAGATAATAGAATTCTAGATTTAAAAAAAATACACTTAGATAAATCTGGCTATGTGTCTGTACCAAGAAGAGGAAGGGCTATTAAAAACCAGGGGCAAGGATATTATTAAAGAAGCAAGTACAATAATGCAGGCATGAGGTGATTTTGTACCAAATAAAATTTAAATATTACTGTATTTCATATTTACATATGTAACATGGAAGATCTTAAAAATAGAACTCCCAGGCATCTTATACTATTAACCTATTTTTCTTCAGAGTAAACAGAGTCTTTCCTTTCATGAAATAATAAATAATTTTTATGACTTTTTCTTTTTTTTTTTTAAGATTTTATTTATTTACTTGACAGAGAGAGACACAGCGAGAGAGGGAACACAAGCAGGGTGAGTGGGAGAGGAAGCAGGCTTCCCGCGGAGCAGGGAGCCCGATGTGGGCTTGATCCCAGGACCCTGGGACCACGACCTGAGCCAAAGGCAGACGCTTAACAACTGGGCCACCCAGGCGCCCCTTTATGACTTTTTCTAATCCCTATGAAAATCAAACAATACAGAAAATACAAACTAGCAAGTAAAAATCATCTAGCGTTCCCCCCTACACAGCCATACTGTTAATATTCATGTGAACATTCCTCTAGAAATTTATATTCTTTCCACACACACAAACACACACACACACACACACACACACACACACACTCCCCTACATATATAGGATGGTCAGCAAGCTACAAGATGGCTGCCTGTTTCTGTAAATAAAGATTTATTGGAACCATAACCGTGCTCACTTGTTTACACATTGTCCATGGTTACTTTTGTACAACAGGAGAATTGAATAGTATGACAGAGACTGTATGACCCACAAAACTTAAAATATTTACTACCTGGTCTTTTATAGCAAAAGTTTTCCAACCTTGATAGGCAGAATCGTACCACACACGCTGTATCATAACCTGGTTTTTCACTCAACAGTATGTCATTAAGATTTCTACAGATCAATAAATACAGATCATCATTTTAATGGACGCATGGGGTTCCATCATATAAAGGAGCCATGGTTTATTTAATAAATTTCCATGGATGGATATTATAGTTCTAATTCTTCTATATTATAATCAATGTTGCTACAAACATCCTTACATAGACATTTTACCACACTTAATCATATCCTTAAGATAAATTCTTATACTTTAAGGTTAAGCATCTGCCTTCGGCTCACGTCATGATCCTGGGGTCCTGGGATGGAGCCCCGCATAGGGCTCCCTGCTCCGCGGGAAGCCTGCTTCTCCCTCTCCCTCTGCCCCTTACCCTGCTCGTGCTCTATCTCTTGCTCTCTCTCTCTCAAATAAATAAATAAAATCTTAAAAAAAAAGAGAGGGAACTGGGTGGCTCAGCTGGTTAAGCGTCTGTCTTCAGCTCAGGTCATGATCCCAGGGTCCTGGAATCGAGCCCCACATTGGGCTCCCTGCTCAGCGGGGAGCCAGCTTATCTCTCTCCCTCTGGCTACAGCTCCCCCTCTTGCGCTCTCTCTCAAATAAATAAATAAAATATTAAAAAAAATAAAAAATAAAAAAAGATAAATTCTTAGAGATAGAATGTATGGGTCAAAAACTCCATACATTTTACATTTGATGCATATTTCCAAACTGGATTCCAGAATAAATTGAAACAACTTTCACTTTTTATCAAGAGGGCATGAAAGTGCACATTTTTCTCGAACCCCTTGCCAATCCTGAGGATAAGCAAATATTCTGACTCTTGAATGGAAAAAAAAGATATATGCTATTTCCATTTGTATTGCTTGATTCTTAATGAAGTAAAACATCTTTCATGATTATTGGCCACTTGTGTTTTTCTTTGTGAAATAATGGACTGCATTACTTTATATTTACATAAAAATGTACTTCACATATTTTGCTGATTTTCCTATGGGAGCATTTCTTTTTTTTTTTTATTTTATTATGTTATGTTAGTCACCATACATTACATCATTAGTTTTTGATGTAGTGTTCCATGATTCATTGTTTGCGTATAACACCCAGTGCTCCATTCAATACGTGCCCTCCTTAATACCCATCACTGGGCTAACCCATCCCTCCACCCCCCTCCCCTCTAGAACCCTCAGTCTGTTTCTCAGAGTCCATAGTCTCTCATGGTTCGTCTCCCCCTCCGATTTCCCCTCCTTCATTTTTCCCTTCCTGCTATCTTCTTTTTTTTTTTTTTTTAAACATATAATGTAGTATTTGTTTCAGAGGTACAGGTCTGTGATTCATCACTCTTACACAATTCACAGCACTCACCATAGCACATACCCTCCCCAATGTCCATCACCCAGCCACCCCATCCCTCCCACCCCCCACCACCAGCAACCCTCACTTTGTTTCCTGAGATTAAGAATTCCTCATATCAGTGAGATCATATGATACATGTCTTTCTCTGATTGACTTATTTCCCTTAGCATAATACCCTCTAGTTCTATCCACGTCATTGCAAATGGCAAGATTCCGTTTTTTTTGATGGTTGCATAATATTCCAGTGTGTGTGTGTGTGTGTGTGTGTGTGTGTGTGTGTGTGTGTGTGTATCCACTCATCTGTTGATGGACATCTTGGCTCTTTCCATAGTTTGGCTATTGTGGATATTGCTGCTATAAACATTGGGGTGCATGTAGCCCTTCGGATCACTACATTTGTATCTTTGGGGGAAATACCCAGTAGTGCAATTGCTGGGTCGTAGGGTAGCTCTATTTTCAATTTTTTGAGGAACCTCCATACGTTTTCCAGTGTGGCTGCACCAGCTTGCATTCCCACCAACAGTGTAGGAGGGTTCCCCTTTCTCCGCATCCTTGCCAACATCTGTCGTTTCCTGACTTGTTAATTTTAGCCATTCTGACTGGCGTGAGGTGGTATCTCATTGAGGTTTTGATTTGGATTTCCCTGATGCCGAGCAATGCTGAGCACTTTTTCATGTGTCTGTTAGCCATTTGGATGTCTTCTTTGGAAAAATGTCTGTTCATGTCTTCTGTATGGGAGCATTTTTTAAACTGATTTTTAAGTATGCCGTATGTTAAATAATTCAACAGATGTCTGATATGATAAAAGAGGGGATAGGACTATTTTCCATACCAAGAGGAACAGGTACAGTTCCCGCCTGCAGAGTGATGACCTAGTAAAGAAAAGAGTTATCATTTTGTCTGACATGCAAATGCAAAGACCTTCCTAATATTCAGTAAATTGTTCCATAAACATCTCTTAGGAAGAGGAACATCATGAACAAGTCAAATCAATTCATTTGGAAATTAATGCAATCACAGGAAACTTGGCTTGTCTCTAAAGTCTGTATAGCAAGAATCCTCCTGATGAAGTTCTTAAATTTCCTAGCATGTTAATACTAGCTTTTTATGACTAGAATAATCTTTTTTTTTCATTTTTTCTACTGCTTATAAACCTCAAACAATAAAGAAAAATATAAAGGAGAAAATAAAAACTACCTAAAAAACCCTTTATACAAACATGTTTTTATGTTTATTTTCACTTCTCCCCACTGATACATACCTGTGGCATATGGCAGGGAATGAGGATAATCAGAAAGCTAAGCAAAGAAAGGGAAATTAAAACAAACCAGAGAATAAGGGAAATTTGTGCAGACAGCAACAGATTATAATAGAATAAACACCCTCTGTTCTTGAGATTTCTTCTGGGGTACAAAAAGCAGGCAGTTAAGAATTGAATTTCATTGAATTTCATACACAAAATTACATTTTTTTTTTAAGATTATTTATTTATTTGACAGAGAGAGACACAGCGAGAGAGGGAACACAAGCAGGGGGAGTGGGAGAGGGAGAAGCAGGCTTCCCATGAGCAGGGAGCCCGATGCGGGGCTCGATCCCAGGACCCTGAGATCATGACCTGAGCCGAAGGCAGACGCTTAACGACTGAGCCACCCAGGTGCCCCTACACAAAATTACATTTTACAGTCCTACAATGACTGGTCTGATCATTTACTATCACTTTGCAAAATAAAAACAAATAAAAAAGTATCCTCACATTTAAATTTATAGATTCTGAACAAATATTGTTATGCAAGAAGGAATTTAAAGAAATTCTAACCATTTTTATTACCTGTTGTAAAACCTAATAGTAGGCTGCCATATGATTATAGTTCTTGCAAAATGTACAGGGGAAATTGATAATCAAACACCACTGAGGACAGGTATTTATATCAAATTCACATAACTATTCCTAATTATAAATATAGATATGCATTCCAGGATTATCCACAAGTATGTACTCCTATGAATACTTCATATGAAGTTCCACATGCACATTGAAAGGAGATATGCCCTTTCACCTTTTATGAACTACTCAGAAATATTAGAGCATCACCAGCTGCCTGAAAGGTCACACTGAATTTTGGGTGCTAATTGTGGCAGACTGATGTACATCACTTAATTTAAAAATAAAGATGTTTCAAATCTTCATTTTAATCTACTTTCTCCTGCTTACATGGAAACCAAAAATTTAGTAAGTTACCATGTTTATATGTACTCCTCCCTCTATGCAAAATGTGATATAAAGTATATGAAACCTGATAAATTAGTTAGTTGAAACCTTAAGTCAAGTTTGATCTCTAGTACATATAGCCACCACATGATTCCCATTGGCTCTATTAAGAGTAGAGCATTGTGCATGCATGTCCCAGGCTTGGATTTGGAACATAGTGCGACATGTGGGGTGAGGGCAGGGGTTAGGGAGCAAGAAATATTACTCTTTTAACAAATGGTGTTGAGTATAAAGTTAATGCTAAGGTACACAATCTTTCCAAAGGCCGATTTAAGTACTTGTATTTTAGTACATGCAATAAAGTTGTTCTTAAATTCTAATCATGGAATTTTGGACCTGGGGTTACACTGAAGTCCATAATTGAGGTATGTATAAAGAAATGACTTAAGAAAATTAGTGTGCTTATGGAATAATAAAATTTATTATATTTTCCAAATCTTAAGTCCTTTAATGTAAAAAAATTCATTAAGTTAGAGCTACACTGTACTAACTCCCCCCAAATGCCATTTACTTTTGCATCTTGGTACCATGGTTCCTGTTTTCTTTTTTCAAGTGAATTTTCTCCAATCTCCTCTCAGTTTCAAAAGCCTTTTTAATTCCTAGGTTATATACCATTTCCACCAAGAAGCCATCCCCTTTCCATCCTCCAAGCTGAATTTATTGTTTCCTTTGCCTTCTTTTAGCACTTTCCCTGTAATCTCTATTCACCAGCTATTTATATTATACCTCAAGGCATAGCTGGTTGGTTGTTTACAGTGCAGTTTCTCTTACCAGACTGGTTTACAAGCAGTAGATTATAAAACTGCTTAAAGGCAAGAAATGACTTTATTAATCTAGGCATTCTATGAAGTGCCTAGCACACTAAATGATCATAATCTTCATTCAATTTAATTCAATAAATTTTTTTTAAAAATTCAAGTACAATTAACATACAGTGTTGTATTAGTTTCAGAGTGTAATATGATTCAAAAATTCTATGTATTTCTCAGTGCTCATCAAGATAAGTGTACTCTGAATTCCCTTTATCTATTTCGCACATCCCCTCCCCACCACCAATTTATTCTCGGTATTTGAGTCTGGTTTTTGGTTTGTCTTTTTTTCCTCTGTTTGTTTGCTTGGTTTGTTTCTTACCTTCCACAGATGAGTGAAATCATACAGTATTTTTCTTTCTCTGACTGACTTATTTCACTTCTAAATTAAAACCACAGTGAGATATCACTTTTTACCTGTCAGAGTGGCTAAAATCAAAAACACAAGAAACAACAAGTGGTGGTGAGGAGGAGGAGGAGAAGGAACCCTAGTGCATTGTTGGTGGGAATGCAAAGTAATGCAGCCATCGTGGAAGACAGCATAGAGGTTCTTCAAAAAATTAAAAATAGAACTATCTTATGATCCAGTAATTCCACTACTGGGTAATTCAACAAACTTTCATAAAATGCTTTATACAAGACAGCATGCCAGATATTTGCCACATATTTTTCATCGACATGTAGTTCCTACACATTCACACTCCTGTGTTCAACCTTGAACCACTGAGAATAGTAGCTAGGAGCTTGAAAACCAGTAGCTTGAAAATAACATTTTCCAAAGTTCATTGCCATAAGGTTTCTGGTTAGATTCTTCCATTTGGAGGCATTCACAAGATTAGAAGGCAGAAATCAGACAAAACCCATTCTTGCTTGTTTCAAAGCCTCCTAGGTCTTATAAGGCCATTAGGAGTCTGGGCTCTGGTCTCTGGTTAATATGGTCTTCTCTTTATTTTCCTCTCACTCTTCTACCCATTCTCTATATTAAAACTTTCTGTACTGAAATACCTTAGTTTCTGTTTTCCTAACTGAACTCTAACTGATATAGATGCAAAGATTTCGCATGGGGATGCAAAGATTTCACTGGGGATGAAAAGGGGGGTGGAACTCTAACTGATTTCACTGGGGATGCAAAGGGGGATGGAACTCTAACTGATATAGATGCAAAGATTTCACTGGGGATGCAAAGATTTCACAGCCAAATAGAGGAGATGACAAACTTTTTCTGTAAGAGCAACTTAGTAGAGAGATATTTTAGGTTTTGTAGGCTACACATCATCTCTGCCACATATTATTTCTCTCTTTTTTCTTTCTAACAGCTCTTTAAAAAGGTAAAGCCAATTTAAAAAGACAATAAATTTTTCTAAAACAAACAATAATGTAAAGCCATTCTTAGGATCAGGGTATATACAAAAACAAGGGGGTAGGGGTTCAGGATTTGGCCTGTTGGACATACTTCACAGGCCACAGTTTGCTGATTGCAATGCAATGTAGTAAGTAATATAGAAAAGATGATGCCTAACTCTGTCTAGAATAGTCATCTTATGTTGACAAAGGAGTTAAACATGAGTTAAAGTTTAAAAAATGTGTAGATGTTCAACAGGCTAACAAGGCATTCCAGAAATAAAGAATGCTCAGTCATGAAGACATGAGAGGGTAGAGACGGAGATGGTCTTGCCTCGGGTAAACATAAATGGTTCATAACTAGTGATATACACAACAATATGAATGAATTTTAAATATATTATGCTAAGTTAAAGAAAGCAAACTCAAAAAGCTATATGCTCTATGACTCCATTTACAGGACATTCTGGAAAAGGTAAAGCTATAGGGACTGAACACAGATCAGAGGTCACCAGGGGTTAGTGATAGGTACAGGGATAGGGATTGACTCCAAAGGGACAGTACAACGTAATTTGTGGTGGTAATGAACCTTTTCTGTATCTCTATTAATGTTGTGGTTAAGTAACTATGTACATTTGTCAAAATTTATAGAAATCTACACCAAAAATAGTGAATGCAATTTACTACATACAAGTGTTTTAAAACTATATAAAAATAATTATCTATTGTGGACATATGGTATGGAAAGTAGGAAGAGGAGATAAGGATCTGAAGGCAACCAGGGGCTAGATTCTGAAGTATCTGTGTGCCCTGCTAAAGATTTTGAACCTTATCCTGTACTAAATAATGTGTGACTGAAGGAATTCAAATTTGCAAGTAGTTCAACTACTTTTAGAAAGAATCACTCTCGTATTAACATAAAGCATTAATGAAAAAGAGATGAGACTAGGAGCAGGGAAATGAAGTACGAGGTTATTATCCTGAATGGATATTTGGGAGATAAAACTAATAGCTCTTAATAATCAATTGGATGTGAGAGCTAAAATGGAAAGAGGTGTCTAAAAAGAATATGCCTCCACCATGGGCAACTGGATAGTGATGCTCAATGTGAAGATTAAAAATACAGGGGGAAAAATCAGGTTTCACATATAAGATAAATTCTATTTTTGAGATGTTGAATAAGCAGTGAGCCCAGAACAACCAGGGCTATATGCTCAATAGGAGATGAGAAATGTAAGTTTAGTAAGATTGAGCAAGAGCTATAAAGGTGGTAGGCACTAGTGTGTAGAGTGTAGTTGATGTACCGGGGTGGATAAAAGAGAGTCAAGAATAAAATTTTAGGGAACTTCAACACTTCCTTCAACAAGGAAAGGCAGAAGGAGGAGATATCTTGGAGGTTGGAAGAAGGCACGAAAGAGAGAGAGAGAACTGACAGAGTAATATAAATTGAGAAGAGAGATTTCATGAGAAAAGAAATGGTGGCTAGGGAAAAGGGTAGTGAAAACTTGAATCACAAAACCTCCCTTCCTTAAAAACATAGTAAAATGAACAATAGCAAAAGCAAAATACACCAAAACTAAAACAACAAAAATAATAACCAAATCAGAAAAAAATATATACCAGTAGCACTCAGACTAAGAATTATACAAAATCCCATACTATGAAATGGAAAAGTATTATCCAGATAAAGAGGAAGAAGATTCTAATAATTAGCAGTTGGCAACAAATCTCACTGCTGAACTTGGGGTGTAAGATGATGAGTTTGTAAACTCTGAAAAGTCTCGCTAAGACTTCCTAATTTGAAAGGAAGTACATCAAGAAGGTTGTTATACAACCCATGGAAATAGGAGAATGCTCCTTTTTCAATAGATGCCATTTCCCACTATCATGGATAAATAACACAGAAATAAGGGAAGAGTTAGGATTTGACATTTTGGTGGAGTTTTTCTGTTTGTTTTTATGTCATTTTTTGATGTGTATGTGTGCGTGTGCACTTGAATGCACACATGCCAGGACAAGAAATATAATAACGGCCGATAATCATCCAGAGCTAACTATTTCTGATAATAAATAGTGATTTTCCAGATAAAGAGATGAAGACAAGAAATACTAAGGGGGATACCTTTGAAAAGTACCTTTCACCTGGTAGGATGGAAAACTGTATTAATAACATCTTAACCAGAACCCTTAAGTTTTGCTCAACTCCAGAAAGGACTGTCCTGGTTAAAAGCAAAAGTTTAATATTTACCCTGAATGAGACATTACAAAATCGAAAGGATTTTTGTCTGGGTAAAGTGAAGTCAGGTATAGAATTACTGTTGAATTACAAAAATGGAGTAAAAAGTAAATAGTAAAGAGTAAATCCAACTATCACAATTGCCTACAGACACAGCTAAGTATTCCCTGCCTACCCACACCTCCACTTTAAACACACATGCAGAAAAGCAAATATTTTGATCTTAAACAAGTGAGGAACACATGAATATTCATTTGATTATTTCCAAAACCTCTTATTTCACATAATTTTTAAAAACGTGACAGGACACAGCCATAAAAAACCTGCCTTCAAACTAAAGCTCTAAGGGAATGATATAAACATGATCTTTTAAAGTGGGAGAGAATTGAGGGCTAAAAAGAGATAGTATGACTTCTAGAAATACACTACAGTATAAATGAAAACTAATGGAGGGAGGGAGAGAAGGAGACAGAAAACAAGCGTGCAGTGAACAAATAAAGAATACATTCTGAAAGTACACATCCCTCCAGGAAACAGAAGAAAATTTTCAACAAAGCTCTCATATTAAAGAGAGCATGAAATCTGTAGAGCAAGAAAACTTAAAAAGGTCATAGCTCAATGGAATGAGGTTAAAATGGAGAGTGACAGACAAAGGTATGAACTAAGAATGAAAACAATAATACTAC
Source organism: Phoca vitulina (assembly GCF_004348235.1). Taxonomy (NCBI): domain Eukaryota; kingdom Metazoa; phylum Chordata; class Mammalia; order Carnivora; family Phocidae; genus Phoca; species Phoca vitulina. The sequence goes on from NW_022589704.1 coordinate 43,937,051, forward strand.
AGAAGTAATAAAAAAGAAATGCTAAGATAGACAGTACTGAAAATCTAATTGTTAAGGGGGAGGAAAGTCTTTAAAAATTGCCAAAGAATGAGGAAAAGGGCAGAGAGTTTAAATCAATTATAGAAAAAATAAACACACACATAACAGGCACTCAATAAATATTTAGTGAATGAGCAAAAAAAAAAAAATTGGGTTGAGGTTTTATTACAGAGAACTTCAAATGCAGAGTAATAAGTCTGTCCTACATATTATATAGGAAATGAGGACACAATGAATCTTTTGAGTGTGTGTGGAAAGGGTAGATGTGATAGGGAGGACAGTTAAAATTAACGTGATAAGAGTATTACGTTAAGAACAGTAACCTGGCAGATGAATCAGAGAAGGCATGACTTGGAGGCTGGAAGACCAATAAGCAGATGGCTGAATTTTTTTTAGGTTTTACTTATTTATCTGACACAGAGAGAGAGGAGAGAGCAAGCACAAGCAGGGGGAGCGGCAGGCAGGGGAGAAGCAGGCTTCCTGCTGAGCAAGGAGCCTGATGTGGGGCTCGATTCCAGGGCCCTGAGATCATGACCTGAGCTGAAAGCAGACGCTTAACCGACTGAGTCACCCAGGCGCCCCCAGATGGTGGAATTTAATGAATTTGTATGGTTTCAAAGAATAATGGTGCCTGACTTTTATTCTGCCTTGCTCAGTAGTCCCCTATGTGCCCAGACATGGAACAATCTGGGCTAGTTTTCATCTTATCTATAATCTACATAAATGATTGCACCTGTGGAAAAGTATTTTCTGATAGCATCAGAATAATTATTTAGATTACTAAATCTTACTTAGAAACTTAAAAAGTCCCCAGTCAATCTCAACCTTGTGTTCCATAGTAGTAATAAGTATAGACAGAAGAAAAGATAACAATAATAATATAAGAGCTGGGGGAAGGTGATTATATTCAATGCAAACTAAGATGTTCAGCTCAAAAACAGAGATACAAAAAGGATTTTTAAATAATTGCTAATGCTGATTCCCTGGTTTGGAGACATAAATGTAATTCTTCCAGACATTAGTAATTTCAAGTGATTATAAATATATTTAGGGATTTTCCTTTACAGCAAGGCAAAAGATATATACATATGACACATTAGTAGTCCAGGTTAGAAATAATGAATGACTGGATCATTAGGTGAATGTGGGATCAGAATGAGATATTTTAGAATATATACAACCCTTTAGGTTGCTTTGGAAGTTCATGGTTGACCCTACAATCAACTTGAGTTAATTCAAGTATCCACGGGGAGCTCCTCAAGCCTAGACTAGGTCCTGAACAAATAATATGTGTGCACTAGTCTTCAATGACATAAGTTTGAATATACCTCAACATGCTTTCCCTTCAGACATGCAGTCTAAAAATACTCACTACAATTCAGCATTACACAGGAATTGTGCCCACTCTACAGTTGTACAAAGTATATATAAACATGACTTTACTTTTGTGTGTCCCTGTATATGGAGTGGAAAGAACTAGCCATCCCGATAAAAGAATATATGCCAGTTGTGTAAATCTTATCGTGGTTACTCACTCAAAAAACTTTTAAGATTCCAAGTGCAAATCAGCCAGCTAATCCTAGGAAGCCCACATTTCCTAGGATGCTGCTCAGTGACAAAAGCTCCCGTAGGAACTCCATGGTAGTCAGGATGCTGCCCTCCCATCTCATTACTTCCCCACACAGGTCATTTGTATTTGCGTAAGATCAAATACATTCACTATTGTATCTAGTGCCCCCTGGAGGACATCTTGAATTTTATAAGACAAAAGTATAGATTTACAGGTATGGGGAAATTACTATAAGGAAAAATTCCTATGTTTCCTCTTTAATGGAGTATTGGTGGTAACATGTAAAAATCATAATTGTAAGTTAGAAAATGTTATAACCTAACTAATATATCTTTACTTCAAACTATTTATACATGGACTGGTAAATTTTTAGACATTACTTACAGCATAGTAAGTATGATCTTTTGACGCTCTGTTTATACTCCAAAAGAAATCTAAGCAGCTTTTCTTTTTCCTTAGGTTTCTGGTAAGACAATCCTCTTAAAACTAAAGAGATTGCTTTATAACAAGAAAAAAATTCATTTTAAAAGTTTGACATTTTAAAATAAAAAGAAAATATTGGAATAGAAACAGAGAAGGATTTTTCTTCAGAATGATAAATCTCTATAGTATTTCTCAAGCTGTCCCATCAAAGTATCTCTTTTTTTCTTCGAGTTTTATTAAGATATAACTGACATATAACATTGCATTAATTTTGGGTATATAACATGATGATTTGATATATGTATATATTGCAAAATAATTACCACAATAAATTTTAAGTAAAATATTAGCAAATACAATATGGCATTGTTTCAAAAAAATAATATTCTATCATCAAGTAAGTTTTAACTCCAAGAATACAAGGATGATATTATATCAATAAATCTGTTAACATACTTCCTACATCACCAATTAAAGGAGAAAAACTATATGACCATATCAGTAGATGCTAAGAGGCATTTGATAAAAACCCAGCAGCCACTAATAAAAATCTAAGATGACTTAAAATTGATGAAGATTCTTTTCTAAAAACCATAGTAAATATCATCTTAAATAAGATACAAAAATGATTTCAATCAGTATCAGATATCAGAAAGTGATACACTATCTAGAAATTCCAAGAAACTATAAGAAAATTCTACTGGAAATAATATAAGAATCTACTAAGGTGATTAAATGTAATAAAATATATAAAATCAATAGCTTTTCTTTCTGTAATAGCATAAACATCGAGAAATGTAAATGATAAAGCTATCTCTTTTACATAGAAATAAAATCTATACAGTGTTCACAAATCAGTATGGTATTGGCATAGAAATTCAGTTATTAGGTATATACCCCGAAGAATTGAAAGCAGGGACTCAAACAGATATTTATATACTCATGTTCACAGAAGTATTATTCATAATAGCCAAAAATGGATGTGACCCAAATGTCCATTGATGGATGAATGGATAAATAAAATGTGGTATACATACAATGGAAAATTATTCAGCCTTAAAAAGGAAGGAAATTCTGACACACACTACAACAACATTAATAAACACTGAAGGCATTATGACAAGTGAAATCAGCCAGTCACAAAAGGATACATACTGTATAATTTCACCGATATGAAGTACCTAGAGTAGTCAAATTCATAGACACAGAAAATAGAATGGGGAGAGTGGAGAGTTACTGTTTAATGGGTACAGAGTTTAAGTTGGGGACGATGAAAAGATTCTGGAAATGAATGGTGGTGATGGTTGCATAACAATGTGAATGTATTAATGCTGTTGAATTGCACACGTAAAGATGGCTAAAATGTTTAAAAACCTGCTTTAGGTTAAACAGAATAGATCTGAGTATAAATGACAAATGTGGTATCTCAATTCAGTGAGGAAAGGATGCTATATCTAATAAATGATATAGACTCAATTGGCTAATCATCTGCAAAAAATAAATCTGGACCTTGTTCTCATAACTTAAATTCCAGGTTGATTAAATGCTTAAAAGTAAAAAGTATGACATTAAAGTATTAGTAGAAAAGTTTAAAAATTACACATAAACATGTTGACCAAGTTAAAATAAACAACATATATGGTATAAGGGATTATAAATAAATTCAACAGACTCTACACATTTAGGCAAAAAGTATTTTCATTGAGGAGTTTCCTCAAAAAGTTAAAAATAGAACTACCTACGATCCAGTAATCACACTACTGGATATTTTTACCCCCAAAATACAAAAACATTAAATCAAAGGGATACATGAAACCCTATGTTTACTGCAGCATTATTTCTAATAGCCAAATGATGGGAGCAGTCCCAGTGTCCATTGATAGAAGAATGGATAAAGAAGAGGTGGTATATACAATGGAATATTATTCAGCCATAAAAAGAATGATATCTTGCAATTTGCAACAACACGGATGGAGCTGAAGAATATAATGCTAAGTAAAGTAAGTCAGAGAAAGACAAATACCATATGATTTCACTCATATGTGGAATTTAAGAAACAAAACAAACAAGCAAAAGGGGAAAAAAGAGAGAGACAGACAGACTCTTAACCATAGAAAACAAATTAATGGTTACCAGAAGGGGGTGGGAGGGTGGATGGGTGAAATAGATGATGGGGATTAAAGAGCACACTTAACATGATGAACACTGTGTAATGTATAAAATTGCTGAATCATTATATTGTACATGGGAAACTAACATAACACTGTATGTTAACAATACCAGAATTAAAATAAAAAACTTAATACAAAATATTTCCATTGCAACTGGCAGATAATGGACTGACTTCTGTGATACAGCAGGAGCTGCTAAAACTTGCTAGAAAAAGACAACCCAGAATTTAAATGGAAAATGGATCTGAATAGAAAATTAACTGAAGAACAAATCCAAATGTCCAACTGTCTCCAAATTCCCTCTGTCCCTGCACATACATATCCCCTTGCATCAGGAAGTGGAATCTATTTTTTCTCACCTTGAATCTGCACTAGCCTTGTGATTTGCTCTGTAAAGTCATGTTAAATGTCCCAGTCACAATAAATGTGACAGAAGTGATGTTCTAGGAGTTCCTGAGGTATTAAAAGGACTAGCATCTTCTCTTTCAGTGCTCTTAAAATCCATCTGCCATATTATACAAAATCCAGGTTATGCTAATGAATGATCCATGGGAAAAGGGTTCCCTGGAAGATGAGGATGATGATCATTCCTGCCCCACCCAAGATCTGGATTAGATGTTCCAGTGGCAGCCACACTCTTAAATAACTGCAGCCCTATAAATGACAAATGCACCTGTAGTGAGGAAATGTAATTTAAAAAGCAGTGAGTTCCATTTACATGCTGCATAGTGGGCCAAGACTTTTTATTGTTTGTATGACGAAAATACGTAGAAAATATGACTTGATGAGAGCTGTGTGCAAGATGATAACAATTGGCCCATAAAATTTGAAGAAGTGACTGTGACATGATCTTACAGACTTAGGGTTTTCCTCAAAGCAATCTGAAAACACTATCAGATTTGAAAACTGAATTTGCTTGAGCAAAGACCGTACTGCCTTTGTTGTGTCCACATCTATTTAGGTCCACAAGCAGAGGTATGATTTAAAGCAATAGTCTTCAAAATTCTGTAATTCCCCAAAAGAATTTTGAAAATCTACATCTGCATATCCCTTCACATATTTTTAGTTGGTGTCTAAAAGTGCTCATCAGGAGTTGAAATAATTATAAAGAATGCACACATATTGTAAATACTGACATTTAGAAGTAAAACTATAACTTTAGTTTTTAAAACATATCCAAAGGAATCTTAATAGCATAATGGTCTGATATACATCATCCCCCATTTAAAAAATACATGAGCAAACTCTAAATATTTCCTTTTTATCTTTGGTCTCAAATTTTCCTTATGCTTCCTTCTCAGATATTTATTTATTCAGATGTTTATCTGAATGTAAATCTATTTGCAGAAGTTTTTTACTGATCACCTGTGGTAGACTGATTGTGTTAATGGTTCCAAATAATGTCCTCCCTGTGTCTATACCCTTTCTCCTATAATTTTGTAGTCTCCTTCCTCTCTGACTCTGGACTTGGCCATATGACTTGCACTGGCCCATGATATGTCAGAAAATGTGATGCTTGTGCATTTCTGCTCTTGGTTCCTCTGCCTTCACTATGAGAACAGGCCCAAGCTAGCCTGCTGGCAAAAGAAACACAGAACAGCAAGGTCAGGAAAGTTGTCCAAGCCAAGGCCCCAGACATGTGAGCCTAGCAGATCAGTTAAGCCCCTAGCCGACTCAGTGTTGACTATAAATGTAGAATTTGACCCACTAAGCCCAAATCAATTAAGACAAATCATAGAACCGTAAGCTAAAGTAAATGTGTATTTTCATATGCTGCTGAGGTTTTGTGATTTTTTTGTTATGCAGCTCAACTATTGGAACAGGTGACTGATACACCACTCACCATATTTTCTAGACAACCACACTGACTTCAAATTCATGACTAATCCTCAAATATTTGTTGAATGAATCTGCAACAACATGTATATAAATTGAAATTTAAGATTTTATTTTTCTTTCTTATGACCATAAGACTCTAAATATTGAAAAAGTTCAAATTCATGACTAATCTTACTATTAATATTGCTCAGCAACCATGTATACATCCTTAACCCACTCCCTTTTTGCTTTCCTAAATGATTTTCATATATCATCTCTTCTTAAATCATAGTAACTCCCTTCACTGTTATTCAAAGTAGATGACCTTACTTCCTACTTCTTTAAGAAAATTTAAGCAATTAGAAAAGAAATTCCACAACTATTATCTGTACCACATTTTCTCCTTTCCTGCCTGTTACCATAGATGAATTATTCATACTCTGATATAAAGCAAAATTCACTACTTGTATACTGCATCCTATCCTATCTCACTTACTCAAGAATATAGATTCAAAAATACTTCCTTGTTTTTCCTAAATTATCAATTTGTCATTTTTCCTTACTTGATCACTCCTACCAACATATATACATGATGTTATTTCTCCCGTCTTTCAGATGAGTGTTTCTTTGGCCTGACTTTCCCACCAGCTGCCATCTCTATTCTTTACTCTGTTTTGCAACAAAAACTTGTTACTCTCTCCTTGAAACATTTTACTCACTTAATTTCTTCTCTTGGTTATCCTAAGACCTTACTGGTCACTACTTCTTAGGTCCCTTTGCTGAGTCTTTCTCTTCTTCCCAACCTCTTAATGTTGGTATATCCCAGGACTCAGTCCTTGATCTGTTTGTCTTCCCTGCCTACTCATTTTGTGCATACTCTCTTCCAGTCTAATAGCTTTAAATATCTCTTTGACAAGAGCTTCCAAATTAAAATCTCCAGCCTACACTTCTCTTCCAAATTCCAGACCTGATTATCTAACTGTCTACTTGATATCTCTCTTTGGACATTTATAAACATCTCAATGTCATCATAAATTAAATCCCTGATCTTCCCCTCCAAAACTGCTCACTGCAGTCTTTCCCATCTCATTTTATGGCAACTCCATTTTTCTTGTTGCTCAGAACCAAAACCTTGGACTGACTCCTCTCTTTCCCACATATCCTTAAAAAATACATCCTAAATCCAACAATTTCTCAACATTTCCTCTTATTTCACTCCGGTCTGAGCCACTACCATATCCTAAGAGCTCCTAACAACTCAGTGCATATTAGTTCTTACCTCCTATAGTCTATTCTCTACACAGAAGTCAAGAATGATAAAGCTATACCTCTGCTCATTATCCTCCAATGGCTCTCCATTTCACCAAAAGTAAAACACAAAGTGCTTTTAAAAGGTTCTACAAGGCCCTGCCTGGTCTGGCCTTTCCCCACCCCTGTATTTCTCTGACTGTTCTTACTATGTTTCCTCAGTGTGCTCTATCTGCGGTGCCTCCTAACCATTCCTCAAAACACTAAGCATCTTAGGGTCTTTGCACTGCAATTCTCTGCCTGGAACCCCAGGTATCTACATGGCAAACTTCTACCTTCTTTGAATTTTGCTCAAATATCATCTTTTCAACAGTGTACCCCCATCTCCCTTTTTAAAATTACAATTTCCTCACACAATTCCTATTACAAACCCCTACTTCCTAACCTCCACTTTCCTGCCTGACTTATTAATTTTCCCAAAGCACTTATCACCTTCTAACGTAGTGTATAATTTGCTTACTTACACCCCAGAATATAAGTTCCAAGGGATCAGTTGTAGGGATGTATGTGTGTAATCTCTTTGATTCACTGACATATCTCAAGAAACTAATAAAGTATCTGGCCCAAAGGAGGAGCTCAATAAATACTTGTTGAAAGAATCTACAACAAAACCCAGTATATTAACTAGGATTTTATATTTTATTTTTTATTTCTGATGATAGTATGACTCTAAATATTAAATATTTTCTTTTGGATTAGGTTACCATTGGAATCATTATTAGTCTACAACTGATCAAATAATAGAATTATATTTTAAACACTGATATTTGTTAAACAAGTAAAACTTTACTGGTGAATACCTTAATGAGATGAATCATGAACAACGTTTTCCTCTTCATTTAATGAAAACAAAATGTATACACTGCTGTAAAGTAACTGGTATAGGGGCTGTCCTTTTATTTTTTTAAAGGAAGTAGAAAATTACTTTAAAAAATTTCTAAGTTGAAAAAAATAAAAGATTTTTAAAAAAATGTCTAAGATGAAGTTAAGTGAGAATTGATTATAATTGGAATAAATGATTCATCAGATACACTTAATAAAATGGATTTTAAATACTTTGTTTAATATCACCAAATCTGAAAGAAAGGTGAAAGTCTTATCAGTGAGTTTTACCTAATATGTCTTGAAAAATTTGGTAGCACCAAAAAAAATTTCAGTTACATTTTAAAAAACACCAGTAAACTTTACCTCTTTGGCTTTTCAAAGAAGCTTTTCTTCCCAGCTAATGGCATGTCCTAGGGATAAGTATAGCTAAAAATAATTTTTTAAAGCTTCAATGTATAAAGGGCTGTTTTTAGCATTCAATAGTTCTTATTAATGCTTTCTTTACTTTGCTTCTAAAGTGCTCCCCTTATGTGCACATATTCATGGATAAAAGCTAGCAGCATGGAAAAGGCACAGTCCTTAAATGAAAATCATCATCAATTCTACTACCCACCCCATTCTACTATATATACTGCATTCAGAACATCCCAGCATGGGCCAAAATACTACATTCCTAACCTACTTTTCACCCATAACATAAATAGAGAAGACAGAGAAATTCCCAATGGGTTGTAGTAACTTGATTAATCATTAACTAAGACCTCTCCTTTTTTCTTCTCCCCACCCCCCCATTTGGCTGCCAGTGTGAGCAGGTGCCATTTAGTCTTAATTTCAAATTACCTGTCAATTTTTGGGATATCTGTCAATGAACTACATAAATAAGACATGAAAATATAGAAGCCACTTAGTGAATGTTATTTCAGAAACTGCTGGGTTTAAGATTTGTCTTAGGAGAATCCTGGGCACGTTTCTTAGGGAATACATTCTTGCTATGAAAGTCTTGCTCATGAATGTTAAGGCCTCTCCTTTGTTTGAAGCTCAGTGTGTGTGTGTGTATGCCTTTATAGCGTAAAGTGAGGGAAGAACTGTTAGGGCACGTACTGCATGGAGCACTGGGTGTTATACGCAAACAATGAATCATTGAACACTACATCAAAAACTAATGATGTAATGGATGGTGATTAACATAACATAATAAAAAAATGCTCTTTAAAAAAAAGAACTCAGGTGAGTTCTCAATCAGATGAATTTTTGGAAAGAATTGGAAGTGGAGAATCTGGAAATTGATTCCTTTAAAGTGATCCATATTCTTATATCCTCTAGAAAGTTCACATCCTTAAGAGGTAACCTAGCCCAATTTGAAGATTATTGATAAAGTGCATTGCTCACCCGTGATAAAATGTACACTGCTCTGGTTATCTGACATCTTATATTAAATTATTGGAATTTTTTTGTAGTAAGATCTTACTCAGAAGATCTACTTATCTAAGATAGGATCTCTTTGTAATATATCATACCAAGGCTATGCCCTAGAATTCTGACTCCAACTAGCTTTTACGTACAACTGCTCACTGAATCATCCACTTTGAGAAGGAAGTTGTGGATCTCTGAGTTAGAGATTACTCAGTTATGCTCCAGAAATGATGTCAAGGAATATCAACTTCATAACTGCAATTCTTGAATATTCTCCATTCCTCTGACACAATTTTTTCACAGACCAATCACTCATTCATCTTGTGAATAAGTGATAAGAACATAAAATATTATATATTTAGGGCTATGTTTTTCTCATTAGACACATTAGAATGTTTAAATGGCCATCTTTAGGTACTTTTAGTGCTCATTTGCACCTCCACTGGATGATAATAGAAACATATGTATTGAGCACCAGTATAATATATTGAATATTATAAAGAAAAGGCGAAAGGACAAAATTTCAGATTAGAAACAGTATCTGCCTCCCTTCTTCCCAATTCCAACTAAATTGGCCAAGGAAAAATGTAAAAATAAGGAAAAGTTGAGTTAGTGTTTAAAGCTAAGGAAAGTATGCCAAATGCTACAAACGCTGAAAATATTTAAATGGAGTTCTAAACTAAAGGAGGACACCTCAAGGAAGCTTGCCATTCATTTCCATAAGGAAACAGCATTGCCTTTTGAGAATAAAAAAGGCAGACTCTAAATCCCAGGGCCTTCTCTCCTAATTTAGGGAGAGAGAAAAGGGAAAACCATGAGACTAACAGGGAACACGCCGCTGGGAAAACTTTGTCTGCCCTACAATGGCAAAATATAAAGGTTGTGGCAGGACTCTGTAGGTACCAGCATCTGGGATAAGTAGAAGTCCTGTGGCAGTAGTGGAACATGACTGTGGCAGAGATGGAGTGGAAGGAGGCTGAGGAGAAGGTGGTGAGATTCCTCCCACAGTGGTAGACCTAAGGCCTTAAGCAACTGACCGTACAGCACTGTCCCTTGAGCCCACTAAAATATCCAGTAAAGATCTTGGTGCTTCTCCCTCCCAGAAAGGTATACACACACACTCAAAAGTTTATAGTAGAATGTCCTCCTCCCCACCCCACCCCCACCTCTTCCTCCTCAACGTGCTCCTTGTGTATCTGCTGCTTTTGCTGCTGTTTCTTTGCTGATTCCTTCCTTTGCAAGGCGGCCTGGTAGGGCACAAGTGCCCTACAGCCCATGGTAAAATGATTATAATCATATGATATAACTGGAAATTAGGTGATTATCTAGGGCAGAGGTGTGAAAAACAGGTGTTTGTTGCTCTCGAAATAAAAGGACGAATAAACAAAATAAACAAGAAACAATATGTTTTAAAAGAAAAGATATTTCTTGACACAAAATAAGGAGAATATTAGTACTTAACAGGAAGGAAGGGGTACTTTTGAAATAGATCTGCTGGGGAATAGTATTAAGTGATAAGGTAAGAGATAAAAAGGAGCACAGCATAAAAGGCCTTATGAGTCATTGTAAAAATTTTGACTTTTATTCTGTATAGATTAAAACCAGGGGAGGATTTTGAGCAGAATACTGACATTATCTGACTTACATTTTCATATACTCACATTGGCTAAGTTGAATGTATTAATACACCGAGAATCAATTCTTCAACAAGAATGGAAACCCAGAGATTGGTTATGTTGTTGCAATAATCCATGCCCTCCTCCCACCTCTAGTTGATGACATCTTGGAACAGGTTAAATCAGTGACAACTGTGAGAAGTGATCAGATTCTTGAAATTGTAAAGTTATAGTTAAGATTTTGTGACAGAATAGATTGGGTAATGAAAGAAAGTCAATTAAAATGTATTATAATTACTAATAATAATTTGGAGGACAATTTTAAGTGGATATGTAACTTACTCCAGTATTTCTATTTTAAAGAATTTAAGCTATGGAAATATTTATATAAATCCCAAATGATTTATTGTTTATAACAGAAAAAAACTGGAAATTATCTAAATGTCAAAAAAGAAACTGTTTAAATAAATTATGGTAGAATGAGGTAAGTAAATAGTATGCAAATAGTAACCAAAAAAAAAGAATTAGCTCTATAAGCACTGATGGAAGGATATTCATGAAGTTTAAATTAGAAAAGGTGGAAGAAAAATATCATTATTTACATAAATAGATAGTAGTCTTCCTAGAATAGCCAAAATAAACTTTTAAAAATTATAAACTAAAAAGAGGTCAGTAAGGAATCCAGATGCAAGAGCAACCTGCAGAAGTCAATACAGTTCCTATCAAAAAATGTAATGAGAAAAATAGTTTTTCTGCTTTAATTGCAATATAAACTATAATTTATCTAGGAATAAAACTAACAAGGAAAAAAATAACAAGAAACATTAAATACTTTTTAGAAAAAAAGAACCAGAAAAGTTAAAAACATAAAAGACCCAGTATTCTAGGACATTGACAGCAAAGTGGAACTGATGGCATAGTGTGAATATTTCTGAATCCTTACATAAAAACAGAAAGAGCAACTAAATAAAAAAAAAAAAAATCAAAATCCTATGGGCATTTATAAGAAAACTGGGAGACAAAGTATTCCCAGAAAACCCAAAGACTGTACAGGCAAGGACAGACTTTAAGACATGTAAGAATTTGGTATCTGTGAAAGTAAAGATGGAGGGAAAAATAAACCATCAGATGGCCCTGATAACCAAAGTAAACAGTAGGTATTCAATGGAAAGCACTGAGTCAACTTGAGAAAAGCAGATATGCAATCCAATAGTGGTTGAGTACAAGGGGTCCAAAATAAGGGCTGAAGCTGACTAGCCCCCATGAATTCATAAAACTGAGCCACTAGGACTGATTTCTACAGTGGTTCCCCACACTAAAGAGAAAATAATGAGAGGGAAATAAAAATTCAACAGGATAAGAAAAATAGAGATGAAGAGAAAAGAAGGTCTAGATACAAGCAGAGAGCAGAGTTTCTGGCTATTGCATAGTGATGTGCTCGGCAAACATTCTTCCAAAGAGTAAGTATACACGGGGCAAATTCACAAAAATAACCATTTCAGCACTCTGGAAATCAAACAAAGCCATAAACAGTCTGAGAAGCATTTTAATGCTTGCAGTACTGCTGAACATCAGGTAAGAACAGTAGGAATGTGTGGAGTTCTGCTGCTCCTATAGTGTAGGCTGCTCCGACAACATCTGCCTTGGTCTATGTGGAGGTTCTGCCAGGTGGGGCAAGCTGTGAGGATTGGCAGCTTCTCTGCTACTTTCAAAAGGGGCTCACTTGATTTGGAATGGTGGATAAGACCCATGCCAAGTGGCACTGCTGATGGAAGTGACTTCCCAAAGGTTGGTCAGCTGGAGAGGGCCAATAGCTTGACTCTACTTCCCCAAGGTTGCAGTCCTGGTTGGGGCAAGCATATTACTGACTGAGGATGTGTGTGTGTATACACACACACACACACACACACACACACACAGTGGATAAGGAATGGTCCCAAGCTATTCACATACTCCTAAGAATTCACTCACATGGAAGACAGGAGACTCAAAAGGACCCCATTGAAAGTAAAACCTGAGCCAGACAAGAAAATGTCCTGAATGTGCTCTCCGGCCTACATATAGATCTATCTGTAGATCATAAAGCTTTATTGGCTCAAGGTATTTGAACACAATCTTTGTCAATCAATGGCAAACTACTAAACTATGTAGATGAAAGGCAGCTCCTAGAAAGCCAAGTGTGGAGTGGTAACACTCCACAGGGGAGATTTCACAGAATAAGCCCAGGCAAGTAACTAAACAAATGAACAAACAGAAACCCAGCACAACTTTGTGGGACTGAGGGGTGGGGGGAAGGGAGAGATTAAGCATTCAAAATGCTATAGTATACTATCTAAAATGTCCAGTTCCCAACAAAAAATTATGGGATATGTGAAGAAACAGGAAAGTGAGATCCATATTTAGAAAAAAAGGTCAATAGTAACTGTGTCTGAGTGTCTTCAGATGCTCCAGATGTTGTTATATAGCAAAGATTTTAAAGCAGCTACTACAAATATGTTCAAAGAACTAAAGAAAACCATGTACAAAGAATTAAAGTATGACAACAAAGAATCAACAGAGAGGTTTTCAATAAGGATGTAGAAATTATTAAAAGATGAAGAAACAAATAGAAAATCTGGAGTTGAAAATTATAATAAATAAAGTAAAATGCACTATAGAGGTTTACCAGCATGTTTGAGATGGCAGAAGTAAGAATCAGAGAAGTGATGATAGAGCAATTATAAATTATACAATCTGGAGAACAAAAAGAGTAAGGATTGAAGAAAAATTAATGGAGCCTCAGAGACCTGTGGAACAACATCAACTGTACCAGCACACATGTAATGGGAGTACCCCAAAAAGTAAGAGGACAAAAGGGCAGAAAAATATTAGAAGAAATAATGGCTAAAAATTCCTGAATTTGAAGAAAAAAAATCTATAGATCCAAAAAGCCCAACAAACTCCAAGTAAGATAAATACAAAAATTTCCGTAAGTAGACATTTCATAGTTAAAATGTTGAAAGGTTAAGAGAAATCTTGAAATCAACATGAAGAGAACAACTCATATATAAAGTAGCATCAATAAAATTAATAGTTGACTTTTCATCAAAAAACAATGGAAATCAGAAGGCAGTAGAACGACACATTCCAAGTGCTGAAAGAAAAAATAAGACAATAATTCTATATTTGACAGAACTATCCCTCATAAATGAAGGTAAATCTCCAGAAGAAAAAGAGTACCTTTCTCACAACAGTTCCAAGAAAAATAGAATTGAAACTTCTCATTTTGAATTGTCCTGGCTGGGGTCACATACACATGCCTGGACCTCCAGTCACACAAAATGGATATAGAAAGGGATATCTAAGGAATAATAGTGTACTACTACCATAAAAGGAAATAAATTCTGGGCAGGCAAAAATAAACTTTTTGGTCAGGTCACCTGTGGTATGAGGAAGAGCCTGACATGGTAAGGTTAGAGGATAGCTAGCTTGGTTGTCTGTCCAGTGTCCCTTCTCCCTCTTTTGGTAATAGCAAAATTTTTATTTATCAAAATTATTTACTTCATATGGTTAGTGGAACTGTCAATCACAGGATTCTTACCACAAAGGTGGTCATGTTACCTGTTAGCCAATCTTTCCTGGGAAGTATAATCATTAGGTTTGGGGTGCAAAGGCCAAAGGTGGTTGTAACTGAGTTATCCAATGGTATGACCATTGATATCCTAAGGATATTAAAAGAGATGGCCCAAGATATCTGATTTCTAGTATCTCTAAAGGTGAATTCCTGTACTTCTAGAAGTCTAGATACTTAACTCTTACTTTGATTCTGTGAGCAAATAAATATATCACCATAAATGTCCTTTTATTGCCTATGTTAAGGACAATTCCTATTGCAGGCAACCTCAAATTCTTACAAGTGGTCTGGTTTCACAGGCTCTCATAAGAGTCCACATTACCTCAGATGTCCAACAACAAAGTTAGACTTGTCAAAATCTCTGCCTGACCCTAAAATAATAACAAACTAAGAATGTTTCAGTCATGGAAGGAGGACTGTGAGAGGCCGCAGTCCCCAAATGGACAGTACACTGAGTTCAAATCTGTACTTTCTCAGATACCTATTCCCTACTGTGTCAAAAAAGAAAATCAACTAGTCAGATGCAGGGAAAAACCAAATCAAATCAAATCAGATCAAATAAAATCATTTCCAGATAAATGAATAATGAGAGAAATCATTGCCAGTACACTTGCCTTACCAAAAAAAACAAAACAAAACAAAAACACCAGGCTCAAGGAAAGTAACTAAAATCCATAGAAAGAAGTGATGAGCACTATAAATGGTAAATTTGTGCACTAATGTAAAAGACTATAAAAATATATCTTTTCACCCAAAGTTATGCTCTCTAACCACAAAAGAATTCAATTTAAAATTAACAAAGAAAGAAATCTTTGAAATCCTGAAATATTTGAAAGTTAAGCACATTTCATAATAACCCAGAAGTCAAAGTAGAAATCACAAGGTAAATTAGAAAATATGAATGGAATGAAAACAAAAACACAATATACCAAAATTACTGGAAGAAACTAAAGCAGTGTTTACAGGTATACTGACCAGGAAAATAAAGAGAAGACACAAATTATCAGAATTAGGAATAAAAGAGGGCACATCAATTCTGATACTGCAGAAATTAAAGAAATTAAATAAAGGAACATTATAAATGACTTTATACGAATGAATTAGATAACTTTTATGAAATGGAAACATTCCTAAAAAGATACAAATGATAAAAATTAACTAAAAAAAAAGTAGAAAAACCTGAATAGAATAGGGAAAGAGATTGAATTAATTATTTAAAAATTTCCTATGAAGAAAAGCTCAGGCCCAGATGAATTCACTGGTGAAATCTATCAAATATTAAAGAAATAATATTAATTCTTTATAAACTCTTTCAGAAAACAAAAGAGAAGAAACAGCTTTCCACTTATTCTGTGAGGCTATCTCAACCATAGGTTTAGGTTGGAAGGCAACATGCTTAATCCGATCTTTGTCAAAGGGCTGCATTTCTTTCTTTGAGGAAGCTTTAGGGAAATGTTTCAGTTGTAGTTTTTTCTCATGCTGTTTCTTATAATTCATTGTAAGAGCAGCAAGGAATATGTGTTGGCTGCTCATGCTGCTCTTAGCAAGGTGTTATAAGAGAAGGATGAGCTAAGGCAAAAATATGCCAGTTTGCAAGCAGAGAAGGAAGAGGATAGAGAATCCAGAAATTTGAGCCTCACAAGCTGGAAAAAGCCAACTGCTTCTGTACCCCAAACACCAGATCCACTTCCTCAGTGCTAAGCCCTAAATTTTGCTAAGCCAAGTGCCCCATATTTTAGGTTTTTGTGATTGTTGCATTTGTTTCAGGGACTGATTTAGTCAGCTTAAGGTTAAGTTACTCTAAGAAAGAACTCTTAAAATACAGAGTTAAATAATGTGAATTTCTACTTCAAGTAATGGTCCTAAGATATAGTCAGGTTAGCAGTATGGCTCTGCTCTTAGTCATTCAGGGACACAGACGATTCCATTTTACTGTTCCAGTACGCCCTACAGTCTGCATTTGTGTGGTCAAAGCTAGGTCTCTATATTGTCCATGTTCCAAACATCAAAAAGGGGAACCAGAAGTCTAGGACAAGCGATTTTCTTTTAAGCAAATAAGGCGAAAGGTGCACGCATGACTCCAACTCACATTATATTGGTCAGAACTTGACATATGGCCACCTAGTTGCATAGGATGTAAGGAACTGATTGAATGGGTATTTGTCCAGGAAGGAGGGGAGATCAGATCCTAAATCTAACTTTAGGAGGGACACCACACCTACAAATTCCTGCCCCAAAATATAAATATCTTAGAATACTTTAACTATGGTCAACCCCTTTCAATTTATATGATTTTGCTCAAAATTTTATTTTTGTCTTTTTTGGAGACCACTCAAAATAGATATTGTTATTTTTATATGGATGTTTATTTAGACTGACTGACATGTTTACCGATTTAGATACACCCATTTTTGTCATTGTATAATTTTTTTTGGCTTCATAATAAATTACCAGGAGCTTAGCAGCTTAAAACAACACTTACTTGTTAGCTTACAGCTCTGTATGTCAGAAGTCTTGCAAGGCAAGGTGGGGTTCTCTGCTAAGAGTATCATAAGGCTGATATCAAGCTGTCAGTTAGATTATGTTCTGATCAGGACACCTTGGGGAAAAATCCTCTTCCAAGCTCATTCTTTTTGTTGGCAGAATTTGGTTCCTTGGGGTTATATGACTGAGGTCCCCTTTCCTTGCTAGTCATCATCCATTGGTCCATGCCAGCTCCTTTCCACATGGCCCCCATAGGCAGGTCACAGAATGAATGTACACTTTCAAGGCCATCCAGGGAGTGTCACTTTGACTTCCTCTTCTGCAACTGGTTAAAGATAAATATATATTAGCATATGCATATGCTAGCTTCTCAACTCCCTTTGAATTAGTCATATCATTTTATTGAGAAAATAAAATCTTTGATACTTGTTCATTCTTATTTGTATGAGTTATGTTTTTTTAACATGTCTGGAAGTTATATACTTTAATAGTGGTAGCCAATAAAAAAAGCCAGGTAGCCAGAGTTGCCCTATTGTAAAAACTGCTGGTCATTCAAGACCTACATAGAAGAATGAGGGTCTGTAAACCAGACTTTTAGTGCCTCACTATTAAATATGAATAATGAATTTTAGCCTCTGATACATGAAAATACAGTAAAAAGAAGAAATCAAATTAAGTGGAGACTAAGAGAATGCTGGGGGCAGAAGAAAACTCTAATGAAATAACATTTAAATCTTAAAAAAACTCAGTTCTGGGCAAGATGGAGTAAGCATATTCAACCCCATTTCTCTTGCTGATTACAATGAAAACTGCATGGACAAAATATATAAGGCAATTATCAGATGACTCGGAAAGGTGGGGAAAAGACAGACAGACTAGCTAGGGACCACGGAAATTGAGAAATGACCTGTGTATGCTGTTTTGTTTTGTTTTTTCGTTTGTCTCCTATATATGCAATGGGCACAGACAAAAACAAAACAAACAAAAACTCCCAAAAAGCCCCAAGGAAAACCCCACTCAAAGGACTGGGAAGAGGGTGGCTCTTCAGAATAGAATTCTTTTAGTATACCCTCCCAAGTGCAGGTAAATATCATGAAAGGTGCAGTGCACCTTTCCCTCCGTACCAGACACTGGGGATGGAACCTTGTTGATAATTCCTACCCTGTACTAAGCAAAAGAGCAAAGAGCAGCATCTCGCCCTCTCCCAAATTAGAGAGCGGGAAAAGGATTAGAAAGAGGAGAGAAAAGGCACTCAACCTCACTAATCATCAGGGAAATGGAAATAAATAAAAATCACAATGAGATCACTTCCCACCTATTAAGATGACCATTTTTTTAAAAAACATTAAAAAATAATAATTATTGGCGAGAATGTTGAGAAACTGAAAATTCTTTTATACTGTTGCTGAGAATGTAAAATGGTGCAGCTGCTATGTAGAACAGTATGGTGATTCCTAGAAAACAAAACAAAACAAAAACAAAACTACCATACGATCCAGCAGTCCCGCTTCTAGGTTATTTATCCAAAAGAATTTAAATCAGAATCTCAAAGAGATATCTGTACTCCCATGTTCATTGTAGCATTGTTCATAATAGCCAAGAGGTGGAAAAAAACAAATACCCATCACAAATAAATAAAGAAAATGTGGTATATACACACAAAGGAGTATTATTCAGCCATAAAAAGAACAAAATTCTGTAATAGCTATAGCATGGATGAAACTTGAAGACATTATGCTAAGTAAAGTAATCAAATCACAGAAGGACAAATACTGCATGATTTTACTTATATGAGGTTTCTAAAGTAGTCAAGTTAATCAAAGCACAAAATAGGATGGTGGTTGCCAGGGGCTGGGGGGAGGAGTAAATGGAGAGCTCCTGTTCAAAGATATAAAGTGGCAGTTATGCAAGATGAAAAAGTTCTAGAAATCTGCTCTACAACATTGTTGTAACGGTAAATAATACTTTATACTTAAAAGTTTTTTTTTTTTTTAAGATTTTATTAATTTATTTGAGAGAGGCAGAGAGCCCAAGCAGGGGGAGCAGCAAAGGCAGAGGGAGAAGCAGGCTCCCTGCTGAGCAGGGAGCCTGACTTGGGGCTTGATCTCAGGACTCTGGGATCATGATCTGAGGCAAAGGCAGAAGCTTAACTAACTGAGCCACACAGGCACCCCTATACTTAAACGTTTGTTAGGAGGGTAAATCACATGTTATGTGATTTTCAACACAATTTTTTAAAAAAGTGGTCCAACATTTTTTAAGTGCTAAAAGAAAAAAAACAAAAACAAAACAAAACCCTGTAACCCAGAATTGTATAGCAAGTGAAAGGTGAAAAGCAATTCAATAGGGGCACCTGAGTGGCTCAGTCGGTTAAGCGTCTGCCTTCAGCTCAGGTCATGGTCCCAGGGCCTTGGGATCGAGCCCTACATCGGGCTCACTGCTCAGCGGAGAGCCTGCTTCTCCCTCTCCCTCTGCCTGCCACTCTGACTATCTGTGCTCTCTCTCTATCTCTCTGTCAAATAAATAAATAAAATCTTTAGAAGAAAAAAGCAATTCAATGGGCAAAGGATAATACTGGAACAATCTGACAATTGCCTATGAGACAATCTCTACGGGGGGGAGAGAGAGAGAAAGAGTGAGACTGAGATTGAGAAACTCAACCTAAACCTCCTCATTAAAAGCACTCTACTGGGGTGCCTGGGAGAGAAAAAATTTAGACAGGAGAGAAAAAAATTAGACAACGAAAGAATCCTTTTGGGTGGTCAATCATCTTAAAGAAGTTTCAGAAAAAGAGGAGAAATTAAATTGGGAAGAAAGTATCAAAGGAATACTACAAGAAAATTTCCCAAAACTAATCTCAAGCCTGAAATTACCCAATGAATACCCACTAAAATGAAAGAAGAAATCCAGAACAAGGCACATTATCATAAAATTTTAGAAAACTGGAAATAGAGAGAAAGTCTTAAGAGATTCCTTAGAGAAACAAGTAATATGCAAAAGATCAGAAATACAAATGGCATTGGACTGCTCACCAAAAACATTAGCTTCCCATTACTACTAGGATAAATTAAGAGCAAAACCATTACATGGCCTAAAGGCTGTGCATGGTCCTAGACCTGCCCAGCTCTCGAGTCTCATACCATTTCCCTTTTTATTTCTCTTTAATTCAGTTACACTGGCTTATTTTCTCTTCATTCCACCTGCAAAGCATTTATACCTGTTGTTTCCTTCATATTGAAGACTCTTCTCATTTCAACTAGTTTATTTCACTCTTTCTTCACATCTCAGTTCAATTGTCCTTTCTTTACATTTCAGTAGTTATGTTTTTAGGGAAGTCATTGATCCAAATTCTCCTCCTATATGCTTACACAGTCCTATATGCCACCCCACACAGTACTTACCTCAGCCATGATTTTATTTTTCTATACTTTTATTAATCTTCAGATGTCAACTTATTTGAAATATCAGCAGTAGTTGATATTTCACCACTCTGTCCTCTTTAAATTTTTAAGATTTTATTTATTCATTTGAGACACAGAGATAGAGAGAGAGAGAGAAAGCATGAGCAGGGAGAGAGGCAGAGGGAGAGGGAGAAGCAGACTCCTCGCTGAACCAGGAGCCCGATATGGGGCTCGATCCCAGGACCCTGGGGTCATGACCTGAGCGGAAGGCAGATGCTTAACCATCTGAGCCACCCAGGAGCCCCACTCTGTCCTCTTTAAAACATTGCCTTTGTTAGGCTTGCAGAATCCCACATGCTCCTTTTTTCCCTTAGGTTCCTGGATATTACTCCATCTCTTTTGAGATTCTTCCATACCTCCACAACTTTGGAATGTCAGAATGCCCCAAGGTCCACTCCAAAGCCTCTTTTATTTTCTACCTGCACTCATTCCAATGACTTCATCCTGTCTCAATGGTTTAAATAACATTTATAAACAAATGACTACCAAAATTAAGTTTATAGCTTGCATTTCTCTTCTGAGTCCAGACTTGAGTGTCCAAATGCCTATCTCCTTGGATGCCTAATAAGCAAATCAAATCTTTTTAGACAAACATCATTTTTAATACAGCATTCAATATTTGATATTAAATATCAGTCTGAGATGACTTTAATCTATAAAAGCCCTCTGGATATCTCCAGATGAGAGTAGATATTTGCATGAAAGTTGATGGTTATCAAACTGAGTTAGCCCAGAGAAAAACATTCAATTATATCTCAATACTGGAAGCTGAGAAAGGGGGAAAAATAACTTTGTATCCCTACATTAGGACAAGGACAGGGGTCTATCTTATTTACCATTATATATTTGGCATGTAGCACAATGATTGACATATAGAAGAATTAAATAAATAAATTTGACCTAGCCACTTAGTCTACTGTTGAAGACTACAAACTAAAGTGGAATGCAAGGCAATTCATGAAGGAAGAAAGCCAAATGGCCAATAAATATATAAAAAGATGACCAACCTAAAAAAAAAAAAAAATAAAGATGATCAACCTCAGGGCACCTGGGTGTCTCAGTTGGTTAAGCATCTGACTGCTGATTTTGGCTCAGGTCATGAGAACAAGCCCCACATCAGACTCTGCACTAAGTGGGGAGTCTGCTCAAGATTCTCTCTCTCCCTCTCCCTCTGCCCTTTCCCCAACCCCTGCTCTCTGTTGCTCTCTCTAATAAATAAATCTTTAAAAAAAAAGATGATCAATCTCATGAGTTATCAAGAAAATGCAAATTAGAACCACAGAAAGATATACTTTCATGCTTGCTATAATTATAAAATTTTAAACTTTTTTTTTTTTAAGATTTTATTTATTTGACAGAGAAAGACACAGCCAGAGAGGGAACACAAGCAGGGGGAGAGAGAGAGGGAGAAGCAGGCTTCCCGCCGAACAGGGAGCCTCATGCGGGGCTCGATCCCAGGACCTTGGGATCATGACCTGAGCCAAAGGCAGACATTTAACGACTGAGCCACCAAGGTGCCCCTATAATTATAAAATTTTAAATATCTGACAATACTAAGTATTAGTAGGGATGTGCTGAAATAAACTTTTATATGCTGATGAATATAAATTGGCACAAATACTTTGGAGAGCAATTTGGAAATATCCTATGAAAATATGCATATCCTATGACCAGTATTTCCACTCATAAGCACATCATTCAAAGGAATTCTGCATAAGGGCATAACTCTTGCATAATGGCAAATGTGGAAAAATATTCATAGCACTATTGTTTAAAATAACAACATTCTGGGTAACCTAAATGGCCATTAACAGAATAAATGAGTAAATTGAGGGAGTATATTAATGCAATGGAATATTACTCAGCAGTGAAAACGAATGAAATATATATGTGTTTCAATACAAATACATTGCATAAACACATCATTGAGCAAAAAGGCAAGCTGCAAAAGAATACCTGGTGATAAAATTTACATTAAGTTTCAAAACATGCAAAGCAATACCATATTGCTTAAGAGATACATATTTAATGAAAGTATTCTAAAAAATATGGGAATGATAAATATTAAATATAATAATCTTTGGAGGAATAGTGGAAGAGGATATAATCCAGGAAAATTACATACAGTTTTAACCCTGTTAACAATGTTTTATAAGTCTTAAGCTGGGTAGGAGATATGTAGGTGTTCATTATGTTATTCTTCAGGTTTCCTGAATCTTTTTTTGTAATTCTGAAATCGTTCTTAAATTTTTTTAGCAATTAAAAAAAACCTTACCACATATGTAAGTCTAATAAAAATGAGTACCTAAAACTTAGGTCAAAATGTCTATAACCTTAATTCAATGAAATTTAGCCATTTCTAATGATGGCAGAGAGGATGTGGGCAAGAAAGTAAAAATATAAACTGGTAATGTTTTTATGATACTTTTGCATTTGTATTTGTATATGACACACATGTAATATGTTTCAAAAGCCTTAAATATGTTTATACTATTTGACCCTACACATTTGGATAACATAAAAAAATTTCTATGTGAATATTTCTAAATTTTTCTATAATAACATAATATTTGTATAATAAACTTTTTCTTAAAAGATGAAATTTAGAGTAAATAAAAGAAACTGAACTGGTGAAGTGAACTATTAGACATTATATAGAAACCTAATTCTAGCAATGCTTTTGCCTTAAAGTCTATTAATATATCAAAACCAGCTTTTGGAGGGGGTCTCTGTATGTCATAATTTTTTCTTTTTCATTCTTCTACTCTTAAACTTTCTGTACCCTTTCGTTTTAGATATGCTTATTGTACATAGTGCATAGCTGTATTTTGTCTAATCCAGTCAACCTTTGTTAACTAGTTAAAAATATTTAACTACAGCATTTAGTCTGTTCACATTTATCATAGTTACTGAAAAATTGTATTTACCATCTTATTTTTGCTCTTGTCCCATCTGCTTTGTAATTCTGTTTCTTTCCTTTCTTATCTACTTTTGGATTGACTAAGTGTTTTTTAATCATTTTATTTTTCTCCCTCAACTAGTATACTGTTCGTATTGTTTTGGCGATAACCCTGTTATTACCATTGCATCAGATGACCTGGTATTATCTAGTATTTGGTGCAAACTTATACAAGTTTTATATGAATATCTTTTATTCTCTTCCTGAACTACACAGGAACATCGCCCTTCTTTTGATATATATTCTGTTGCTCTCCAATATTTTATCTTTTTTATCATTAAATGTCATTACTTTTTTAGACAATGCTCTCTTTGTTCTTATATCTCAAACCTTTTATCTGGGATCACTTCACCTCTGAATAAAGTACATCCATGAGAATTTCTTTCAGTCAAGTTCTGCTCATTAGAATAGAGATTATTCTCTATTCTATAGTGATAATTTTCTAATTTCACTCTTGTTTTTGAAGAATCTATACCTTCAAATCAGGTATAGAATTCAGAATGGTGGCTATTCTCTTTTAGCCCATTAGAGATACCATTCCAAAGTCTGTTTCTGTTAATAACAGTAGCTCCTTTAAAAGGAGCACTGGGTGTTATACGCAAACAATGAATCATGGAACACTACATCAAAAACTAATGATGTAATGTATGGTGATTAACATAACATAATAAAATTAAATTAAAAAAAATCTATGTGTAGATTTGTATTACCACTAATATATAAAAGTAAGACAAAATATATTGACCAAAGCTTTTCAGGAATCATATATAAACGATTTTGTAATCTTCTTCCCTGTCACCTAAGCCCTAATGCTCTACTGCATATTTGGAATATAACAAGTTGTTGTCCTTGAAAATAAAGTTCTCCTATAAGAGGTATTAAAAAAATAATAATAATAAAAAATAAAAGTAGTTTGTCTTTGTTTTTGTTTTTCTGACGTTACACTCTGATCTATCTAGGTATATTATCAGTTCAGGGAAGTACTAGTTGTGCAACAGGAAAACTAAACACTCAGTAGTTCAATATGATAGGTAACAATCTAGGCTACCTATTCCAGGTTGATAAGTGGGCTCCCACCCCACATTATTATTCAGGAACCCAGGTTCCTTCCATCTAGTTTTCCTGCCATCCCATGGTCAAAATCATGTTATAGGCATATTCTTGCTCCGGTTTACAGGAAGTTGGAAAGAAAATAGAGGTCGCCTGTTTATTTCTTAAGGTCCCCAGCTGAAAGTATATGTAAACACAAATCATTGAGCAAAAAGGCAAGCTGCAAAAGAATACCTGGTGATAACAGTATATAAGCTATATAAGTAGGTAAGAAATTAGGCAATAAGTCACACTAACCATAAGGGAGACTGGAAAATATAGAGTAGTTGAAAAGTCATGACTCTGGTGCTTCCATTATTAAGCAAGAAAGGGAAACTGAAATTGGTAAATGCCTAGCTGTTCTTACCAGTCTACCTGCAGATTCCCTTTACTTATTTTCCATGGGATTATCTGAGCTATCTAATCTGTGGTATTTTTTATAATTTCTGTGAAATTCTTAACTATCCATTGTTGTAACAGAAATTTTTAAGACTATTATAGATTCATGTGAAATCTTAATAACCCAGCAAGATCCCATGTACCTTTACCCAGTTTCCACTAATGGTAACATCTCGCAAAACTATAGTTTGATATCAAAACCAGTATATAGACATTGATACAATCCACCAATCTTACTCGGATTTCCCCAGTTTTATTTGTACTTATTTGTGTATTTATTTCTACACAATTTTATCACATGTATAAGTTTGTGTGTTCACCACCACAGTTAAGATACAGAATAGTTTATAAGAATCCTTTGTGTTGTTCTTTTATAACCACTCCCACCTCACTCCTCTCATCTCTAACTCCTAGTGATCAATAATCTGTTCTTGGGGCACCTGGGTGGCTCAGTCGTTAAGTGTCTGCCTTCGGCTCAGGTCATGATCCCAGGGTCCTGGGATCGAGCCCCGCATGAGGCTCCCTGCTCGGCGGGAAGCCTGCTTCTCCCTCTCCCACTCCCTCTGCTTGTGTTCCCTCTCTTGCTGTGTCTCTCTCTGTCAAATAAATAAATAAAATCTTAAAAAAAAAAATCTGTTCTCCATTTCTAAGATTTTGTCTTTTGAAAGAGTTCTATAAATGAAATCGAACAGTATGTAACATTTTGGGACTATTTCCCCCCACTGCCCTCAGGGTAATTCCTTGGAGATTTAACGAAGTTGTTGCATGTATCAATAATTCCTTTTTATTACTGAGTAGTATTCTATGGATATACCAAAGTTTGTTTAACCATTCTCCCACTGAAGGACATCTGGGGTGTTTCCAAAACAGTGTATAATGGGTTTATACCACTGTATTATAATTGTCCAGGTTTTGTAAAAAAAAAAAAAAAAAAAATCCAACATACATAGTGAGGCATCTTACATAGAGCTCTTTTGAAATTTTTTAAATGGCTTTTTATGTAAAGAGTTAAGATGGTTTAGTTTAGTTAATATAGTATAGTTTAGTCATTTTTAAAATGACAAATACATGCTCATTGTAAAAGTTCAAACAATATCAAAATACATAACAAAGTACATTGATTAAAAAGTAAATGTCCACCTTTATCCCCCCAATGCTAACATCTCTCTTCTCTTCTCAGAGGTGAATAATGTTAACAGTTTAAGGTGTATATGTATCGTGGATCTGGTCAGATTTAAAAGTTTTTCAGTTGATTATTTTTCATTTGAGAGGACTCATAGTATCTGCTAGTATTTTCTTTTGTAATATTAGTATTGCTTACATTTCTTCCTTTATAATAATTTTGAAAATGAAAAAATAGGTAGCATCTTTAATTCCTCCTTTTAGTGTTTCTAACTTGAACACATTCATATATTTTAATAGGTTTTTCAGCAGTTTTCATTGTTTATATTAGATTGATAAAATTTTCTATGAAAAGACTAATGTTCATCCATTTGTATGAAAATTCATTATCAAAATACAACAAAATAGTTTTAAATATGTCCTAGTTGAGTCTGACACTTTGTTTATAAACACCTTAAAAAGCAAAAAACCTTGGAATAATGAGGTAGATGAAATCTACCTATTGAATTCTGACCTATTGAATATATAAGCTTTAGAGACTGTTATATAAAAGTAAACATATTTTTTCCTGGAAAAGAATGACATATCTTTAGTATTAAAACAAACAAACAAACAAACAAGCTGTTCTTTGACTAGTATGCTAGAGACAGTTCCACTTGAATTAAATTTCACCAAGACCAATAAACTAATGTTAAACATACTCCTAACCTCTGAAGCCAGTATGTATGGTAGTGTCTGGCACAGTTGATATGGTCCTTTGGGTAGAGAACATGCTCAAGCTCCCTCCTCTTTCGCCTGGCTCTCCACATTTCCCAGGGAATAATCATTAATTTAATTAGTCATATTCCAAAGCAAACACTGGGCTATGCATGTGTGGAAAGATTGTGGGTGTGGGTCTCTCCCTCCCTTCTCTTCTATAAGGCTGGAATTGGTAGGAGGACCTGATTAGAAGTAGTAGGAATTAGGAACATAGTTTGACAACACCCCCCTCCCCACCCTTGTCTTATGTATTAAACTGCCTCAAACCCAAAGAGGCAGAATTTGGGCATTTATAAGTATTGGCCAAACACAGTACTGGCCAAAGACTGGGCAAACTCCAGCATCAACTTCTAAAATTTGGTGTAGGTTGGAGTGCAAAGCTGGGCATTATTTGGAATGGAAAATAGAACAGGCACGAATTTTTGATCTAGTTTGGAATTGGAGTTAATCAATAGCCTCTTACTGATTTCAAAATAGGCATCTCTGTAGGCCTGTTATACTTTTACAAAAAATAGTAGGGAATATCAAGTGACCAGCCACACAGAGGTGGGGATAAGGACCTTAATATCTTGACCTTAATGCTCTCTGGTTAGCCACGTGGTAGGTCTCAGTCAAGAAGACAAAAGCTGTCTGCATCAGTGTATTTCTTTTTAAAAACATAGTCTCTGCCAAAAGTTAACAAGCCTTAGTTAGTGTCCAATTATGCTAATGTATCCTCATCTCTGGAAAAAGCAAGAATCTTCTCTTTCAAAGGACAGCATCTCTCTTCTGCTTTACCATAAGATTGGATCCTAGCAATCACTGGATTAACAGATTAGAAATAAAAGTGTGTGTGATGGGAGGCAGGGAGGGGTAAGGGAACTCTACAGCTCTTTTTTTCTTTCAGTTCACTCCACCTCTTTGCTCTTCCTGAGTTTATTCATTTATTTTAAGTGGCTGACTAAGACATATATTCTACCCCAGTTTATCTGAGAACTCTAGCTCTATATTTGGAGTTTCAGATACAAGATAATCTAATAATGAGATGGATTTGGATTTTTCCACTTGCAGTTGTCTCTTATATGTATACTATTCCTCAGGAACCTTACAAGGATGGTTAGTTTACCCAAAGCAAGATTTAGGCACCTGGGTCTCTTGAACTAATACCTAATAGCAGGTGTTCAATAAATAGTAATTATTACTAGTTAATGATCAAACATATAGTATGTACCAAAGATAGAAATTAATATAAGATCAGTTTGGAATGGGTTCTGCCAAGGCAAGTTGAGCTCTGACTGAATAAAAAACATACTTGCATTCTTTTTTTTTCATTCTTTTTGATGCCTATAGGCAGAAGTGGCTCAGTAGTATTTTCGTGTGAAAAGAATGTGAAAAAAAATCTATGCAAATGTTACATTAAAATTCTTTTCATTTTATGAAGGGACCATTGAATATAATAAGTAATGATACCACAAATATTTCTGGGTATGTATTTTTTCAGTTCAAATGAATATAACATTATCTACTCTCTCCAATAAAGAAATTATAAATGGATTTTTAAGCTAATGAATCATGAAATATTTTTGTTGAGTTATAAGTGAACCAAATGGTCATATTTATTTTAACACCTGGAAGAAGTCAGGATGTGCACAGCTGGCTGTTAGCTTGTCACACATTCCTAAGTTTACAATTACTACTAGTGTTCTCAAAGTCCACTGACAAACAGTTGCAGGTGGCCAAGATGTTTTTGTGTAGAAACAGCTTTACTCAGCAAAATCTAATAATGTATCAATAATAGCATTTACTTTGGAAACTATCAGTATTTAAGAATGGCAATTTTCAAATATTTTCTTAAAATTATTTAAAGCATGCTTGGGACTGCTAATGATAAATTTATAAATATTGCTCAAATTTTTAAAAAAATTCAGTAAATAAAAGAACATTTAAGAATACTATCAAAGGAAAAAAAAAGAATACTGTCAAAGAAAAAGTTAACTTGTTAAAGTCTATTCGATCTATTTCTTACGGTGGAAATAGCCACATCCTTATACTATAAAGGGTTATCTATATAATTCATTTTCTAGAGCATTATTTCTACATGAAATGCAACTAGTATTCCAGAAGAGGGGAATAAATATCATTTTATAGAAGGATCATTTTCAGGTTTTTAGATGATATTAAAAAGCTAAATTTCTATATTAATTTAAATTGTTTTTTTTAATTTAAATTGTTTCATATAATTATTTTTAAATTTCCATTAAATATTGATAGGAAATATTTACAAAGTGTATTACATGTAAAGAATCACAAAAACAAATATTTACATACCATCTCTCAGTTTAAGAAAATAACATTACCATTGTAGTTCTTTGTGCCTTTTCCTGAACTCATTTCCCTCCCCTTTGCCCCTCTGAGGTAAACACTTTCCTGAATTTTGTCTATTTCATTTTCTTGCTTTTCTTTAGGTGGTACCACATAAGGTTGCCTCCTTAATCAACTATTGTTTACTTTTGAATATTCTAAACCTTATGTAAATGAAATAATACAGTAAGTATTCTTTGACACTTATTTTGTTCAACACTGTATTCCTTAGATTCACCCAAGTTATTGCAGGAAGCTGTAATTCATGCATTTTTATTGCTATATATAATTACATCATATAAAAGTACTGCACAGCATCCATTCTGTTATTGATGGACATTTGGCATGTTCCCAGTTTTTGCTATTACCTAGTGTTACTAACAACGATTTTGCACAACTCTCTTGGTTCACATATCCAAGAGTTTCTAATGTATATGTATATAGAGATATATACACACACACATATTTATAAACGTCAAATTTATATGTAATATACACATTACTTTATCATTATATCAAATTATTCTCTAATTTGGTTTTTACCAATTCATCCTTTCACCAGCAGTAAGTATTCCAGCCATTCTATATCCTTGTCAATACTTGATATTCTCAGACTTTAAATTTAAGCCAATATGGTAAGTTTATTAGCAGTATCTATCTGTGGTTTTAATTTGCAATTCTTCAATTACCAATGAGGTTGAGAAATTTTTTAATTGCTTAACAGTCATACTGATAACCTCTTATGAAGTGCTTCTCCAAGTCTCTTGTTCATTTTCCTTTGGAGTTGCTTGTCTTTTCCTCAACTGAACAGGGAAGAGTTATTTATTCATTCTAAACATTAATCCTTTGTCAATTATATATTGCAAATACCATTTCTCAATGGCTCGTCTTTTTACTTTTTGTGTCTTTTGATCAACAGTTCCTAATTTTAATGTAGAAATATTTAACCATCTTTTCCTTGTTCAAAACCATTTTCATGCTGTTATCACATATGAAAAAGTCTTACTTCAGAAGCTAAAAACCTCTACTATAGAAATTGAGAAAATGTCATAGTTGTTCTATCATATACTTTAAAAATTAAACAACAGATATTCATATGAAAAATTGTGATTCAGACAAAGGGCTAGTTGATTGTTTTTTCTGGGTTTGGTGGCAGTTGATATATTAACAAATTATTTGCTGATAAATCTGGAGCTACAAAAAAAACACACACACAGGTTTCTAAAAAGTTTTCTATAACATCACTTAACTCAGTAAAATACTGGTAAGTATTGGTTGTAAAGGACACATTTGTTAACACCTGAATTAATAATGGAGATGATGCCATTTATTTACCAAAAGGGATATATATGTATAAGCATAGAAAGTTCTATGTATTGGGAGTTTAGGTGGGTGAAAAGACGGATTTGTTTTTATTTTTCACATCCAATCTTTCTGTAGTATCTGAACATTATAACATAAGCATGAATTACCTTTATAATGAAAAACATGTCTGATATTCTTCAAGCTGAATTTAAATTTATTGTAAAAATATTAAAGTAAAAATGGTATGAAATTTATGATCTTATTATAGTGTAACAGAGACTAATTTTGTCATGTTTGTATGTAAGATTTGAGTCTTCCAACAGCTCTTAAAAGTATACTAAGAAAAATAAGTTAAAAACGCTGAAATATTATCAGTTGAAAATATACCATTATTTTAAAGAATTTTTTGAAAGATCTCTAGATAGACTGTGGATCCTATTATTTCCAAAATAGAGAGGCAGAATATATCAGCACTAGAAGTGATTTGTGAACATAACTTATATCCAAACTTAGAAGAACATAAAAATTATAATTTTTGGCAAGAAAACAAAGCAAAAGGCTAACAGTGATATTCAGATATCTATCTGGTATTAAGTTAGAGCTATGTTAATTTTCTGAGTTACCTTAATTTTTAAGATACTTGCACTGGATTAAGTTTTTAAAATACCCTCAGTGAGAAAACTGAATGGGAAGAAATCAGAGAGGGAGACAAACTATGAGAGACTCTGGACTCTGAGAAACAAACTGAGGGTTACAGAAGGGAGGAGGGTGGGGGGACATGGTACCTGGGTAATGGGTATTAAGGAGGGTGCGTGCTGTGATGAGCACTGGGTGTTATACACAACTAATGAATTGTCGAACACTACATCAAAAACTAATGATGTACTGTATGTTGGCTAACTGGACATGATAAAAAAAAATAAAAAAAAAAAAGACCCTCAGTGGATTGATTCAGCAAAGATATGAACTCGTTTAAAGCTTCTCTTCTGGGTGTCTGGTTGGCTCAGTCAGTTAAGCGTCTGCCTTTGGTTCAGGTCATGATCCCAGGGACCTAGGATCGAGTCCCATGTTAGACTCCCTGCTCTGCAGGGAGTCTGCTTCTCCCTCTGCCCCTCCCCTCACTTGTTCTCTCAATCTCTCGAGCTCTCTCTCTCAAATAAATAAGTAAAATCTTTTTTAAAAAAATTTAAAGTTTCTCTTTCTGTTTCTGATAAATATTGTGTTCTTAAATCACATCCCAATAAGAATTTGCTAGCTGAATAAGTTAAAGAGAAAACTTCTAGAGGCCAGAAATACTGGTAATTCATACACCAGTAATAAATATACCCAGAAAAGTAGAACTGCATCATCTAATTCTGATCAAGGATGCAGAGATCATTTTTGCTGATAATGTTTGAATATTAGAAAAGTCACTGATGGTCAATAGAACTGCAATATTCTAAATCAATTTATATGAGATATGCCAACAGATGTCTGCAAAAAAATAATAATTAAGTAAACTGAATTAGTCACTATGATAAAAATGATGCAAAGGTGTGTTATTTGTAACAGAGTTAAAACAATACTTATTTAATATTCAAATACAATGTAATTTAATGTTTATATATTTCTAAGGTTTCTCACATAAATACAGCAACAAACCAGGAGAGAAGTTTGGTCAAACCATGTTACTGATGTTTTAATTTGCAAAATAAAATTTGATGAAGTAGGTGTACCTCTTAGCAGGTCATACCAAGAAGGTAAGGAAAAAAGGACTTGGCAGAATATTCCTTTTGCTTCTAGAAATACCTGACCTGAACTATGTCTCTTCTCTTTCTCTTGCCTTCCCCCTAACCTTGATCCCCAACCTTGATGATTTCACTACTATATCTTTACCCAGCCTCTCTGTCTCAACATACATTGCTATCTTTTTCAACCATCACCTTGAATTTCTAACCCTCCAACAATATTTTCATTTTGGTAATGCACTTGTGTGCTTCATTCATTCGTTCAACATCACAAACAATATACAAACAAAAGGTGTAGCTTAGTAGTTAAGAGCTGGACTCTGAACCCAAATGCTTGTTTGTATCTTGGTTCTGCCAGTTATTTATTAGCCATTAGACCTTTGGGAAAGTCACCTAACTTCTGTACATGTTTCCTTATCTGTAAAAATGAGGGTGTCAACAATACCTATCTCATAGGTCATTATGAGGAATGAATGAATCAATATTATGTAGAAGTCTTATAAAGTGTAGTAAGAATTATATAAATGTCAGTTGCTTTTATCAATATTATTGTTGTTATTTGAGCACTTATGTGCCAAGCATTCTATTACATATTCAGATTATATTGGTAAACTAGATAGACAAGACTCTTGGGAAAGTCTTTTCAGGTGCAAACTGTCCCCCCATTTCCCTATCTCAGAGTCATAACCAGGACAGAAAGTCTGTGGCTAGGGATGCCGTCACATTGGTAGGTACCAAAAATGTGAAGCCATCAAGAAAAGATACAATTCCTAGGACTGGCATAGATAACAAAGCCACCACTTATTTCTCATTTCTGTTGCTATTATTACATTCTTGTCCTCTGTTTTGACATTAATTCTAGCTCATGTTTTCTTCCTTTCCATCACTACAGTCTACCATTTATTTTCAAGGCAAAAGTTCTTAAAAAGATACATGCCTGTAATTATCCTACAGCTGCACATCCTAAGTAAGTGGAAATATCCTTCCTCAAAATGATCATAAAAATAACTGTAATGGGCTGGTTTTAGATATTAAAATGTTGCTCTTCCCATTCTCTATTGTTAACCTTCACTTACCCATTTCTTCTCATTTATAAATTTTGCCCTCAGGAAATAGAGCAGATAAAAAAAAGAGCTAATTTCCTGGCTTATAATTTTAAAATAGAATCTTCATAGTATGGTTTTATTTCTAAGATCTAAGTACTTACTCAAGGAGAAATATTGTTTTGTTTCAATTCCCAATGGCATCTGATTTGGAAGATCAGAAGCTCAAGCTCTGAGGACGTATCATTGACCACCTTAGGGCAGGGGAAGAAACAGGAGGCCAGCCTAAGCCCCTTTCTTGTTTTAAGCAAATGTTATATTAAAAACTAAGATAAGATGATTCTCTAACCTTAGACTTTTAGGCCTCGGAAGGGCATTTGGGGAAATATTTTGGGACAGTGAAATATAAGTCATAGCTATTTGGCTTACCTACAGATGTACTTCCTTACTGTGTGGTTTTGGCTTTCAAAGTACTTAAAGCATTTACCAAAGGATTAAAGAGTTAAATGTAAAAATGAAACCATAAAAGAACTAGCAAAAATATAAACCAATACTTAAATAATCTTGGGGTGAAAAAGATGTTTCTAAGTTTAACACTGAAAGTATACTAAAAATTTTTTTTATCTTTTTCACTGAATAAAAATTTAAAATTCATATGACAGTAAAAATATCATAAATTAAAATCGTTGCAGTACTTTATTATGTATATGCTATATATATGTTAACATGCTATATATGTTTTATATGGAAGAACATTTAAACTAAAAAATAAAGGCCTTAATAGAAAAAGTCAAAGGGCAATATAAGGCAATTAATAATTAAAATGACACTATAAATTTAATATATTAACTTGTAAAGACATGCTCCTAGCATGTTTCTTGGAGTGGGTTGTGTGTGTGTGTGTGTGTGTGTGTGTGTGTGTGTGTGTGAGTGTGTATAAAATAAATATGTATGTGAATACATAAAAAATAAGTAGAGCCCATAAAAGTACAGACTCATATTCATAGTGGGTATTGCTGGGGAGTAGAACTACATGTACTTTTTATTTTGTTCTCTGTATTAAAGTTTCTTTTTTTGGGGGGTGGGTGGAGTACATGTTACTGTAGCAATAAGAAAAAAACTCACTTTAAAGAATTAAATGTACAAAACTAAACTTCAAAGGAAGATAGAGATGTACAGAAAGCCCTATGTCCTCTGAGCTGTAGCAGAGACAAAATAATTCTTCTTCTGATATGAATCTCATTTTCTGAATGTGTGAAAACTAAGACTTGGTAAAAAATATTTTGTAAATTGTGAATTAATTTCTTCCTCTGTTAACTTTCAGGATTTCATTTGCTGATATACGGTGAAGTCAAGAATGCTAAGCATTTTTAATTTTCCCAACTTACAGCAATTAATATTAACAAATTGATATTTATATACTGCTACAATGTATTTACCACTATGGTAAGTTCCACTGGAAGTAAACAAGGGTACTTATTATATGTTAAATATTTAATAATCCAAGCTTTCCACCAAGTCAGTCTGGCATGACCCAACAAATAATGATGATTTGGTAAACTTCTTGAGTCAAGAATCTCAGCAACATAAACATTGTTTCAAATTTCCTTGGTAAACTTCTTAGTCAAGAATCTCAGCAACATAAACTCACTGTTTCAAATTTTCATGTAACGTGCTATCTTCAATAAAGATAATACTATTGGTCCACCATCAACAAAATATACACTTTTGAATAATGGTAAAAGATTTATTCTTCACACAAATTTGAAAACTCTGGTTAGAATCAGAAATCAACAATGAGCTAACTTAATTTATATAGGGTTAAATCTGTAATAGTCATTTAATAATGATGATGCTATACAACTAACATTTTTTGAGTGCTTAATACTTTCCAGGTACCAAGCTAAACACTTAATCATTATCACTATTTAACTTCTTGAAAACTTTAGGCTCAGACATTATGCAACTTGCCCAAGGTCACATAGCTAGGATGGGGATTCCAACCTACTGCTGTCTGGCTAGTAAGTGCCACATTGCGTCTTCATTAAATATTTTATACATTTAGCTACTAAGCAAATACTAGACTAAATGGCAATGATTTAAGCACTAGTAAAATAGTTTAAAATCATATACTTGTAAAAAAATATGTGAATATTTAATAATCCATGCTTGAAAACTATTCAGAGCCAACAAAGTGCAAAAAATACAGACAATAGTCACACATCAAGCCAAAGCATATAAAAATGGATAGGATGAAACTTAAGCGATCAAACTAATCTTTTTTTCTGTTACTAGTTCTTCATATATATAGCAAAACAAAAATTCAACTGTTAGATCTAATAATTGGTGCATCGTTAAATTTGTTAACTTTGGGGAACAAAAGAAAATAATTTCTCATTCCTAGGTACTTTTGTTATGCTTGATCACTTAATCCTTAACTAATCAGCAATTTCATGACATTAGGTATCATTCCTCCATTTTTAAAAAAAGAAAATAAACTGGGGTTCAGAAAGTCTGAACAATTCATATATAACTGATAAATGACAAAGGTATTTGCTTCAAGGTCTAAATGACCCCAAAGTTGCACTAGGCATAGGCTAATGCCAATGTAGGAAAGCACAATTAGTAATAATGAGCTGTACTTTAAAGTAATGTTTATGTGTGTTGATCACAGATTACTACACTTATATAACTAAATTAGAGATCAAGCTAGCTTTCTGGCATGAAATGCAAGACTCAGGCATGAAAACATTTGCAAAAGTGTATAAATCATTTGCTTTTTTTTTTTTAATTCTCTACTTGAAGATTTAAGAAAGAAATAACTCCTTGATCAAAATACATGCACCCATTTTCCATGACTAAAAATCTAGTAATATAAGATAAATTCAGATTATTTCAGAATTTTGGACTGAAAAGATTTTAAAAGCTAAAAGGAAAAACAGGATGTTTAAGATAAATATCTGAAAACAGACATTTTAGCTTCTACTTTTTTGCATCACAACATTCAATACTCCAACAAAGCCAACATTTTCAGGTTGTTAAATCAAAATCCTCTTTTTTTTTTTTTTAAAGATTTTATTTATTTATTTGACAGAGAGAGACGCAGCGAGAGAGGGAACACAAGCAGGGGGAGTGGGAGAGGGAGAGGGAGAAGCAGGCTTTCCGCCGAGCAGAGAGCCCGATGCGGGGCTCGATCCCAGGACCCTGGGATCATGACCTGAGCCGAAGGCAGACGCTTAACGACTGAGCCACCCAGGTGCCCTCAAAATCCTCTTTTAAATACTTCTTTTAAAAAGTAGGAATTTAGAAACACATCACAGTGAACTACCTTGGAAGGTTCATAGCACCTATAGTCATTTCATATAAAATCAGAAATAGAAGCATTTTTTAACACTACATTTATGCTATTTTTACGCTACATATTATATTCTCACCATCCTTTAAAGTTCCTACTTCATAGAATCATAGATTTTAAAGTTATTTAAGACCACCTAGTTCAATAACTTCATTTTCATAAAGGAGGAAATTAAGATCCAGAGATCTGACTAATTTCTCCATGATTGTTTTGTTGTGAATTAGTGCTGGAGTAGGGAATGAACCCTAGATTTCCTGATATAGAGTCCAAAACTTACTATATTACACCACCATACCACCTTCATTTCTATTTTGGATAGTGTCAAGTAGTAACTATAGCATATTTAAATCCTGGGTCCCCAAGCAAACATTTCAGAAGTCCCCACTCTTCTATTGAGGAAGTTAAACATAATCTTAAAGTGGATGAGTACTTAATATTTATTCTAAATGTATACTGGTCAGGTATAACTTCTGAATAAACAGTCTCCTGATAAAAGGGGTGCAGATTATTAGTGGCCCCACCTACAATGTAAAGTACTCTTAGAGAATACTTAAAACAGTAATAACATATTTGGATACTTGTTTACAATTTACAATGTCATTTCACATATTATCTTAGCCAAAGACTCTCAACTAAGTTTGTTTTTAAAAATCTGTATTATTGAAATATAACTTAAATACCATAAACCAAAGCAAAATCCATTTAAAGTGTTTGGTTTGAGG
The DNA here is from genome assembly GCF_004348235.1 of Phoca vitulina. Taxonomy (NCBI): domain Eukaryota; kingdom Metazoa; phylum Chordata; class Mammalia; order Carnivora; family Phocidae; genus Phoca; species Phoca vitulina. The sequence continues at coordinate 43,974,612 of NW_022589704.1, forward strand.
TTTTTTGGTTGTAGTTTTTGACTTAAGACAACAAAGATTTACTAGCAGTGTATGTGAATAGGTATTTGGGAGTGCTTAGTTGGATGCTTCTGGCTCCAACTCTCTTATAAAGTTGCAATTAGGTTGTCAGCCATGGTATAGAGTAACCTGAAGGTTTGAGTGGGGCTGGGCATATGCTTCTATGATGGCTCACTCACTTGGCTCTTGGAAATAGGTCTTAGGTCTTCTAACCACACAGACCTCTTCACTGGGCTGCTTGAATGTCCTCACAATATGTCAGCTGGATTCCCCAAGTTCAATGAGTTCTGAAAAACAAACACCTGCATAACCACTTATAATCAAGACACAGAACATTTCTTTCATCCAAATAGTTCAGGAACCTCACCTCACTTCTGCCCCCAGAAGAGGTGTTTTTGTTGTTGTTGTTGTTGTTGTTTGCATTACTTCATGAAACCTGTTGCAGTCATAGACATATATCCATATACTGGGTTACCATATAAATTTATTTCTTGCTATGCAGTTCGTAACTCTGCATTAGAGGGATGAAAGACCTTCAATATGCATATGAGGAAAGGCAGAATGGAAGGTTAATCTTCCCAACAAACTTGCTCTAATGTAAGCTGCTTAGAAATGGTAACATTCTCCAGTTTTAAAATTTTTCTTCATCACTTTGTTGACCTGGAATTCCCGATCCTGTTCAAGATGCTGTTCTAGTTTGGCTTTCTTCTGTTGCAAATGCATCAGTTTTCTGGAAAGCTCATTAGTAAGGAACTCTTCTTCCTTCTTGTAATTTACAACAAGGGTATCTTTGCAGAAGGAGAAACTTGGCTTTCTATTACTGTTGATTAGTTTGTATTTTCTAGAACTTCATGTAAATGGAATCACATAGAATATAACTTTTGTGTAGGGCCTCTTTCACTCTACATGTTTTTGAGATTCATTCCTGTGGTATGTATTGCTAGATCATTCCTTTTTATTGCTGAATAGTGTTTTGTTGCATGGAAATACCACAAAAATTATTATTATACTTTGAATTTTACCAATAAAAGATTATTGGACTTTTGTCTTGTTATGTGAAAACCTACATAATATCCTTATTGTGCAAAGTCTAAAATATTTGCTACCTAGACCCTTAAAGAAAAAGTTTGCGGACCTCAAACTAGCTGAATGGTCATGAGCTGAGAGCTTGATAGAAATGCAGAATCATCAACAATACCCTAGAACTATTGAATTAGAAACTGGATTTTAGGGACGCCTGGGTGGCTCAGTCGGTTTAAGCGTCTGCCTTCGGCCCGGGTCATGATCCCAGGGTCCTGGGATCGAGTCCCACATTGGGCTCCTTGCTCAGCAGGGAGTCTGCTTCTCCCGCTCTCTCCCTCTGCTTGTGCTCTCTCTGTCAAATAAATAAAATCTTTAAAAAAAAAAAAAAGAAAGAAAGAAACTGGATTTTAGCAAGATCTCCAGATAATTCATATGTATATCAAAGTCTGAGAAGCCCTGCTGTTTTCTTTTTCTTACAATTCTAACAAGAAACAACATATATTGTATATGTAAAAGTGTATGAGCCCGTGCATGTGTGCATGTATGCATTGATAAGCCTAGAATCATTCATATCTACGACTTTCAGAAAATTATTACTGGTATCTAAAATAAACTCATAAAAAACAAAATATGGAGATATATGCAGGTTGAAAAGTCTTATTTTAAAATTTTTTAGATATAAACTGTTCATTATTTTACAATCTTAAGAGTATAAAATAATTAAAAAAATTCCTTGTTAGAGCAATTTCCAAAAGAACAAATGTAGCACAAATAAAAACCGTTCTGTCTTCTGTACAAGGATGTACCAGTGATTAGTAGAGATTAACAGATGATCATCTTCATGCATGTGATCAACAAGACCAAAAGGTCAACAGGGTTTTAGTTTACCATATGCTGCAAAATTCATGCTGCAAACCTACTTGGCATGTGCTTTCATTATACATCCTTCTTAATCAACAAATTAGAAGTTAGAGAACAAATCATTCACTTACATTCCTATTAACATTTGTTTAATAAGTACAGGAATATGAAGATTTTTCTCTTCTTTATGTAAAATAGCATGATAAAGATATTTTCAAAACCAGAGAGAACTAATTTATATGTAATTATTTTAAATATGCTATAAGCAGTAACAAATGACATTTTATTACTAAACTCAGATTTACAGTTTGTAATCATCTCATATAACCAACAGCTGTAACTTTTTGGGTTTCTTAGTTAACATTTGAAACTAAATTATATTTATGTAACTACCATTTTAGATAAAGAGTTTCATACTTTCACTGATTTAATTCTATCAATTCTAAGTTACTATTTGAGACTCAATAAAATTCTGCAAAATAAAGAAAACTTTAAATTTCTTTTACATATTTATTTCATTAATGCTAGCCAGAAAATAGCAATTTCTCCTTTTCAAACAATCTTTTCCAGAATTTCTTGATTCACTTTGTATCTTTTTGCACACATGTTAGTTCTAAATATATATCTGAACTCTAAATGACTTCTGTTCATATTAATAGTCCATAACAAGCTATTAAATCTTCCTTACAACAAGCAACAATATGCCAAAACACTTGCTCTGTATTTTGGTACTTTCATGAAAAGAACCTGTAATTCCCCAAAAAGTAATTATAAAACAACCATTCCTTCATTATAATTGTGTTCTTCATTCATATAACAAAATTCAGCAATAATCAGAAACTGTCAAAGGAGTAATTCAAAGGCCAGGAGTTTTGGGGGTTTATTTCATCTCACTTGAAAATGTATATGTATTATGCTTAAAACAAGATTATTTGGTCTCTTTAAGTCCTTCAGTTATTAACTTCAATTAGTCCCACTTTAGAATGTGAAAGTTGTTTTCCACGTTATGTTAAAATCTTATCAGAAAACAAGTTAACACAAAAGTACATCTTTTTGTTTCTGTTTGGCACTCTACTCATATTTATCTCTCATTCTTCAGATAAAGTTGAATTTGTGATATATAAAATAGATAAATTATATACTATAATACCTAGTTTATAAACAAGAACTTACTAATGGTAAAAAAATATATAATAAAAAGAAGGGTTACATTTAAAACTGTGTGCTTCTCTGAGAAATACAAAAATAAGATGAGAAAGATTATGTAAAGAGAAATACAAGCAAAAGTATAAAAAAGGCAGCTAAAATGAAATTCTAGATTTAAATATAGGTGTTTGGAGGACACATAGATTATAATGTAATAAGCCCTGATTTTAAAAAGTCATGTTTTTCACTCTGAAAAATACCCTTTCATATTTGTAAAGTAATATATGGAGAAAAATAGAAATCATTAATGATGCATGAGTCAGAACATTAGAGTAAAAGCCAATTACAATTATGGAATCTGCATCTGTTCATTACAACTTTGTCAGTTTTCCAGAATATGAGTCTAGGCAGTTTTTACAAATGACGTAAATGGAAATGTGTTTAGAAACGGCTAAACAATTTGTGCAACATGTAAAAAATGTGATGTTACAGCTAAAAAGGAATTCACTCTTCTTCACATTACTATTTATATAGACTCCTCTTAGTTCTATTTCTATGGACTTTTTTCTTACTCTGTACAATTTTGCCATTAAGAGACTGACTCAACATTCCATGAATGTTTAAAATTTTGACTACTTTTTCTAATAGAATATAAAACATCTCCCACCAAGGTGTATAGAATGGTTTACAAAGAATCTAAATGACTTTGAAATTTTGCATTAAATTGTCTGACGAGTGTGTGATAAATGTTTAGATGAATAATCTTCCTAAAGCCATCTGTAATACATGGGCTCAGCTTTTTGGAAAATCAATGGACTCCATAAGACATGTCATTTAGCTGAAAAGAGGCTGTGTGGATTAGTAACAAAGAAAACATATTTTAGGCATATCAAGTGGACCAAAAATGACAGCATGATACAAAAAAATAATAATAATAACAAAGGAATTAGTGTAAAGAAAGTTAAGCAGAACTTTAGAGGATCAGATAAGCATTTCCTGAAGTGTGTTCTATGACACCACAGTCTCTAACAAACAGAAAATGGGTTTTATCATTAAATAAGCTTCAAAGATACTAAGTATTCTCCTTCCTCTAAGAGAGTCACAGTGTACAATAATAGTGTATGAAAGACTCTGTGAACAAAGTGCTGGAAAAAATATCAACCTGATTTTTGTGTATGGAATTCCCATCCCTTTTTGAAAATTTCAACACACATATTTTCCCACAGAAGACAATTTGGGAATGTTTTAATAGATAATTATAGATATTTAGGCAGCAAAGTGTTAAAAGTAAAAATGGCCCACATATGAAAAACTATTAAGTTAAAAAATTATCTGAAGGAATTTAAGATAAAAAAAAAAAAAAAACAGCAGCGAGTTGAACCCTTCTTTCAGCCATTATTCATTCATTCAACAAATATTTAGAGAATACTAACTTAAGTGCAAAACATAATGCTAGGCACTGGGTATAGTTTCAACTTTCTAAGAAGTTGCTCCCACCTCACCTTCATATTTCCCCCCAAAAGACTAGGAATCTTTTTGAGTGATACTTGAATAAACTGCCAATTTCAACTCTAATGGAATGATAACCTTGTTTCACAAGGACTGATATTAGTAAAGGTATTTAACAATCAGGAAAATAACCAAATGCTAGGAAATGCAAAAATAAGTGGGACTACAACAGTCTAAAAAAGCTTCTGCACAGCAAAAGAAATCATCAAAATGATGGGAGAAAATATTTTCAAATCAAATATCTGCTAAGGGGTTAATATCCAAAATATATAAAGAACTTACACAACTCAATGACAAAAAACAATCCAATTAAAAAATGGACAGAGTATCTGAACAGATATTTTTTCAAAGAAGACATACAGATGCTCACATATACATGAAAAGATGCTCAACATCATTAATCATCAGAAAAATGCATATCAAAACCACAATGAGATATCACCTCACACCTGTTAGAATGGCTATTACCAAAAAAACAAGAAATAAGTATTGGAGAGGATGTAGAAAAAAGAGAACCCTCTTGCACTGTTGGGGGAATATGAATTGGTACAACCACTATGGAAAATGGTATGGAAGCTCCTCAAAAAATTAAAAATGTAACTACCATGTGATCCAACAATTCCACTTCTGGGTATTTACCCAAAGAAAATGAAAACACTAACTTAAAAAGATATGTTCACTGACGCGTTACTTATAAGAGTCAAGATATGGAAGTAACCTAAGTATCTATTGATGGATGAATGGATAAGGAAATTGTGGTATATGTGCATACACACACACACAACCAGAATATTATTCAGCCATAAAAGAGAATGAAATCTTGCCATTTGCAACAATGTAGATGGACCTGAAGGGCATTATACTAAGTGAAATAAGTCAGACAGACAAATACTATATGATCTCTCCTATATATGGAGTCCAATATGTACAAAGAACAGACTGCTGACAGGCAGAGTCAGGGGGTGGAGGATGGGAGAAATGGGTGAACTGTCTTTTTTGCTTGAGTTTAAATAAACTGAATAGTAATAATAAAATTCCAGGGCGAGGGCATTTCTTTTAAACAAAAGAATCTGAAGTTACATCACTTCTGCTCACATTCCATTGGTGAAATCTTTGTGTCACATAACCATGACTTTGCCACAAGGGAGACTGGGAAATGTAGTCCCAGGCCAGGCAACCATATCTTAGCTATGGCTGTCTTGTTATGAAGGAAGGGAGAATACAATTTAGTGACTGTGCCTCCTCAATGTCTATATATATCTATAAACAAAAAAGACAAATTATCTGTTCCCTCCCTACCCAATATCCAATGGTGGTACGGGAATAGGATAACCATAACGAAACTCCTATTTGGAAAAAGGAAGAATTAGAAACACTAACAGTCACTGATCCATATCATTTGTTAAGCCCACTTAGCAGGTAATCCAAAGACTCCTACCTCTGACAGTAGATTAAATTCCTTGACTAGACTGACTACCCTAATTTTGCTGATGGGGAGAATTCCCATGACCACTATCCTCTAGGGGCCTGTCTTTGCTCTCTGGGAGTTTCTTCTTTGTCTATTATTCCCCATGATCACATATAAAGAGGAAGTTGGGGAAATATTCTTCTTGGGAGCTGTATCATTTTCATAACCTGGTTCTTGCTGCTGCAGGTTTTTCCAAACATTATCATCCTTTGTGTCACTTAGATGGTTTCTAATGTTGCACTGGTTAATGTTCAACTATTGTCTCTGGGATTTCCCCAACCATTGGCACCCACTATGTAAGTTCTGATGCTGGCACTTCTTGATCCTACCAGAATTTAAACCTCCACTAATACGAAATTTAGGCCTTGCTGCTCTGGGCTTTTTACAAATAGATTTTTTTTTTTTTTTTCATTTCAATGGCAACAGTATTATATTATATACTATTATATATAATAGTATTATATTTTTGAAATCTTTTTTAATGGCAACGGAACTTAACATATATAGTATCAACAATGCATATAATGGAATGCCTGGGTGGCTTAGTCGGTTAAGCATCTGCCTTTGGCTCAGGTCATGATCCCAGGGTCCTGGGATTGAGCCCCACATTGGGCTCCTTGCTCAGCGGAGAGCCTGCTTCTCCCTCTCCCCCTCCTTGTGCATGCTCTTTCTGACAAATAAATAAATCTTAAAAGAAAAAACAACATATAACCCAACCAAAGTGACGGCAATATGAATTACTTTGGCTAAATTCCGGCATGTTTCAACAATTACAAATACATCAGAACAGATGCTTGACAAACAGGAATTGTAATTCACTATCTATTTTAAGATACTCTTGATTTCCAGAATATTAAAATGTTAAAAAAAAGCGTATCTTAGAATTGATGATTTGAAGGGTATCTCCATGTTCACTGCAGCATTATTTACAATAGCCAAGACACGGAAACAACCTAAACATCCCATCAACAGATGAATGGATAAAGAAGATGTATGTGTGTGTGTGTATATGTGTGTGTATATATATGTGTATATATATATGACATATATATATATAACAGAATAATATTCAGCCATAAAAAAGAGGGAAATCCTGCCATTTTTGACAACAATGAATGGAAGTTGAGGGCATCATGTTAAGTGAAATAAGTCAGAAAAAGACAAATACTGCATGATTTCATTTATATGTGGAATCTAAACAAACAAAAATCCCCAAAAACCCAAACTCAGGAGATCAGATTTGTGGTTAGCAGGGGGTGGAAGCAGGGAATGTAGGGGAATTAGATGAAGGTGGGGGTTAAAAGGTACAAACTAAGATAAATAAGTACAGGGGATGTACAACATTACTATAGTTGATACTGCTGCATAGTATATTTGAAAGTTGCTAAGACAATAGATTCCAAGAGTTCTCATCACAAGGAAAAAATATTTTTTCTTTTCTTTTTTTTGCATCTATACAAGATGATGGATGTTAACTAAACTTTTTGGGGTAATAATTTCACAATATATAGAAGTCATTATGCTGCACACCTTAGTGCTGTATGTCAATTACATCTCAATAAAACTTAAAGAAAAAAGAATTGATAAGAAAAGGAAATAATTAAGTGTTAATTATATGAAAACTCTTCTCAAAACTGAAGGGTGAATAAATTAGTGAATGTTTGCCCAAGTTAAACAGTAACAGAGCATCTTAGTGAAAACATCTTGCTCTCAATAATGGGTTTAAGATAGACGACAATCCAAAGATGAGATACAGGCAATCATATGATGAATAATATTTGAATTTAATAGTATAATGGCAAGTCAGATATTTTAAATAGGCTAAAGATATTCAGCAGATAAAGAATGCCATAATCTATATGACTTTTATCAATACGGCAAAAACAATCCCATTTTTATTAGGTGACATACTCTATGAATATAAATCAGCCTGAAGGGCTCCCTCTCACTGGTCAAACCTGGGATAATTTGAGCATCAAATAACTAATGATGGCAATGGATTTTAACCACAGAATGAAAGAATCCATGAGTCCCTAAAAATAGAAATAAATTAAAAAGAAGGGAAAGTTCTTCTTAAAATAGAATTCCAATTAGTAACTGTGGTAGATTTGATAGAATTAGAAAAAAAAAATCACAATTTGTCATGAAATAAAGAGAAAGACTAAGGAATTACCTCAGAGTGGAGGAGACTAACAAAGACATGATAACTAAATGCAATAAGGGATCCTGGACCAAAGTAAGAGCAATAGGATATTTAGCAAAATTTGGAACAACTCTTTTTCTTTTGCTTTAGGCATCAGTGGAACAACTGGCACAATTAGAATCTCTAGACCATTACTGTCTAATAAAACTTTATGTGATGATTCAAATGGTCTATATCCATGCTTTCCAATACAACAGCCACTGAACCGCTAAATGCTTGAAATATTAAGTAGTGTGACTGAGGAACTAAATTTCTAATTAATTTAAGTAGCCACATGTGGCTAGTGGTTATCATATTGGACAGCACAGGTATATAGATTAGACAATGATACTATATCAATATTAATTTACTGATTTTGATAATTGTATTGAGTTTGTCATACTGTCCTTCATTTTAGGAAATACATAGAGAAATTTTTAGAGGTTAAGGGACATTATGTGTGCAGCTTAAATACTTCAAAAAGTTTCAGAGAAACGTGAGAGAGAACTAAATCAAATGTGGTAAAATGTTAATATTTGGAGTATTTGGGTAAAGGGTATAGAATTCATTGTATTATTTTTGCAACTTTTTTGTAAGTCTAACATTACTTCAAATTAAAAGTTAAAAAGAGAAAAGAATAAAATAACCATATAAAACCAATGTTATTCTCAGAACTTATCATACATATAAAATTATTGAGTTCCTATTCATCTCTGTATTTTTCACTTATTTTTGAAATTTAAGTATTCAGCTAATTTGATTTTCATTAAAAAAAAAACAAACTCCTCCGACACTCTAAAACTAAATATTCACTCTTGGCCACCAGTGTGTATGTTTAGTTATTCTAAACTTTTATAGTTAGCAGAGAAGGAAAGAGAAGAAAGCTCAGATTTTGGGCTGAGTATTGAATGTTAAAAGCAGCAAAGGTATTTAAAAGTTAAGGTCATTCAGAAGAGCACAAATTACATTTTGAGCATCTCTCTGAGGATGTGGAACATATACAGTCATCCCTACAGAGTAAAATGGAGAGGCCTGCAAAGAGTAAGATTTAGTGGGTTCATTCTTGGGAAAATAATCAAGAAAAAATGGCTATATGTCTCACCTATATGTGATCAATCATATGTCAATGACAAATAATGCAAAAGTTGCTAATGGAAAATAAGCAAGAAAAGTTATCTAATTTTAAATCAGATTTCTTTTTTTCCTACATACTACTTAATCCAGTATAATCAAGTTTTCACCATTACTTCATTAAAACTATTCTCAGCAAGATCATTTATGTACTTTTCACTGAATCCATGGTTCTTAATATCTGGATAATGTTTGATAATAAAGACTATGTCTTTTTTCTTGAAACATTCTTTTCTCCTGACTTTAACGATATATATTTTCCTGATTTTCTTATCTCTCTACATCCTGCTTCCAATATCCTTTGCATGCTCCTCTTCCTTTACTGGTTTCTTAACTATTGATATTTCTCCAGATTCTGTTCTAGACCATCATCTTTTCTCATTATACACACTGTCCCTGGGTAATTTCATCCCATATTCCTGACTTAGAAAACTATATACTGCACATTTAGGAATGAATCCGAAGAGCATCCTGTCCTAAACCATTCCAAAGGTCCATGCCCATAGATGGACTCATGAACATATCCAGTTGAATGTCCTTCAGGAACCTATAACTCAACATATCAAAAACTAAACTTATTACCTCTGACTCCTATGGCTACTGCCTCCCCATAAACTGTTCTTCCTTTACTCCTGCTCTTTAAAAATGGCACCATCATTTATTTGCTCATGATAGACCTGGGAGTTATTTTTTATTTTTCCCTCTCCATTACTTCTACTTAAAGGATCATCAAGTTTTGTACATTCCACCATTTAGAGCAGATTCTCATTATCTGCAGTCGTTATGCTCTACTAAAAGTATAAAGTAAATGCTATTGATTTAGGATCTTTCTTTTTTATAATGTAGCATTTATAGCTCCCAGTAGTTTCTAATACTTAAGAAAATGAAAGCCAAAGCAGCAGCAAGGCCTGAACTAAACAGAGTTTTTAAGTATAAAACCTATGTCTAGTTGCGATTTTTGGCTATGATTACTTATACATGAGACAAACTGGAATCAGCTAAACTAGAAGCCTAAGATCTATTTTTTTTTTTAAAGTCACATACAGCACTTATAAAAGTGTCTATTTAACCCCTAAAGAAAATAATGGGCTCCCAAAAATGCAACAGCAGGAAGTGGTTCTTAAGTTTCACATTCCACAAGAGAGCATATTCTTTAATGTACACTTTAAATATAGCTATAAACAAGAACCTTCTAACAGAAAAGCCAGGGATCACAGAAGACAATGGAAAAAAAGATTCCTACCAACAAACAGAACTGGGGAGAGACAAGGAGATAGGTGATATTATACTGTATGTGGGAAGTAGTTATGGCTATTTGGGTGGTCTTTTAGTTATCTATTTAAGTGTAATAAATTACCACAAATTTAGCAACTTAAAACAATGTACATTTATTATCTCACAGTTTCTGAGGACAAGGAGTCCAAACATTGCTTAGGTGTGTCCCTTGCAAGGCTACAATCCACATGTTGGCTAGGCCTGGGTTCTCATCTGAAGGCAGCAATTCCTTAAGATTATAGTCCTGAGCATTATATACCACAGAAAACATCACAGAAAAGCTGTGGGCATACCCCCACCCCAAAGCCTGATAGATTTCCACTATGACCAGGTTATAACAAAGCAACCCTCAAACTCTGCAGAGCTGGAGTGAAAGAAGACCAATAGAGAACCAGGACTTTCATCCCCACTGGCTAATGAAAGGCCCTACTCCTGGGATGTCAGTGGAGGCCTTGTGAGGAGATGGAAATTGCACACCTACCCAGCTGTCATGAGAAGCTCCTCTCCACAATCCCCCTTGGGAATCAGGAGAGGACAATTGGGAAACCTAACATTTCTATCTCCACATGGCAGTAATGAGGCTCCTTCTCCTGCTGAACAGGAGTCAGAGAAAACCAGCTAAAGTAATAGGTTTAAATAATATTTGGAGTCTCATATTGTAATTCTGGACAAAATAAAAATGAGGTTTTGACTGAAAGTTACTCATCATACAAAGAACCAGGAAGATCTTAAACTGAATGAAGAAGACATTCAACAGATGTCAAAGCCCAGATAACAGAGATGTTAGAATTCTCTGACAAAGATTTTAAAGTGGCCATCCCTTCTTCAGGGAGCAACTAAGAACACACTTTAAACAAATAAAAATTAGAAAACTCAGCAAAGAAATAAAAGATATAAAGAACTAAATGGAAATTTTAGAAATAAAAAATAAATAACCTGACTAAAAAACTCAATGGATAGGATCAACAGCAGAATGAAGGAATCAGAGGAAATAATTAGTACACCAGTAGCTAAAACAACAGAAATTTCACAGTAATAGACAATGGAAAATAGGCTTAAAAAATGAACAGAACATAATGAACCTGTGTACCTATAACAAAATATCTAACACTCACGTCATCAGAGTCCTGAAAGAAGAGGAGAAAGAGCGTGGGGCCGAAAAAGTACTCAAACAAATAAAGGCTAAAAACTCCCCAAATCTGGAAAAGACATAAATTTACAGATTCAAGAAAGTAAGCCCCCCAAGCATAAACCCAAATAAGTTTGTACCAATACGTATTATAGTCAGACTTCTGAAACTAATGACAAAGAAAAAAATTTGAAAGCAGCAAGAAACAATCTGGATGACAGATTTTTCATCAGAAACCACAGAAGCTAAAAGGAAGAGGGATAACATTTTTCAAGAGCTAAAAGAAAAGAGCTGTTAACCCAGAATCCTATATCCATTAAAATTCCATCAGGAATGACAGATTAATCAAGACATTCCTTGATGAAGAAAAACTAACAGAACTTGTTACCAGCAGACACAGTGTATAAAAAAGCTATACGAAATCCTCTAAACAGAAAAGGAATAATAAAAGAAGAAAAAAATATGGGTAAATACAGTACACTTTACTTGAGTTTTCTAAATTATATTTGAAAATATAATTTAAAATTATATTTAAAGTAAAAATTATAATGTTAACTACTATGTCCCTAAATGTATGTAGAGCAATAATACTTAACACAATTATATTATAAATGGGAAAAGATAAAAGAACATCAAGGGAAGCAAGGTTTCTACACTTGGACTAGTAAAATGACAACAGCAATAGACAATAAGGGGTGTGTGTGTGTATGTATAGATAGTAATACCTGGAGGAACCTCTAAAAAAGCTATACAGAGATATTCAGAAACACTAAAGATCAATCAAAATTCTAAAAAATGTTCAACTGACCCATAGAAAAGTGGAAAAAATAAAACAAAAATGAAAAAATACATTAAACAGAAAAAAAGAGGCAGACTTAAGTCCAATATAGTCACAATTACATTAAATATAAATGGTCTTGCTACACTAATTAAAAGACAGAGATTGGCAGAGTGGATGAAAAACATGACCCAAGTATATGCTGTCTACAAGAAATTCAACTTCAAAAATAGTAATATAATCAGGTTGAAAATAAAGGGATAGAAAAAGATGTAGCATGCAAACACAAATCAAGAGAAAGCAGGTGTGGCTGTATTTAGTAGACTTCAGAAAATTACTAAATACAGACAGTAACATTATATGATGATAAAAAGTCAGTCCATTAAGACAATATAGCAATCTGAAATGTGTACACACCAAAGAGCAGAGCTGCAATATTTGAGATAAAAACTGGTAGAACTAAAAGAGGAAATAGACAATCCACAATTACAGCTGGAGACTTCAATACCACTCTCTCAACAACTGACAGAACTAGACAGAAAATCAGGAAGGATGCAATATCTGAACAACACAGCAACAAACAGGATCTAATAAACATTTATAGAATACTCCATTCCTAACAGCACAATACACACTCTATTCAAATGCCCACAGAACATATACCAAGATAGACCATATCTTGGGCTGTAAAACAAACCTCAAAAAATTTAAAAAAATTGAAATATAATAGAGTATGTTCTCTGACCACTATGGAGTCTAACTAGAAATCAAATATCAGAAGGATAATGGGAATATTTTCAAACACCTAGAAATTTTGTCAAAGACAAAGTCTCAACATAAGTTTTAAAAAATATACGAATTGAATGAAGTAAGAATGAAACATATCAAAATATGCATGACTCAGATAAAACAGAACAAAAAATTATACCCATTAAGTGTATTCATATGAAAAGTCTCTTATCAATAATCTGTTCTCACCTCAAGATCCCAGAAAAAGATCAAAATAAATCCAAAGCAAGTAGAAGGAAGGATATAATAAACATAAGAGAAAAAAAATCAAAGATATTAAAAGCTGAAAAACCTATAGAGAAAAATAAAAGAAATTACAAGTTGGCTCTTCAGAAAGATCAAGAAAACTGACCTCTCACAAAAGTGACAAAGTAAAAAACAGACAAGACACATATTACCAATATCAAAAATGAAATACTGATACCATAATAGACCTGCAGGCATCAAAAGGATAATAAGAAAATATTTCAAAGAACCCTGCACACATAATATGGTATCTTGGATAAAATGGTGCAATATCTCAAAAAACACAAAGTACCATAACTCATCCATTATGAAACAGATAATATCCAACATAATTATAATTACCTTAGATTGAATAACCCATCATCTAAAAAAACTCCCAATGTACTAAATCTTCAGGCCCAGGAGTCTACCAAATGTTTAAAGAAGAACTGACAGAAATTCTGCAATCTTTTCCAGGAAACAGAAGAGGGGGGAACACTTTGCAATTCATTTTATGAAGTTAGTAATACCCTGACTCCAAAATAAAAAACAGTATATAAAAAGAAAACTACAGACCAGTACCCCTCAAAGTATAGATGCAAACATCCTTAACAAAATATTAACAAATAGAATTCATCAGTATACAAAAAGGTTTTTTCACTATGATCAATGGGGTTTATTCCAGGGATACAAGGCTGGTTCAATATTTGAAAATCAATGTATGCCTTCACTATTAACAAGATAAAGAAAAATCACATGATCATAATGATCAATGCATAAAAACATTTGACAGAATTCAACACCTATTTCATAATTTTAAAAAAATGACTCAGAAACTGAGAATAGAGAGAGCTTCTTTAACTTCACAGGGTATCTACAAAAACCTACAGCCAACATTATAGTTAATGGTAAAACTGAAGGGAGAAACTTAGAAAGAAATCCCAAGATAGGGAACCAGTAAATGGAAGTCCTCTCTAAACTACTTCTATTTAACATGATGCTGGAAGTTATAGCCAGGAGAATGGTAGAAAAAAGAAATGCACAGAAACTGAAAAGAAAGAAAACTGTTCCTATTTGCAGATGACATGATTGTCTACATAGAAAATTCCAAGGAGGGATGCCTGGGTGGCTCATTTAGTTAAGCATCTGCCTTTGGCTCAGGTCATGGTCCCAGGGTCCTGGGATGGAGTCCCATATTGGGCTCCTTGCTCAGCGGCGAACCTGCTTCTCCCTCTGCCTGCCGCTCCCCCTGCTTGTTCTCTCTCACTCTCTCTGACAAATAAATAAATAAAATCTTTAAAAAAAGAAAGAAAATCCCAAGGAATCCATAAAACACTCCTAGAACTAATGAGTTCAGCAAGGTTGCAGGATACAAGATGAACATATACTAGCAATGACCACATAGACACAAAATGTGAAAATACAATACCATTTATAACCATTCAAAAAAATGAATTACTTAGGTATAAATCTAACAAGACCTATAGTACTTGGATGCTGGAAAGTACAAAATAGTGATAAAAGAGATAAAAATCCTAAATAAATGGAGAAATATACTGTATTCATGGATTAGAAGACTCAATATAGTTAAGATTTCAACAGTCTCCACATTGATATTCAAACTTCATTCAATTCCTATCAAAATCACAGCAAGAATTTTTGTAGATATAGGTGAGAATATTCTAAAATTTATATGAAGGATAAAGAAGCTAGAAAATCTAAAACAATTTTGAAAAAAAACAAAGTGACAGGAATAGAGCCCATTTTTAAGGCATGGCATAGATGTAGCAATCAAGACTTCATGATATTAGTATAGGGATACACACATAGATCAATGGAACACAAATAAGAATCAAGAAACACACCTATAGAAATGTGGCTAACTGATTTTTGACTAAAGTACAAAAACAATTCAATGAAGCAAAGACAGCTCTTTCAACAATGGTACTGGACCAATTTGGTGTCCATTATCTCCCCCTGACTCCCACCAAAAGAGAATCTACCAAAGACTTAAGTGTAAAATATAAAACTTCAGTACCAATGAAAAAAACAGATTTTACATTGCTTTGGAAACAACCCAGATGTCCCTCAATGGGTGAATGGTTAAACACAGTGGCACATCCATACTATGGAATAATACTAGTCAGCCATAAAAAATAAAAAACTACTGATACATTCAACAACTCTCTGGATGAATCTCTAGAGAGTTATGCTGAGTGGGAAAAAAAAAAAAAGCCATTCCCAAATGGTTACATACTGTATGATTCCATTTATATAACATTCTTAAATTACAAAACTATAGAAATGGAGAACACATTAGTTGTTGTCAGGGTTAAGGGAAAGCAGTGGGAAAGGAAGCAGATGTGGCTTTGTAAGGTTAACACAAGGGATCCCTGTAGTGCTGGAAATGTTCTGTATCTTGACTGTTTCAACATCAATGTCTTTGCTGGGATACTGCACTATATAGTTTTGCAATATGCCATCATTAAGGGGAACTGGGTAAAGGGTACATCGTCTGTAGTAGTATTACTACTTAAAATTGCATGTAAATCTTCAATTATCTTCAAAAAAGTCTTCAAAAAGTATGAAAAAAAAGACTACAAAATACTTCTGCCTAAGAAATCTCTGTATTATACAAAATGATAATATTATTGTTTATCTTATATTCTTTGTGTTGGGTAATTAATTTTTATGGAGACACAAATAATTTGAATAAAATAGCAATGTTGAATATAGCATAGTGGATTAAATTTAGCAAAATATGTAATATCTTTATTCATTTAAAATTGATAACATGAAATATGACATTTCATACTCTTGTATGCAAAAAGATGTCTATTTTTCTTCCGATATTTCAGACAACTTTCATGCAAGAACATTTTGCCCCTAAAAAACCACCTTATAATGGGCTTCTACTATATTAAGTTTCTTCTAGCAATACCTCATGACGTTGTTGATCCTAGTTAATCTTATAAGCATTCTCATCAGTGTCAGGGGAAACTACATTGAAGTAACCATCTGTTAGAGATGGAAATCTTAAAGCTCTCTACAAAAATAATTAGCTGGACACTTTTAGACTTCTAGAGCTTTTTTAAAAATAAAATGCATACAAACATCATTTGCTAGCTGTGATCTTGACCAATTTATTTAATACCTCTGAGACTCCATTTCTTCGTATATAAAATTGCATACTTCCTACAGCAAATGACAAAATAAACTACAAGTATGGAAGTAGTAATGATATCTGGCAGTGAACAGTCATTTAATAAATTTCAATAATAACTGATACTTCTAGGTTAAGGCATAAATAATATAACATAGGTATAAATTACATCATGCTGCTCTTTAAAATCTCTTGAACCAAAGAAAATTTCCTCTTTGGGAAGGGGAACAGATTGCTGGAGTGGTCTCCATAAAGCAGCACAAATAGAGTAAAATCATAAGGAGGGATTTCAAAATCTTTTCTAGTGTAGACTATGTCACAATACCTGTGACACCTCTGATGATGCTGAAGAACACTGACACAGTTATGTGGTGAGATAACAAGAACTGAAACTCTTCATCTTTCTCTGCATGTTTTAGTTGTGTTCTTTATTTAAGCAAAAGGACTAAATGAGGTAATTGTCACTTGGGATGCACAGAGTGGCTTCAAAAGAAGGACACAAAGTTCACTTTGCACATAATTTCTCTTCTATATAATGTTAGTATTAGATGCTAAAGGAAGGCAAAATGCAAAGTTGTTAAGAACAGGTGGCTTGGGGTGCGCCTGGGTGGCTCAGTCAGTTAAGAATCTGCCTTGGGTTCAGGTCATGATCTCAGAGTCCTGGGATCGAGCCCCTGGACTCTCTTCTCATCAGGGAGTCTGCTTCTCCCTCTCCCTCTGCCCTTCCCCCTGCTCGTACTCTCTCTCTCCCTCAAATAAATAAATAAATAAAATCTTAAAAAAAAAAAAAAAGAACAAGTGGCTTGAGGGTGAAAATGCCTGGGTTTAAATTCACACTTCCCAGCTGTAGACCTTGGTCCATTTACATTCCATCTCTAAAGTTGAACTTCCTCATCTACAAAAAGGGGCAAGAACATTATAATACATGTAAAGTTCTTTGCATAAATCCTTTCAGATATTAAGAGCACAATAAATGCTAGCTATTAATAATAACAATAATCTTACCTAATACAGTTGCTCAAGTATAAAAGTGATAATTATTGACATAGCATATAAAATATCTTTTCTGAGAAGGTGAGATGTAAGGATTAAAACATAATTAAACTGCAAAAGGGCCACTAGAACTGAAATAATTTGCAGGGTGATTTTGCCTGAATGTGTTCATTATTCTAAGAAAGTATTATGCACTCTGCTCCATAAATATTTGATAAAAGAACCATAATTTCCTTTTTAGCTCATTGATGGCACTTTTCAAGCATAAAATTAAACAAAATTGTTACATTTAATAATCATCTTCATATTCATGAACAAATATATTTTTTAAAATACTTTTAAAAATTATTTATGCCAATTAGAATATGTTTAATAAATTAGTCAATTCAGAGAAACAATAGTTTTATAAACATATGAATCTGTCTCCTTAACAGTCAAATAAATTATCTTTAGAAATCAAATTGTAATATACAAACTACATTATGAACACTTTAAGATTAGAAATTAGATCTCATTTGGGCCTGGGAAGGGGAAATTAACTAAGAAATTCTATAATTGTAAGTAACAGCTGCACAGTCAATATTTAATCACTATATTGTGAGACAGTTCAGTAGTGGAAGACAGGATTAACATATTGCTTTAAAACATTCCATTACTTTCTGCATCTGTTTACTGATAATAAAAGACACAGCTGTTCTAAACGAAACACACTAACAGGTGTAAAGTGCCAATTTGGCATTTTACATAAAAGTTACTCCTCATTTCCTTTTGGAATACTCTAAAATTATACTCTAAGCACAGCTACCAATAACTTAAAGAATTTTTTATACTAACTTGGATTATTCTAGTCATTGAGGAAAAGATACGCTTCTTTCTCCATGAATTCAGGATTATTTTTAAACAGTACACATCCTGAACTAATTATAATTACCCCAGATGTTTTCCATAAAAATGGTCACACATTTGAACAGGGTTTCTTTAGCAACTGTTCTATATCAAATTTACTGCAAAGAGCATCAAAATTATGAAGTAACACTGTATCAGATTTGTTATGTTTAAACTACAAATGATGATGAAGCTTGAGCTTATAATTTATTTTGACAAGTATCCCAGCTAATCTGTAGCTGTATGTATTTAATCCAAGGCCGCCAAAAGGAAATTCAATATTTTTATAATAAATTCTCAATAATCATTCACCTAAAGCAAGTCAAAGTAACCAAAATTTGTGAATTCCATAAATATAACTATATAGTTTTGGCTTTTTATGTTTGCTTGTTTTTAAAACATAATATACCACAATCAACTTAAAATATCCCAGGTAAAAGAACTCCATTCTAGTAATTTAATAAACATGGATAACTACTTTTTAAATTTTATAAAATACATTATGAGACAATTACAAAATCAATGTCAATGAAAATATTAATGTATTGGTGATAAGAAAGAGCACTGAAATATTTTAATTTGGCCATTGTATTTACTTTAATATATAAAACTTGGAGAGGAAACGTTAAGGTAGAATATCAAGGGAGTCCAAAGCGTTCCAGTCTCTTTCTTTTCTTTTCCTAAAATAAAGACATTTGTCAAATTAGCTTTAGAAAAAGAGGGTCACTAACATTTAAAAATACTTAGAGTCCTTGAGAATATGTCTATATTTTGAGATACACCACCTGAGGAAAAACACATAAAATATATACATTTTAATTATTTAAGATTATATAAAGCATTTAGATCTTCCCCCCAATAGTTCCTTTTCCTTGTTAGCTCAGGTACAAATTCAAATAAAATACAGCTTTACAGTAAAGTGTCCTCAGCCAGGTCATTTAGTTACAACAGCTTTTCTGGTCCTTCTGGAAACATGTTATTATCAATGAAAACTCTATTAGTTTGCTGCTTAAGCTTTGAAAAGAAACACAGGAAGCAAATTTTTACAACAAAAGAATAAAGAAAAACACCAATTTTACTGTGGAATCTAATAAAGCTTAACTCGGCCTATAATGTGGTAAAATTATGTTACCTAGAAACAACCCATGGGATTTACTGATTTGTAAAATAAGTTGAAGTATATAGTCAGTAATCTAAATATGATAATGAAATCTGTGAGTTGTTTATGTAGATTTCATGAGGCTCTCAGTCTTTCTAAATTTAATTACTACATGCAATGATTTATCCAAGCTATCTTAATCTTTATCATATTTATCAAGAAAGGGGCTTTTTACTTGGAATTGCATGGAAGTACATGCTGTGGTGTATCAACTAAAAAAGTTCAATGCATACCTTAAAAGAATTTTAAATTCCTTTTCCATACAAGATTATACTTAATTGTTTAATTTTTACTGTAACTGGATATACATACCTTCTAGTAATTACATATTTATTTTACATTCTTTTGTGTTCATAAGGAAAGGTGGACCACCAATTTGTATTATTAAAAGAAACAGTTGAGGTAGATATAAAAGAAAAACTAGGAGTAGAAAGAAAAATAGAGCCTCCCTTAGAAAACTGAGATTTTAAAACACTTGCTAGAGCAGTTAATTCCATTAATTCAGGGAAAAATAAGGCAAAATGGCAACCTAGAGACAAAATGACTTGTCAATTCATTAAAGATAGTAGGAATGACAGTTTAATGTCTTAAAAAGAATTAGTCTTCAAAGGAATTACAGGATGAGTGTTTCTAACAATGAAAAACTACTGAATTTTAAAAATGCATATTGTATAAATTTAGTCAAATTTCTATATTAAACTCTTGACTCTTCTTTTAGTATATATAAGTACGGTTAGAATCATGAGATACTGGCATAGGGTTTTACATTACACAGCACTTGAGTAGCCACTGTGCTTCATCTAACAGTCAAGTAATGAGTTACAGCTGTGGTTTGAAATATTTTAGGATGGTAAGAAATCAATAAATTCTCTAAATCTCTTTCATAATTCAGTAATCTTACTGCATGTATCTCCTAGATCAATCTTGAAAACCAATATATTTCCTCCAAAACTAGTAACAAATACATAATTGAGCCCTATGTTCAAATGGGTTTTAATAAGATGGTATGTTAAGACTAGCAAAGCTCAGCTTCTTTGTTCTATAAAATTTCATTTAAAAATCTTTAAATATTGATTCTAATTCCTACAACCATGATGTAGCTATCCATCTGGTAAATTCTGAGGGCATTAATTATTAAGTCTAACTAGTGTGTTTTCCTTCCACCTTCTACTATGCAATTTTTCTTCAGATGAAGTAAAATTTTTCCTCCCATTCAGTTTTTCAAAAATTCAAATAAAAGTTTGCATCAGTATGTAAATCCATGTAGAGTAATACATAGGAGACTTCATTTAGAAAGGGTATATTAGAAGCTTAACTTAAATCCATGGAATAAATTCTGCCTTTCCTTTGCTTGAGATGTGAACAGTGCTTAAAAAGGAAAGAGATTGAGACATGTATAGTTTATATCAGATTACCTCCAATCTCTAGTGAAAAAAGTAAGTTATAAAATCGTGTTTATAAATACCTTTTATAAATACCTTTTAAAAAGTTACATGTTACATATCACCATTTTATAAGCCCAAAACAAAAGCTGTGTCTTTGTTTTCACTGAAAACTTAAATAGCTTTATTGCTACCATATTAGCAATTTAGTTTCTGATTTCAATACTGATTAACTTAACTATTGGTTAACAGTAAAGGAAATTTGATTATGCTTCAATTGTTACAACTGAATAAAACAAGACACTCATAAATATAATAGACTACAAATGCATATTAATCCATACTACTAATGCATATTAATTAAGCATAGAAAACTATTTTAAGAGGTAAATAAATAAGAGGTGAATTTTAAAGAACTGGAATTTCATTGTTAAGTGTATAGTATCAGAATAGGTCAAACTACTACTACTACCTGTTAAAAATCAAAAGGGATTTTCAAATTGTTCTATGATTGTGTGTGGTTTGAATATTTCCAGGTTTTAAAAAATCAATTAAAAATACAAACTCAGATCTTATATATGACATGTTTACACAAACTGGAAGATCATCAATGTATTAGTTTGGGTGTCAATGGAGAAGGATTAGGAGAGAGATTGAGAGAGATTGGGAGAGAGAACAGACATAGACCTTGGACCTTTTTGTTTGGTCATTTCTGCATACATTTCAAATTCTTATGATAGTACAATTTAGGAAAGTATAGTTTGGTATGGAGCTGCTGGCTTAAATTCAGATTGGCCAGCCCAGGTCCACTTTCAGGAGAGTATTCAGATGAGTATAACACTACTGTGAATCAAGACTTTTGTGATATGATGAAGCCAAAACAAAAAACAATAAAGAAATACACTGCAAGCAGTGCTGATATAAGGCTGCAACTGTTACCTTTAACCTTGTTAAATTAGTTCCTAAAAACACTCTCTTGTTCTCAGACATTTTTATATAAAAAGTAGATATTATAAATTAACATGACTTTTATGCAAACAGTGCTTTTAATATTTGTTCTAAAGTCATTAAAATAGCTTTCATTTGTATATTAATTTACTTAGCAAAATTTCATAATTCAAAGGTAAATGTCCTATCCATTACAAATGATAAATTCTTAAACAAATAAAATTTGGATCATAAAGCTAAATTCAGAATATGTCCATTTTCAGAATAATATATTCATAGGGGGCTGATTCAAGCATGGAGCTAAAGCAAAACATATTTATTCTAGACACTGAACCTGTGTTATAGAGACCATTTTTATACTTGAAAAAACACCTTTAACACAATTCTAAAAGCAAAATTTTTGTAACTATCACTACTGAAATCAGTAGTTATTCATAAAGCATTTGAGGTACATAGAAAACAGTAATAACCATTAATATCAATAATTTTTTTGTTCATAAATATTATAGCTTACCATGTCAGTATTGACTTCTTTGCCTAAGAATAAAAGATAATTCAGATATCATATGATATCAAGTATTGTCAGATAATAGGTTCAATTTTAAAAACTGAAAGAAAAACATCAATATTTACACAAGCAATCTAAGCTGTTCCTATGGTAGCTACCATTACTGGACACCTACTACATGTGCTAAGTACTGTGAATATAACTCTACATGGATTATTTGTAACCTTTAAATCATCTCTACAAGACTGGCATTTTCCAAATTTTATAAATAAGATGACCATGTGATTTACTGATAAAATTGGTACATTTCTGAGAATAAAGGCAGAAGACATTATTAATAATTATGCTAGGAGGACAGGTATAAATCATGACTATTCTAGGAAAACGACAATACATGGCCACCTTACCAATGAGGAAACTGACTCAGACAGACTAATTCAAAATGTATTCAATTAACATTTATTGAACAAATTTTGCACTATATATTAGTTAATGGGGATGGCACTCTGATTTTGTAGAACAGGTAACTGTCATATTTGCTTTCAAAGCTTTATCTCTTACTACTATATATACAACCTACAATTCATAAATAATCTAAATCTCTAAAGCTTTATGTTTTTAAAAACATTTTCACATTCATATACCCTTTGATTTTAAAGGTATACTTATATATTACCTATCCATTTCAACCATTAACTCCTATACTTAAAAAACGCTTGTAGAAGTTTGATATGCATTTTTATTTTCTACTAGTTTTGCTCTAGTTTGACATTATATATACAAAATTTAATACACCTCTAACTTACTTTGAAACATATTATGAGATAGGATTCTAAGTTTTTTTGGTCCAAATTAATAATGTAATGCATGAATATGGTTCTGAATAATCCATTACTTGACCAATGATTTATAGCACTTGCTTTTTCACTCTCACAGGTTAAATGTGAGTCACTAATTTCATTCCACTGATCTCTGCTTAATCCCATGTTATTAATATACTGTCTTATTTACTGAAACTATATAATTATTACTTGGCCCTATCACTCCTTCTCTACTTGCTATTGTTGCCTGTTTATTTTTGCAGATTCAAGTTTGAATCAAGATAATTAAATTCCAAGAAAAAAACAAAAATTGAGAAAAAAGAATTCAGAGAGAAAAAGACAGTATGAGAATCAATGGTAAACACAGAAACTGCTAAGATTTTGGTTAACAACTGACATAACAATTCTATGTTTTGTGTTAAAATACTGAAACAAATTCTAGGTAATTTTAACAAGAAATTGCCTTGGGAGCTCTATGGGTAAAGTTAAATTTGTCTTATTCAGGGGTAGAGAGATGCTAACTAATTTTGTTAAAAAATATTAACAGTCAAGGATATATTTTAGGAGGACTTTCCAAGATGGTGGAGTAGGAGACCTTAGTTTTGTCTGGTCCAAGGAATTCAGCTAGATAGCTATCAGATCAGTCTGAACACATATGAACTCAACTGGATATCTAAGAAAAGAATTGCTGCAATTCTACAAATAGAAAAGCGATCACTTTCTGCAAGGTAGGAGGTGCAGAGAAGTGAATCCGAGGTGATATATTGGAAGATAACTGCGGGGGCAGGGAATAAGCCGGCTACTGGAAAGTGACATAGCAGTGGAGTGCAAAATCAAAACTTTTAGAAGTCTGCTCCAGTGAGGGACATCCCTGCCTGAAAGGCACTCATGTGGCAAAGGAGGGTGGAATCCTAAGTGGGACAGCGTGGTCTCAGGATTCCGGGGGTCACAGAAAGAATGGGGGTGGCTAAGTGTGGCAGAGTTCCCAGGCATCAGAGTGGGGAAGCCAGCTGCAATCATTGAGCCCAGGAGTGGGCTTTCAGCTTGGTGCTGCCATAAAGCGCAAACCATAGAACAGCTGGGCAACTACTCTCCAAGCAGGGGCCGAGCAAGTGGCAAAACCACAGCGTGACCCCTGCCCCCTCCTCTGGGAGGAGCAGCGAGGCTGCACGCCAGGAGTCTGCAGGGTTTGGAGACTCAAAGCAGTGTCACATGCCTGATGTAGAAATGCTCAGTCACAGGCTGGATGAGCAGAGTGTGGACAGAGACCAAGGAGAGAGGAGTGACTGACTGCTTTGCGCTGAGGATGCACTGAGGAGTGGGGGGCATGAGCTTTCAGCTCTGGGGCTGGAAATTGGGAGGCCACTATTTTCATTCTCATCCTCTAAAGAGGCATGGAAAGCCTTGAGGGAACAAAAGCCCCAGAGAGCAATCCAGAGCCACTTACTTAGCCTGGCTGCCTGGCAAGGGCAGTGCAATTCCGGCTGGGGCAAAGACACCTGAGAATCAGCACAACAGGTCCCTCCTCCAGATCAACAAGAACAGGTGACTAAGACCAAGTTTACCAATCACACAGAACTGCAAAAGTCCAGCACTAGGGGAAAATAGGATATAGAATTCATAGTTGTTTTCTTATGATTCTTTAGTCTTTCAATTGTAATTTTTTTCTCTTTCCTTTTCAACTAATTTTTTATTTTATCAACTTTTTTAAAAGTCTTCTTAAATTTTCATCTTACAGTTACATTCTGTCATTTCATTGTATTTAATTATATATATATATAATAATATAATAATAATAATATTATTATTAATAAATATATATATATATATATATATATAAAAGTTTTTCTATCTTTACAATTTTGGGGTGTAGTTTCCTCTAACAAACAGACCAAAATACACCCAGAATCTAGTGTATTGCTCTGTTCTCTTCACCTGTCTGATTATATTCTCTCTTTTAAAGTCTTTTTTGATTTTCATCTTTACAGTTACATTCTATCTTTTCATTGTATTTAATTTTATTTTTGTACACATATAAGTTTTTCTTTCTTTACAATCTTGGGATATAGTTTTCTAGCGAAATGACCAAAATACACACAGTATCCAGTGTATTACTCTGTTCACCTGTCTAATTATATCCCCCCCCCCTTTTTTTTTCAGTTTTGGGTCTCTTCTGATTTGTTTAGTGTATATTTCTCTAGGGTCGTTGTTGCTATTTTAGTATTTTGTTCTCACGTTCATCTATTCCACTCTTGAAGAATGACAAGACAGAAAATCTCACCTCAAAAAAGAGGACAAAAGGCAGTACTGACTGCCAGGGACCTAATCAGTATGGATATAAGTAAGATGTCAGAACTAGAGATCAAAATACCAGTTATAAAGATACTAGCTGGGCTTGAAAAAAAGCATAGAGGACACTAGAGAATCCCATTCTGAAGAAATAAAAGAACTAAAATCTAATCAAATCGAAATAAAAAGGCTAATAATGAGATGCAATAAAAAACAGAGGCTCTGCTAAGATAAATAAGGCAGAAGAGAGAAATAGTGATATAGAAGACAAAATGATGGAGAATAAAGCTGAGAAAGAGAGAGATAAAAACTACTGGATCACGAGGGCAGAATTTAAGAGATAAGTGATACCATAAAATGTAACAATATTAGAATAATTGGGATCCCAGAAGAAGAGGAGAGAGAGGAGCAGAAGGTATATTGGAACAAATTATAATGGAAAACTTCCCTAATCTGGGGAAGGAAACAGGCATTATAGTCCAGGAGTCACAGAGAACCTCCCTCAAAATCAATAAAAATAGGTCAACAGCTCAACATATAATGGTGAAACTTGCAAATCTCAGAGACAAAGAGAAAATCCTGAAAGCAGCTTGGGGCAAGAAGTCCTTAACCTACAAGGGTAGAAACATTAGACTGGCAGCAGACCTATCAACAGAGACCTGGCAGGCCAGGAAAGAATGACATAATACGTTCAGGGGTTAAATGAGAAAAATATGCAGCCAAGAATACTTTATTCAGCAAGGGCATCATTCAAAATAGGACAAATGAAAAACTTCCAGGACAAACAGAAACTAAAAGAATTTGTGATCACTAAACCAGCCCTTCAAAAAATATTAAAAGGGATCCTTTAAGTGAAGAGCCCAAAAGTGGCACAGACCAGAAAGGAACAGAGACAATACATAGAAACATTGACTTTACAGGTAATACAATGGCACTAAATTTGTATCTTTCAATAGTTACTCTGAATGTAATTGGGCTAAATGACCCAATCAAAAGACAAAGGGTACCAGATTGGATAAAAAAGTGAGACCCATCAATATGCTGTCTGCAAGAGACTCATTTTAGGCCCCAAGACACCTCCAGATTTAACGTGAGGGGGTAGAAAACCATTTATCATGCTAAGGGATATCAAAAGAAATCTGAGGTAGCAATCCTTACATCAGACAAAGTAGATTTTAAACCAAAGACTGTAGTAAGGGAATAAAAGGAACACCATATCATACTGAAAGGGTCTATCCAACAAGAAGATCTAACAATTATAAATATTTATGCTCCTAACTTGGGAGCAGCCAATTATATAAACCAATTAACAAAATTACAGAAACACATTGATTATAATACATTAATAGTAGGTGACGTTAACATCCCACTCACAGCAATGGGCAGATCATCTAAGCAAAAGATTAACAAGGAAACAAGGGCTTTGAATGACACATTGGACCAAATGGACTTCACAGATATATACAGAGAATTCCATCCTAAAGCAACAGAATACACATTCTTCTCGAGTGCACATGGAACATTCTCTAGAATAGATCACATACTGGGTCACAAATCAGGTCTCAACCAGACTGGGATTATTCCCTGCATATTTTCAGACCACAGTGCTTTGAAACATTAACTCAATCATAAGAGGAAATTTGGAAGGAACTCAAATACATGGAGGCTAAAGAGCATCCTAATAAAGAATGAATGGGTCAGTCAGGAAATTAAAGCATTTTAAAAATTCATGGAAACAAATGAAAATAAAAACACAACTGTTCAAAACCTTTGGGATGCAGCAAAGGTGGTCCTAAGAGGGAAGTACTTAGCAATACAAGCCTTTCTCAAGAAATAGAAAACTCTCAAATACACAAGCTCACCTTATACCTAAAAGAGCTGGCGAAAGAACAGCAAATGAAGTCTAACCCAGCAGGAGAAGAGAAATAATAAATATTAGAGCAGAGATCAATGAAATAGAAACCAAAAGAACAGTAGAACAGAACAATGAAACTAGGAGCTGGTTCTTTGAAAGAATTAATAAGATTGATAAACCCCTAGTCTGACTTATCAAAAAGAAAAGAGAAAGGACCCAAATAAATAAAATCATGAAAGAGGAGAGATCACAACCAACACCAAAGAAATACAAACAATTATAAGAACATATTATGAGCAACTATATGCCAACAAATTAGGCAATCTGGAAGAAATGGATGCATTCCCAGAGAGTTATAAACTACCAAAACTGAACCAGGAAGAAATAGAAAACCTGAACAGACCCATGACCAGCAAGGAAATTGAAGCAGTAATCAAATATCTCCCAAAAAACAAGAGTTCAGGGCTGGATGGCTTCCCAGGGGAATTTAAAGAATTAATACCTATTCTTCTGAAGCTTTTTCAAAAAATAGAAATGGAAGGAAATTTTCCAAACTCTTTCTATGAGGCCAGTATTACCTTGATCCCAAAACCAGACCAAGACCCCACCAAAAAGGAGAATTACAAACCAATATTCCTGATGAATATGGATGCAAAAATTGTCAACAAGATACTAGCCAAAAGGATCCAAACAGTACATTAAAAGGATTATTGAGCATGAACAAGTGGGATTTATTACTGGGCTGCTAGGGTGGTTCCATATCTGCAAATCAAATACAAAATACACTACATTAATAAAAGAAAGGACAAGAACCATATGATCCTCTCAATAGATGCAGAAAAAGCATTTGACAAAGTACAGCATCCTTCCTTGATTAAAACTCTTCACAGTTTAGGGATAGAGGGAACATACCTCAATAACATAAAAGCCATCTCTGAAACGCCCACAGCGAATATCATCCTCAAAGGGGAAAAACTGAGAGCTTTTCCTCTAAGGTCAGGAACATGGCAGGGATGTCCACTATCATCACTGCTATTCAACATAGTACTAGAAGTCCTAGCCTCAGCAATCAGACAACAAAAAGAAATAAAAAGCATCCGAATCAGCAAAGAAGAAGTCAAACTCTCACTCTCTGCAGATGATGATACTCTATGTGGAAAACCCAAAAGACTCTACCCCCAAATTGTTAGAACTCACACAGGAATTTAGCAATGTGGCAGAATATAAAATCAATGCACAGAAATCAGTTGCATTTCTATACACTAACAATGAGACAGAAGAAAATGAAATTAAGGAGTTGATCCCATTTACAATTGTGCCCCAAACCATAAGATACCTAGGAATAAACCTAACCAAAGAAGCAAAGGATCTGTACTGAGAAAACTATAGAACACTCATGAAATAAACTGAGGAAGACACAAAGAAATGGAAAAATGTTCCATGCTCATAGATTAGAAGAACAAATATTGTTAAAATGTCCATGCTACCTAGAGCAATCTATACATTCAATACAATCCCTTTGAAAATACCATCAACTTTTTTCACAGAGCTGGAATAAATAATCCTAAAATTTGTATGGAAACAGAAAATATCCCAAATACCCAAAGGAATGTTGAAAAAGAAAACCAAAGCTGGTGGCATCACAATTCTGGATGTCAAGCTGTATTACCCATTAGCTAACAATATCATATTGTCAAGGAGATGAACAAAACTATATCCCCAATTCTGTTAAAGGACTGGAGGTAGAGAGAAGACATGTTGCCATATGGTTTCAATCTTCTATACAAAACAGGCTGACAATTTAAATCTAGGGTGGTACAGACTCTCTTCTAAAATATTATTTTCCCTTCTCTCCCCATCAAAACACGGATCACCCATATTTAATACAAAGATCTCCCAGCCTCACTGGGTTTCCAAAATCCTGGTAGCCAGGATTACCCTTTAAGAAGGAAATTGAAATATTCTTCCCTTGGGAATAGGACCAGCCCAAAGAAAATATCTGAAATCTGGCCTGGTTCCCCAAAGAAGCAGTCCTCAGATAACCATTTAAGGAAGGCTTCAATAAACAAGCCCTACCCAACTATCTATTTAATGTCTCTTATTCTTAGTGTAAACAGGCAATCAAGGATCAGAAGACATCTGAGGAAAGCAACTAACATAAAAGACTGAACTGAAAAATTGAAAGAGCAACTTGGAAGGAACAAAGGGATATGAAACCTTCAAAAGAACTCACATTGCCTACTGAGAAAGAAGCACACTCATATATTATTAATGGAAGTGCAAAATGGTACAACCCCTATTGATAAGAGTTTGGCTATATCTAACAAAATTTTAAATGTATTTATCCTTTGACCCAGAGTTCCTATTTCAAGGATCCATCCTGAATATACATCTCTACCAGTAAGAAACAACATATTCACAGTTATTCATTGAGGCATTATTTATAATAACAAAGACCAGAACAACACACATAACCATATTAGGGTACTAGTTGAATAAACTGTAAAATATCCATATAATATTATGCAGCCATAAAAAAGAGTGAGGAAGCTCTCTATGTACTGATTTGGAATGATCTCCAAGATATATTGTTAAATGAAAAAAACCAAGATGCAACAACACAAGCTATCTCAAGAAACAAGAAAAAGCTCAAATAAACAACCTAATCTTATACCTAACAGAGCTAGAAAAACAAACAAAAAACAAACAAACAAACAAACAAAGCCCAAAGCTAGTAGAAGGAAGGAAATAATATTAGAACAGAAATAAATAAAACTGGGGTGCTTGGGTGGCTCAGTTGGTTAAGTGTCGACTTGTGATTTTGGTTCAGGTCATGATCTCATGGGTTGTGAGATCAAGCTCCATGGTGGCAAGCTCCACGCTCAGTGGGGAATCTGCTTGAGAGTCTCCCTTTGCCCCCCGCCTTGCATATGCATGCTTTCTCTCTAAAATAAATAAATAAATGCTTTTTAAAAAAGAAATAAATGAAACAAGACTAATAAAATAGAAAAGATCAATGAAACCAGAAGTTGGTTCTTTCAAAAGACAAAATTGATAAACCTTTAGCCTGACTCATCAAGAAAAAAGAAAGAGAACTCAAATAAAGAAAATCAGAAATGAAGGAGAAGTAACAACAGACACCACAGAAATAAAGGATTGTAAGAGAATACTACAGAAAATTAATTGCCAACAAATTGGACAATCTGAAATAAATGGATGAATTCCTAGAAACAGATAATCTTCCAAAACTGAAACAGGAAGAAATAGGAAATTTGAACAGATTTAATACAAGAAATGAAATTGAATTGGTAAAAAACAAAAACAAAAACAAAACCTCTACACAAACAAAAATCCAGTACCAGATGGCTTCACAGGTGAATTCCACTAAAGAGTTAATACCTACTCTTCTCAAACTATTCCAAAAATAGAGGAGGAAGAAAAACTTCCAAATTCATTCTACAAGGCCAGCATTACCTTAATACCAAGACCAGATAAAGCGAATATGAAAAAAGAACACTACAGGCTGATATCTCTGATGAACATAGATGCAAAAATCCCCAACAAAATACTAGCAAACTAAATTCAACAATACATTAAAAAAATCATTCACCATAATCAAATTAGATTTATTCCAGGGATGCAAAGGTGGTTCAATATTCACAAATCAATAAATGTGATATGTCACGTTAAAGGAAAGGATAAAAACCATATGATCATCTAAATAGAGGCAGAAAAAACATTTGACAAAATACAATATCCATTCATGATAAAAACCCTCAATAAAGTGGGTTTAGAGGGAACATACCTCAACATAATAAAGGTCATATATGAAAAACCCACAGCTAACATCATACTCAATGGGGAAAAACTGAAAGCATTTCCTCTAAGATCAAAAACAAAATATGAATGTCCACTCTCACAACTTTTATTCAACTTAGTACTGGAAGTTGTAGCTGCAGCAATCAGACAAGAAAAAGAAATGAAAAGAATCCATATTGATAGTGAATAAATAAAACAGTTATTATTTGCAGATGACATGATATTATACACAGAAAATCCTAATGACCATCAAAAAACTATTAGAACTAATCAATGAATTCAATAAATTCACAGGATACAAAATTAATATACAGAATTTTGTTGCATTTCTATACACTAATAATGAAGTAGCAGAAAGAGAAATTAAGAAAACAATCCCATCTGCAACTGCACCAAAAAGAAAAAAATACCTAGGAGTAACTTAACCAAGCCAGGACTTTGAAAACTGTAACACATTAATGAAAGAAATTAGAGATGACACAAATTGAACAATAATCGACACTCATAGATTGGAAGAATATTGTTAAAATGTTCACACTACCCAAAGCAATCTATAGTCAATGCAATGCCCATCAAAATACCAACATTTTTCACGGAACTAGTACAAATAACACTAATATTTGTATGGAACCACAAAAGACCCTGAATACCCAAAGCAATCTTGAGAAAGAGCAAAACTGAAGGTATCACAATCCCAGATTTCAAGATATACTACAAAGCTGTAGTAATCAAAACAATATAGTACTGTAATAAAAACAGACACATAGATCAATGGAACAGAAGAGAGAGCCCAGAAATAAATACGTAAATATATGGTCAATTAGTCTATGACAAAGGAGGCAAGACTACACAATGGAGAAAAGGCAATCTCTTCAATAAATGGTGTTGGGAAAACTGGACAGCTACATACAAAAGAATGAAACCGGACCATTTTCTTAAACCACACAGGGAAATAAACTCAAAATGGATCTAAATGTGAGACCTGAAGCCATAAACTCCTAGAAGAAAACACAAGCATTAGTAATCTCTTCGACATAGGCCTTTGCAACATTTTCTAGATATGTCTCCTCAGGCAAGGGAAACAAGAGCAAGAATAAACTATTGGGACTACACCAAAATGAAAAGCTTTTGCATAGCAAAGGAAACTATCAACAAATGAAAAGGCAATTTACTAAATGGGAGAAGATACTTACAAATGATATATCTGATAAAAGGTTAATATCAAAAAATACAAAGAACTTTTATAACTTAATATCAAAAATACAAATAATCCAATTGAAATGGGCAGAGGACCTAAATAGATATTTTTCCAAAGAAGACATACAGATGGCCAATAGACACATGAAAAGATGCTCAATATCACTAATCATCAGGGAAATGCAAATCAGAACCACAATGACATATTACCTTATACCTGTCAGAATGACTCGAATCAAAAAGACAAGCAATAAGTGTTGGTGGGGAACCCTTGTATACCATCAGTGGGAATGTAAATTGGTGGAGCCACTGTAGAAAACAGTATGGAGGTTCCCTAAAAAATTAAAAATAGAAGTACCATATAATCTAGTAATTCCACTATTAAGTATTTACCCAAAGAAAAAAGACTAATTCAAAAAGATATATACATCCCTATGTTTACTGCAGCATCATTTACAATAGCCAAGGACGCAAGCAACCCAAGTGTCCACTGATAGATGAATGGATAATGAAGATGTGGTATACACACACACACACACACACACACACACACTGGAATATTACTCAGCCATAAAAAAATGAGATCTTACTATTTATGACAATGGGGATGAACCTAGAGAGTATTATACTAGGTGAAATAAGTAAAATAAAGACACACAAATACCATATGATTTTACTTATATGAGGAATCTAAAAAACAAAACAAATGGACAAAAAAACAAACAAATAACAACAAAAACACTCTTTTAAAGACAGAGAACAAACTACTGGTTGCCAGAGGGGAGCTGGGTAGGGGGATGGGTGAAATGGATAAAGGAGATTAAGAGGTATGAACTTCCAGTTATAAGTCATGGAGACAAAAAATACAGCATACAAAATATAGTCAAAATTATTATAATAACATTGTATTGGTAACAGCTGATGACTACCCTTACCATGGTAAGCAATGAATTATTGAGTCAATAAGTTGTACAATGGGGTATCTGGGTGGTTCCAGTCAGTTAAGTGTCTCACTCTTGATCTCAGTTCAGGTCTTTAGATCAGGGTCATGAGTTCAAGCCCCACATTTGGCTCCACACTGGGCATATATTTTATGTTAATTATACTTCAATTAAAAAAAAGCAACGTACAGAACAGTGAATAAAATATGCTACCTTTTATCTCAGAGAATAGAGATAAATTACATATATGTATCTATACTGAAGGTACAGATGCCTTCGGCTCAGGTCATGATCCTAGGGTCCTGGGATCGAGTCCCTCATCGGGCTCCCTGCTTGGCAAGGAGGCCTGCTTCTCCCTCTCCCACTCCCCCTGCTTGTGTTTCTGCTCTTGCTATCTCTCTGTCAAATAAATAAATAAAATCTTAAAAAAATTAAATACAAGTAAACCCTGAAAATGAAAACAAACTGAAGCAAAAAAACAAATCAAAACAAAAAAAACCCACAACCTATATTACAAAACCATTAGTAAAAGGCTTATCAAACATTCTTAGAATACGGACTTCGAGATATAGCTAAAACATGTGAAAAAAAATCTTAAATTTCCATCAGTACTTTCACAGTTAGCAATTAACTTTGCTATCGAATTTTAAAAGCTGTTTTACATATATTGTAAAATAAAATAAAATAACATTTTAATGTCATAAGAACCCAGATTTTTAGGATAAGAAAAACAATTTTAAGTATAAAAACAAAGCAGAAAAGGAAAAAACCTGAAATATTTCAGTTGAGTTAGAAATATACATTTGAATTCAGTTTTTTAAAAAATGGCATGTGTGGTGCATGTATATGTGTGTGTGTATCTCCATCCATCCTAGCTGCAGGCACTGAGAAAGCCCAGGATTATTAATACCATCCCAAGAAAGAATGAGTACACCTAAAATACCTGCCATTGATTTCTATATGCTATTCTGACAAAAAGGAGCCAGGAAAAATGGCTGATTTTCAAGGACGAGGAAAGTACAAGATGAGCCTGGGGCATCATATAAGTGAAAAGACAGTGATATGCTCAAAGACTATAAAAGGATAAGTCAAAAGGACACAAAATCAGCTTGAAAGAACTCTTAATGGACAGATTTGGAACAATTTTAGTGTTAAGAGTATATGTAGTTGACTGTAAGATACTGAATTAATAAACATTCAAGAATCCATAGTAATAGTCAAAAGGAAAGGAAAAAAATCTTTTGCCACCATAGGCGAGGACTATCACATCACTTACACAGTGAAAACTGGTAAATGTTCAAGAATTAGACATTCAACCTTTTTTTTACTCTAGTTGATGAGGGAGAGCTCTACTTCATAGAAAAAACAAGTGAGCTAATAAATATAAAAAGAACAATCCAATTAGAAATTGCCATTCTGTAACCGCCGGTGTAATAACTGACTTAGGAATATTTGCACAATTAGCAAGGCACCTGGGTGGCTCAGTTGGTTGAGCATCAGGCTCCTGATGTTGGATCAGGCCATGATCTCAAGGTCGTGGGATCGAGCCCCAGGTTGGACTCTGAACTCAGTCCAAGTCTTACTTGAAATTCTCTCTCACACTCCCTCTGCCCCTCCCCGCACTCATGGGCTCTCTCTAAAAATAAATAAATAAATAAATAAACAAATAAATAAATAAATAAATAAATAAATTCTTAAAAAAAAAAAGGGAATATTTGCACAATACCAAAGTATGTTCCCACAGATTACTTGCTAATTGCAAAGGGAAAGCACATCTTTACAATGAAGAGGTCAAGTAGTCACCACCTTCACCAAATGATCAAACTTAGCATCATGGATAGTGGAACAACCTGATATTACACCCTTCCATTATTATGTAAGATGAAATACCCAGCTATCACCTATGAAGTATTCTTGCCAAAATGATTTAACCTGAATCTAATACAAATTGAGTTTAGAAATACAAAGCATAGCACAAGTAAAAAAACCAAGAGAAAACAATCAGACAAATCCTTCTTCAAGACAACTTTCTTG
Source organism: Phoca vitulina (assembly GCF_004348235.1). Classification (NCBI taxonomy): domain Eukaryota; kingdom Metazoa; phylum Chordata; class Mammalia; order Carnivora; family Phocidae; genus Phoca; species Phoca vitulina. Next base: position 44,010,140 of record NW_022589704.1, read on the forward strand.
GTTTCTTCAAAAGGACAAAGCTATTTAAAAAAATGAGAGAAGTGTTCAATATGAAATGAGACTAATAGATACAATAGCCAAATGCAACGATTAAATCTGGTTGTATTTGAATTTTATTTATTTTTAAAAGATTTATTCATCTATTTGAGAGAGAGCATGTGTGATCAGAGATAGGGGCAGAGGGAGAGAATCTTCAAGCAGACTCCCTGCTGAGCATGGAGCCAGATGTAGGGCTTGTTCCCATGACCCATGAGATCATGACCTGAGCCAAAATAAAAAACCAGATGCTCAACCGACTGAGCCACCCAGGTACCCCTGTATTTGAATTAAAAAAAAAAAAAACCCAGCTCTAGAAGACATTTTTGGACTGGGAAAATCTGAGTATGGATGGATATTGGGTGATTTAAGGGATTAAAAATTTCTTACATATGACACTTGTTGGGGTTAATTAGAGCAATAAATCATCCATAATACCTGGCTTGTTAAAATGTAACACAGAGGCCACTGGGGGCAATGGAAGGTTTCAGAGAAGGGCGTGGGTCTTTGGAATGCCAAGGCCTGCTGACCACTCTGCTGTAAGAATGCCGCAGGGAGTTGCCTTCTCTGAAGCTTTCTTAGCCCAAACAGCCGCCCTGTGATCTAAGAGATGTATGCATTGTCCCTTAGGCTATGTTTAGCAGATTAGCATATCATATCTTTCCCATAAACAGATCGTCCTAGTTCCAGTAAGACCTCTTGTCACACATCACGTGCTTGAGAAACAGTGATAAGGATCTGTGATTATCCTGAAGGACCAATAAAAGCAGAGAGCACAGAAGGGCTAAGGATCTTTGTCTCTGAGCATTGACCTCCTTGCCTTCTCCTCTCTTTCACAGAAAAGTCTGCAGTAATCTTTCATCCGTCAGTACAGGATTGGTGGCCATTCCCGGCAGACACTAGTTTTATTTTTGAAGAAGAATATTTCTATGAAATGCATTCTTTCAGGAGATATATCCTGAAGTACTTAGAGGTCAAATGTCATGATGATTACATCTTTCAAATAGTTCAGAAAAAAATACAAATGTGAATAAATATGGCAAATGTTAACAACTGTAAATCTAGAAGGTGAGTATAGGTAATCACAGTACTTTTCACAATACTTTTTACAATTTACTAGATGTACAAAGTACACAGTACTTTTCACAGTACTTTTTACAATTTACTAGATGTAAATTCAGCTTTTCTGTATGTTTAAAAATGTTCATAATAAATTATTTGAAAAAATACAGAATATGAGCAGTTGATATTAATAGATTAGCACAAATTTTTTTAAAAGTTGGAAAATGAAGTTGAGGAAATTTAGAAAATAGAGCATAAAGGCAAAGAGATAGAAATTATTCATATATATGTGTATATATATACATGTATATGTAGGTGTGTGCATATCTATCTATATATACATACATCTAAGAAGAGTTTCATAAAACAAATTTAAGAGAACACACACAGGAAGAAACCAACTAAAAAGTAACACAAGAAAATCTCTCAGAACTAAAGAACATAAATTTAAAATTAAAAAGGCTCAGGGAGTGCTCGGCACAGTGATAAAATCAAATCCTCACCAAGACACATTATCATGAAACTCCAGAATAGTTAGGATAAAAAGGTCCTACAAGTTTCAAGAGAGAATGAACTAGTCAGATTAAAAAAAAAAAAAAATCAAATGGCTTTATATAGCACTACCAGAAGCTAAGACAAAAAAGAGTAGTGCCTTTAAAGTTCTCTAAGAAATTTCTTCCACACTAGAATTTTATATCCTGCTGAGTATAAGCAATCAGATATAAGTGATTTCAGGCACTCGAGGTCTCCAAAACTCTAATTCTCATGTACCATTTCTTTTTTTAAAAAAAAGATTTTATTTATTTATTTGAGAGAAAGAGTGAGAGAGAGCATGAGAGGGGAGAGGGTCAGAGGGAGAAGCAGACTCCCCACTGAGCAGAAAGCCCGATGTGGGGACTCGATCCCAGGACTCCAGGATCATAACCTGAGCCAAAGGCAGTCGCTTAACCAACTGAGCCACCCAGGTGCCCCTTCATGTACCATTTCTCAAGAAAGTACTAGAGCATGTGCCTCACTAAAATAAGGTAAAAAACAGAAAAGAGAGACACTGGGATTCAGGAGACTGGATTCAACTCAAGAGAGATGTAAAATGAATCCCCAGATGATGGTAGATACCTGTATGGCTGTGTATGAGGCAGGAGAATGACCAATTCAGAGTAGAGCAGGTCAGAAGCCTCCAGTGAAGTCACTTTAAGAAAACAAAAATGATAGACTACATAATGTGTGTAAATGTACGCAGAAGCAATTTAGACAACTGGGCAGGTTTCGTGGATAAACGAATGACAGATGTAAAACCCCCAAAGGAAAAAACCACATAGAGAATATATTCATATTTGATCTTGGAATACGAAAAGGTTCTTTACAAAAACCTGTTATTCATTAAAGTTAAATTCTACAAGTAATAATATTTGCTCTATATAGCAAAAAAAAAAAAAAGTATAGAAAATTATATGGGAGAAAATTAAACTCACCTAAAATTCTATTACTTAGAGAAAATACTCATTCATTAAACAAGTAATTATTCAATGCTTACTCTATGTCCTGCCCTATTTTAGTATCTGGGATTCAGCAATGACTAAAATAAATTCTTGTTTTCATAAAGTTTACATTTTAGTGAGTAGAGACAAACAAACCATTAAACATAGATTAGGTCAGTGGTAAAAAAGAAAAAAAGTAGGATAAGTAGGACAAAGTAATAAATAAAAAGGGAGGGATGGGCTATGTTTTGTTTTTTTTAAAGATTTTATTTAGTTATTTGACAGAGAGATAGAGAGAGAGCACAAGTAGGCAGAGAGGCAGGCAGAGGGAGAGGGAGAAGCAGACTCTCCACTGAGCAGGGAGCCCGACGTGGGGCTCGATCCCAGGACCTTGGGATCATGACCCGAGCCAAAGGCAGCCGCTTAACCGACTGAGCCACCCAGGTGCCCCAGGATGGGCTATGTTTTATAGATTGACTAAGGAAGTCATTGCTGATAAAAGAATATTCCGGAAGAAAGTTCAGTGGAGTCAATAAACAATGCAAATACCTGGAGAAAGAGCATTCCAGGGGAAAAAAAAAAAAAAAAGCAACTGGAAAGACCCTGAGAAGAAGATCATGGCTGACACTTTAAAGGAACATCCAAGGAGCCAGTGTGGCTAGAGGAATGAAACATGGAATCAGATACAGAATGTTAAAACCAGAGAGAAATGGAAGTTGGGGGATGGGAGGCATTCATAATGTAAAACTTTGTAGGGCATAGTAAGGACTCCGGATTTTACTCTGACAAAGCCGTTGGAAATTATACATAGAGAAATGAACTAATTGGTGTAGTTAAAGGATTGCTCTGGCTCCTATGTGGAGAAGAGATTATAAGGAAGCAAAACTGGAATTAAGAGATCAGTTAATCAGTTTTGTTTTGTTTTTTTTTAATAATTCCAGTTAGCTAACATACAGTGTTATATTAGTTTCAGGTATACAATACAGTAATTCAACAATTCCATATATCACCCAGTGCTCATCCCAACAAGTGCACTCCTTAATCCCCATCAACTATTTAAACCCATCCTCATGGCCTCCTGCCCTCTGGTAACCATCAGAGGTTACCATAATTAAGAGTCTGTTTCTTGTCTTTTTTTCCCTTTGCTTGTTTTGTTTCTTAAATTCCACATATGAGTGAAATCATATGGTATTTGTCTTTCTTTGACTGACTTATTTTGCCTAGCATTATACTCTCTAGCTCCATCCATGTCTTTGCAAATGGAAAGATTTCATTCTTTTTTAAGGCTGAGTAATATTCCATTGTATATACACACCACTTCTCTATCCGTTCATCAACTGATGGACACCTGGGCTGCTTCCTTATCTTGGCTATTGTAAATAATAATGCTATAAACATAGGTGTGCATGTATCCCTTTGAATTAGTGTTTTTGTATTCTTTGGGTAAATACCTAGTAGTGGAATTATTGGATTATATGGTATTTCTGTTTTTAGTTTTTTGAGGAACCACCATACTATTTTCCACAGTGGCTGTACCAGTTTGCATTCCCAAACAGTGTGGGAATGTTCCTTTTTCTCCATATCCTTACCAACACCTGTTGTTTCTTGTGTTGATGTCAGCCATTCTGACAGATGTCAGGTGAAATCTCATGGTTGTTTTTTTTTTTTTTTTGCTGACACCCAACACTTTATTACTGAGGAGCCTCGTTAGGGAGGGGGTGCTGGGATGGACAAAAGCGCCTAGCTCAGGGGATTCATGGTTGTTTTGATTTACATTTCCCTGATGGTAAGTGATGATGAATATCTTTTCATTTGTCAGTTGGCCATCTGTATATCTTCTTTGGAGAAGTGTCTATTAATGTATTCTGCCCATTTTTTATGGGATTATTGGGGGTTTTTTTGGTGTTGGGTCATATAAGTTCTTTATATATTTTGGATACTAACTCCTTATAGGATATGTCTTCTCCCATACAGTAGGTTCTCTTTTAGGTTTGTTGTTTCCTTTGCTGTGCAGAAAGATTTTTACTGTGTTGTAGTCTAAATAGTTTATTTTTGCTTTTGTTTCCCTTGCCTCAGGAGACATACCTAGAAAGATGTTGTTATAGCTGATGTCAGACAAATTACAGCCTGTTTCTAGGACTTTTACGGTTTCAGGTCTCACATTTAGGTCCTTAATCCATTGTAAGTTTATTTTTGTGTGTAGTGTAAGAAAATGGTCCAGTTTCATTCTTTTGCATGTAGCTGTCCAGTTTTCCCAACACCATTTGTTGGAGACTGTCTTTTTCCCATTGGATAGTCTTGCCTCCTTTGTCAAAGATTAATTGACCATGTAATCATGGGTTTCTTTCTGGGCTTCATATTCTGTTCCATTAACCTATGTGCCTATTTTTGTGCAATTACCATTTTGATTACTACAGCTTTGTAACATAACCCGAAGTCCAGAATTGTGATTGCCTCCAGCTTTGCTTTTCTTTTTCAAGATTGTTTTGGCTATTCGGGGAGTTCTGTGGTTCCATACAAATTTTAGAATTGTTTGTTCTAGTTCTGTGAAAAATGCCGTTGGTATTTTGATAGGGATTGTATTAAATGTGTGCATTGTTTTGGGTATAGAATAGACATTTTAACAATATTTGTTCTTCCAATCCATGAGCATGGAATGTCTTTCCATTTCTTTGTGCCATCTTCAGTTTCTTTCATCAATGCTTTATAGTCTTCAGTTGGTTAGATTTATTCCTAGGTATCTTATTATTTTTGGTGCAACTATAAATGTGATTGTTTTCTTAATTTCTCTTTCTGCTGCTTCATTATTGGTGTATAGAAATGTAACAGATGGGGCACCTGGGTGGCTCAGTCAACTGAGTGTCTGACTCTTGGTTTTGGCTCAGGTCATGATCTCAGGGTTGTGAGACTGAGCCCTGTGTCGAGCTCCACACTCAGTATTGAGTCTGCTTGAGATTCTTTCCCCCTCTGCTCCTGCCCTTGCCCATGCTCTAAAAATAAATAAATAGAAATCTTAAAAGAAAATGCAACAGATTTCTATACATTGATTTTGTATCCTGTGACTTTACTGAATTTGTTTTTCAGCTCTAGTAGTTTTTTTTTGGTGGTCTTTTGGGTTTTCTATATATAGTATTATGTCATCTGCATAGTTAAAATTTTTACTTCTTCCTTAACAACCTGGATGGCTTTTCTTTTTGTTGTCTGATTGCTGTGGCTAGGACTTCTAGTACTATGTTGAATAAAAGTGGTGAGAGTGGACATCCTTATCTTGTTCCTGACATTAGGGGAAAAGCTGTTTTTCCCCATTAAGGATGATGTTAGCAGTAGGTTTTTCATATATGGCCTTATATTGAGGTATATTTCCTCTAAACCTACTTTATTGAGGGTTTTTCATGAATGGATGTTGTACTTTGTCAAATGCATCTACTGAAATGATCATATGGTTCTTATCCTTTCTCTTATTGATGTGACGTATCACACGGATTGATTTGAGAATACTGAACCACCCTTACTACCCCGGAATAAATCCCATTTGATCCTGGTGAATGATTTTTTAAATGTATCATTGGATCTGGTTTGCTAGCATTTTGTTGAGGATTTTTACATCAATATTCATCAGGGATATTGGCCTGTAGTTTTTTTTGTGTGTGTGTGGTGTCTTTATCTGGTTTGGTATCAGGTAATGCTGGCCTCATAGAATGAATTTGGAAGTTATCTTTCCTTTTCTATTTTTTTTTTCAATAGCTTGAGAAGAATAAATATTAACTCTTCCTTAAATGTTTGGTAGAATTTGCCCATGAAGTCATCTGGTGCTGGACTTTTTGTGTGTTGGGAGTTTTTCAGTACTGATTCATTTTCTTTGCTGGTTATGTCTGTTCAAATTTTCTATTTTTGCCTGTTTCAGTTTTTCATAGTTTATATGTTTCTAGAAATTTATCCATTTCTTCTAGGTTGTCCAGTTTGTTGGCATATAGCTTTTCATAATATTCTCTTATAATTGTATTTGTTATTTTGGCATTATTTCCTCTCTCTCATTTGTGATTTTATTTATTTGGGTCCTTCTCTTCTTTTCTTGATAAGTCTGGGTAGAACTGACCAATTTTATTGAATTTTTCAAAGAATCAGCCAGTGGTTTCATTGATCTGTTCTACTGTTTTTGTAGTTTCTATGTCATTTATTTCTGCTCTAATCTTTATTATTTCCTTCCTCCTGCTGGTTTGGGTTCTGTTTTTTTCTTTTCTTGGCTCCTTTAGGTGGAAGGTTAGGTTGTTTGAGATTTTTCTTGCTTTTAGGTTTGTATTGATATTAACTTCCCTCTTAGAACCACTTTTGCTGCATCCCAATGGTTTTGGCCCATTGTGTTTTCATTTTCATTTGTTTCCATGTACTTTTTTTTCCTGGTTGACCCATTCACTGTTTAGTAGAATATTATTTAATCTCCATGTATTTGAGGTCTTCTCATATTTTGGTTGTAGTTGACTTCTAGTTTCAGTGTTGTGGTCAGAAAAGATGTGTGATAGGACTTCGAACTTCCTGAATTTGTTGAGGCTTGTTTTGTGGGCTAATATGAGATCTATTCTGGAGAATGTTCCATGTACACTTGGAAAAGAATGTAAATTCTGCTGTTTTAGGATGGAATGTTCTGAATCTATTTGTTAAATCCATCTGTTCCTGTATGTCATCCAAAGCCATTCTTTCCTTGTTGATTTTCTGTTTAGACGATCTCTCCATTGATGTAAGTGGGGTGTTAAAATCCCCTATAATTATTGCATTATTATCGATTAGTTCCTTTATATTTGTTATTATTTTTTGTATTTGGGTGCTCTTATAGGAAGCTTTTTTAATAACCTCGGTGAAAGATCACAGCAGCTATTAAGACTTTAGTGTAATTCTTTCTAGTCTTTTCCTGTGCATTTTTAGTGTATGTATAATTAATGTAATTGGGATTAAAATATGTGTACAGTTCAGTACCATGCTTATATGTAAAGTTAAAATCTTTCATGTAATTTAAAATTCTCATAAAAGGTAACAATTCTGTATCTAACAAATATTTTTCTTGGTTTCTTATATCCTTAAATTTATTTAAGTGTTAAATGATATATAGAAACTTTGAATAAAAAATTTGAGAAAATTATAACAATTGAAATAATCAAAAATAAAGAAATGTTTAAACAAATCATCTTTATATGCTGAAATACTGTGCAGCTATTAAAAACAATACCTAAAAATTATTTTTAACATATGAAATAATGCTTATATAATGGAAAGTACAAAAAACAATAAGATTATATATACCAAATATTCTCATCTATATAAAATATATATCTAAAACACCAGAAGGAAATATATACAAATATTATTTCTGGATGGTGAGATTATGGGTATTTTTCTGTTGTATTTTGCATTCTTCAAATTTTCTATAGTGAATTGGAATTAATTTTATAATTTAAAAGAGTTTTATATTGACAAAAATTAAGAAACACATAGAATTGACAGATATAAATTCAAATGTCTTATATGATACTAATCAGCTGTTTCTTAAATTCTCTCTTAAATATCCATTTTCTCACTTTGAAAATGAGGATAATAGTTTCATCCTCAAAGAATGACTCTGAAGATTATATATGTTGAGTGCTCTCAACTCAGCATAATTCCTAACATATTCAATGCTTGATAAATGTTTAAACAAACAGGAAAATCTGATGGTCTGAGAATTCATATTTCAAGTAAAATGCAAACTCTCTCATGAAGACCCGATTTAAAACAAGTGAAAAATGTCATTTTTTCTTTCACTCTGTCAACTCTTATCTGCAATCCAATTCAAACTGAAGAAAAATAGATCACTCTAAAATTAATATAAAAGGCAAACCAAATTTCTACCTTCCCTCTTTGGGGCATCTGTCTGCCTAAAGTCCTCCCTAATATTGGAAAGAAATTTTCAAATTTTGCTGCAAAAAACTCTCTTCCTAAAGTTGAATGTAAATGCTGGAGAGGAATTATTTAAGCACTCATTTGTTCAAGCAGATGCTGACTGAAAAGAGATTAAAGCTCAATTTCCCACAGCTGATGAGAGCTTGGAAATTCATATATGGTACTGACTCAATTTAACAGATAATTATCAACTGATCATAGATTGGGATGCAAACATTTTTAACATAATAAATATGTAAAATTTTTTAAAATTACTTTTTAATTTTTTAAAAAAGATTTTATTTATTTATTTGACAGAGAGAGACACAGCAAGAGAGGGAACACAAGCAGGGGGAGTGGGAGAGGGAGAAGCAGGCTTCCTGCGGAGCAGGGAGCCCAATGTGGGGCTCGATCCCAGGACCCTGGGATCATGACCTGAGCCAAAGGCAGACACTTAACGACTGAGCCACCCAGGCGCCCCAATATATAAAATTTTAATAGTGGCCAAGGATTCAAGGTAACTGTAGACATTGAAGACAAAAGATAAGAATTTCCTTTCACTAGAGGAATCTAAAATTACCTTATCTGCTACAGATTTTTTCCCATAACGATGAGTTTCAGATTTTGTTATGTGTGGGCAGGTAGGGCAGTTATGAATGTCACTCTTGTACCAACTCCGTAATCATTGCTATATACTTCACTCATTCAGCCCCTGACTGAGGTAAATGTCATTTTCACGCTTTTAAAATAAAATAATAAAGTTCAAAATATTTCTCTAAGCAGCTTCATACAAACGGAAACCTGAGACACCGTGTACTTGCAACTAAACCATTGGCTTTTTAGGAAATACAACTGCAGGTGTCCCTAGCTTCAAAAGACTAAAACTCCAGATTTAGAGGACAAATAAATTATGAAATTACTGCATTACACAGTGTATTTTACTCTTATCAAACACTATCAAATTTTCTTTTAGGTGGAAACTTCACTCCTGAGTTTAAGTATTTATTTGTAAATCTTACTTATTGGTGGTAGAGTTTTAATAACCTCATCCTTCTCTTTTGGATAGAAAAGTGACAGAGATACATAAGTATAGATTTCAGTAGCAATAAATGAAAAAAAAATTTATAGTGCTTTGATGTTTATGATCTTGTTTCACCTGAATAATCCGATCAGACTCTTTTCCCCATTTTTAAGTGAGAATCTAAGGTTCAAAGAGGATAAATGACTTTCTGAAGGTCACCAAACTAGGAAGTACCAGAGCCATAATTTGAACACAGGTCTTTTTTCACTCTAAACAGTGTGTTTTTGGTATAAAAAAATCATCTCTTCTTTGCCACATTTTCTCTCAAGGTAGGCTGTATAAATTTAAGGATTAAAGGCCAAAGTACACTGATGTTAATAACTGCACAATCATTTAAAAAACCATTCCTTACTTTCAAATATCTTTTCCCAAAAGTGACTTTAAAAAACAAGTTTTGTCCTCAGCATGGCCAAGATGACTCACTAGGAAATTGTTTTTGCATTTCATATTAAGGAATCCAGTTAGGTAATCTTTTCCCATTCTGTGTTAACAACTTTAATATATTCAGAGATGACTAAAAGAAATAAATATTTTGTCTTTATAGAAAGTATAATTGTAACCATAATTCTGTAAACAACTCTGTAGAATGTCAGCATGGTGAAAGAGAAATGAACCAAGAGTAAAGAGATTTGCCAGGGACAAACCTTAGGTTAGTTACTTAATCATGTTGTACTTCATCTGCAAAACAGTAATGATCTATAGTATTTCTGTGAGAATTACATAAATATGTATATAATGGCAATCTGTAAGGCATCAAGCACTATATAAGACAACAGAATTACTGATTTGCTCATGTGTTTCCTAATGCAGATAGCTATCATTATTCAATCAAATATATAGTTAAACTTATTTTAAGCTATAGAAGAGTTACTGAAAATTGTACATAAATCAAAGAAAGCAAATTCTGAACACTCTTTTCACTCCCATCTATTACTTACAAATTAAAAATTTTTACATATTAAGAATGACTATAAAATTCTAAGTTTACTTTCTACAAATCATATATATAAGCAGTCTCATTACTTATCATCTGAAGTGTATCTTTACAGGCAATGTGTCATCTCTTTTTCCAATACAGAATAACAATTTGAATTAATCTAATGTTTACAATGTAAAAGCAGTTAAATACTTACTGACTCTAAAGGTGATGAGTGATTAATATTAACTATTAACTCTCAAAGAACTAAAATATAATGAATGAGATATACTTAATACAAACAATTAAAAAATTTAATCTTCCCTAAATGATAAACACTTCTCTTCAAGATCTTCCCCTGCTCTAAGAATTTTCATTATGTATATAAATTATTGTACAGTATTTTAATAATAATTCAGCTATCTAACGCTAGTGGTTAGAAAATTAATTTATAAATGTGTTTTACATAAGTTAATACATGCAATCATTTTATTTTCCATATTTTTCATATTATTTTAGATTAATTTTATCGGCCTATATAATCTCCTACAATAATTAAAATTAAACCTAGTAACATATTCAGTATTAACGTTTTTATATCTTTCAAGGAAAATTGTGCAATAGAATATATAGTTATATAAGGTTTATAGCTATCTTGCTCAACTTTTACTTGATTTTCCATTTATAAATGCTTCCTCTATAGTTTACACTTCCAATTTTTCTTATACTTGAGATCCTTAAAAAGCCTATTTCACAGTATCTCCTAACACCTATCCTGTTAAACCATACTATTTCCTTCCTTCCTCATCTCCCAATTGTTAGTTTCTTTCTCTTCAGTTTCTCTCATCATCTCCTTAAGAGATAATTAACAAAGAATCCTTTTTATTTAAGGTATTTGAACAAGGAAAAGGAAAGAAAATACATGTTGCCAAGATGTGCAGGAAAACTGATAACCTTCCCTTCCCTATTGACTAAATTCAAACAAAAATTTGGGGTCATGAAAAAAAGATAGCAAAAGTTGAACACTGAAGTATGAGTTTTTCATGGTTGACCAAAAAAGGATAATTCTGATACCTATTACCCATAGATAGTGTTTATGTCCTATACATGTTCACCTTAATAGCATATTTACAAGCACTCATGCAATACTTTTAATAGTGACAGTACCTACCAGTTGACATATTGAATCCAAAGCTTTAAGGAAAAAATAAAAAAGAAAAGCTCTATGAGAAATTTCTAACTATGCAACTATCATATAGAAAATATTTCAGATTTTGCATTTTTTAAAAAAGACTTTTTAGATGAGAAAAGCAGGAATTACCAAGAATTTCCTGGTGATTTTCTGAATTCTTCATTTGTAATTATACCAAACTTCTTAATTCTCATATTAAGCCTCTGAAAATGAATAAAATATTTTATAAGCTTAAGAAACTGTAGTAACATTGGAAATAAAACATAACTAAAGATTACAACATACCTAGTAATAATTCTCAGGAAAAAACAACAGATAAAGTAATTAAGAACAATTTTTAGAACCTCAGATATCTATATAATCTGTGGAGAATAAATAGTAAAGAAAGATAAGATTTTGGGCGCCTGGGTGGCTCACTCATTAAGTGTCTGCCTTCGGCTCAGGTCATGATCCCAGGGTCCTGGGATCCAGCCGCGCATCGGGCTCCCTGCTCCGCGGGAAGCCTGCTTCTCCCTCTCCCACTCCCCCTGCTTGTGTTCCCTCTCTCGCTGTGTCTCTCTCTGTCAAATAAATAAAAACCTTTAAAAAAAAAATTAAAAAAAAAAAGAAAGATAAGATTTTACGAGACAAAGATAAATATAATCTCCTAGGCTTCAAAGAAACATGAAAGATGGAAATTTGCCTTACCAGATATTAAAATTTCTTACATATCAATAATTATAAAAAGTTTGGTTCTGATCACAAAATAGAATCAACAATGCTAATAACAAAACTTAACAATAATAATTCATTTATTGGGCATATACTATGAATCAATGTGTTAAGTGGTATATATGTTTTATTTATGTTTACATTTGATTTAATGACTCCTATTTAGCTCTTGCAAAAAATTTATCATCTCCATTTTATAGAAAAAGAAAAGTGCAGAGGTTAAGGGCATAGAGCTAATATACTTGAATGCATAATAATTTAGCATATGATCAAGGCACCATTTCAAGGTAAACATGAATTATTTATTAAGTTCGAGAGACAACTGGCTAACATTTTAGAAAAGATAGATATTCATGTCACTTCTCATACCAAATGAATTTCCATAGTTAAAGATTTTCATTAAAAATTTAAAAGGACCAATTTGAGAAACAAGACAGATGATCATAGGGGACGGGAGGGAAAAATGAAACAAGACGAAACCAGAGAGGGAGACAAACAATAAGAGACTCTTAATCTCAGGAAACAAACTGAGGGTTGCTGAAGTGGAGGGGGTTGGGAGGGATAGGGTGGCTGGGTGATGGACACTGGGGAGGGTATGTGCTATGGTGAGCCCTGTGAATTGTGTAAGACTGATGAATCACAGACCTGTACCCCTGAAACAAATAATACATTATATGTTAATTAAAAAAAAAAAAAACTTAAAAGGACCAAGGGGCGCTTGGGTGGCTCAGTTGGTTAAGTGTCTGACTTCGGCTCAGGTGATGATCTCAAAGTCCTAGGATCTAGCCCCGCATCCATCAGGCTCCCTGCTCAGCGGGGAATCTGCTTGTTCCTCTCCCTCTGCCCTCCCCCTGCTCCTGTTCTCTCTCTCAAATAACTAAAATCTTAAAAAAATTTTTTTAAAGTACCAGAAGAAAACAATAACATACATTTATATAATTTTGAATTGTGATTATTTGCATTAGGATACCAAGAAAAAAACCACTAAAAAGGCCTCTAATATATTTGATTACATAAAACCCAAAACATCCACGTGGTAAAATACACTACCACCAAGTTAAATACACATAATAAAAACTGATAATATTTTTTTCAACATACAGAACAAAGTTTTACTCTCTCTAACATAGGAATTGTACAAATAATAAAACTACTGATACTCTAAATAGAAAAAGAAACTGGTAAAAAAACAGAACAGGGCATTCACAAGAGAAGAAACAGAATGCTCAATTAACATATGAAAATATTTTAATCTTCACTAGTAATCAATAAAATGTATACTAAAATAATATCAAAGTATATTGCTTGCCTGATGAACAAAAATAACTGGTATTGGCAAAGGTGTGGTAAAATCTCCACTGACAATTATTGCTGATGTGAGAGTTAACTACCACCATCTTTTCTGCAGGTAAATGTGGTGACGTGTAAAACATCTTTTTAAAAAAGTTATATTCTTAGATGTAAAAATTTCACATCTTATGAATTTATCCTAAGCAAATTAACAAATAGGCATATATTTTTGTAAAAATGTTTGTGGGCTGCATTGTTTATAATGGAGCGAAATAACTAGAAGCAAACAAAAATCCAACAATTCAATACTGTTTAAGTAAGTTCAAGCAAATCTATATGATATACTAGGCTATGATTAAAATGGTGACACAAATCTATAGATACTGATATGAAAAGATGTTCATGATTATTGATAAGGAAAGCAAGATGTAGACCACCATGTTTAGTACTATCCTAATTTCATGAATACTGTATATGTAGACTAAAAGACCAGAAGACCAGAAATTAGGTCTGGATAGGAATTTAGATAACATTTTTCCTTGTTTTGAATTTTCCACTTTTTCTAAAATAAATAGCAACCCTTACACAAATAAATTAATTGAAAAAAACAAATAGGAGGTATAAAGTAGAGAAGCAAATATAGACAATGCTTTTATGATAACAAGTTATAAAGGAGAGAGAATGAAGGTGATAGCCAAGGGGCTAATATATGAATAAAAAAGAGAGATAGTAGACTCACAGATACCAGGGATGAGAAGGGCAATAGCCAAAGGAAAACACATACAGCTTGGACCATAGAAAAAATATTTCAAAATTATTATAGAAACAGGCTTGAATCCATGGTCAAAGACCCCTGAATAAATTATGGATCAAAAAAAAGTGGAAGCAAAAAACCATGTATTATCCCATTTTTGACAATACAGTCACCAGTGATCTCAATGAAAATAAGAATGTGGTAGCTTAGGAAACATATGAGTTAATATTTTCCAAGAATCTATATGAAGGACAGCCGTGAACTATAAAACAGAATGATTAAGCTAATACATGTGAAAGTACTTTGTAAACTGCTCAGATTTACAGCAATGATATTACTAATAAAAACTGAGTCAATGAATTTAGCTCAGAATGAAAACTGGCTTATGAAAACTGTTGAGGCAATGTAAGAAGCTTTTTAGCTATTTTTAGAACAAGAAGATGAACCAAAAAGGTGTTTGTTTCAAATGATATGTAACTCTGAGGAAAGTGACATAGACAAAATAACACAGATCAGCTTCTACTCTGCTTCCTTTTCCTTGCCATATCAAAAAAAAAATTAAACTTGGAAAAGGCGTAACAAATATGCAAAACTGACATGGCAGATATGATGTAGATACGTTACAGATTCCTACAAATTCTTTGAATTAAAGGTCTCTAAGTAAAACTCAGATCATTCTGACATGAAATATATGTGATAATAAAACACTGGCAGCTCAGCCAGATCTTTAAACCTTCAGAAGCAGGGTTTTATATATACATAAGCCCCAGTTCTTGACAAAGAAAAATCAATAAATGCGATCATCTAGAACTAATGTAGCTTTCATGTTCATGGGTACATGGGCACACTAAATCATGACCTAACTGAGAAGAATATCCAAATTTCTTGGAACACTACATGACTTAGGTCTAAAGGGAAGTCTCCATTCCTTGCAGCTAGAAATAAAGTACTCTAAAGAAGCTAGATAGACATGAAGAAAATGAGGAAAAGCAGCTGAAATCTGTTCTTCCTCTACCAGCAGTTAAAATGTTTCCCAAAAGTAAAAGTACTATATGATGCACATCACTCTGCAGTTAAACAAAGCTAAGGTATGTACTTGACCTCAGCTACAAAGTGGTCCTCAATACTCCATTCCCATCAGCTCCTATTTTAATTTCCTCCTATCCTGTTTAATCCCATGTCTATCTCATTCTATTAATGATTCTCTCTCTTCTGCACCTTTACCCATTCTTCTCTATGCCTCTTTCCTAATATATAAACATGTCTATTTTTTTTTTTTTTACAACTTTAAAACAAAAATTCTCACTTGGCTTCATATCCCACTTTGGCTAACACACTCTCTCCTCATTATATTATGCTTTATGTTTACACTCTTCTTTCTTTTCTCATGAACTGCTCAACCCACTATAAGATAGCTATTCTTTTTGCTCTACTTAAAGTGCTCTTGCTAAGTTCCCCAATGATCTCTAAACTACTAAAACTAAAGGATATTTTGCAATCCTTGTCTTATTTGACCTCTCTTAAGCATTTAATACTCACTTTCTCCTCTCCTTCCTGAAATTAATCATTTCCCTTGGCTTCTAAGACCACTGCTGCTTACCTCCCCTGCCTCTGCAACATCTCTTTGGCTGCCTCTTCTCAATCTTTTGGGCTGATCCTGTTCCTTAAAATATTAGTACTGGTCAGGATTCCATTCTTATTTTCTAAGCAAATATATAAATACATGCAATTCTAAATTTTCTTCCTCTCCATATGCTCTTTGAGTAACTTATCTACACTAGAGACTTCATTTATATAACTATTACTTCAAGTCTGCATTTTCAGCTCTATCCTCTGTTCCAAGCTATATCTATGGCTTACTAAATATTTCAGTGCAGATGTCTCTAGGTGCTTCAGGGGGATAAAACCAAAACAAAAACAGAGGATGACTTTCAAATTAGTAAAAAACAAACAAACAAAAACCTTCCACTGGAACCAGAAGTAAAAACATCCATAATCACAGTGAAAGATTTTAACATCCTCTTTCAGTATTCAATAACAAAGAAACAAAAAAAACTTCATGCATGTTTGTGTTAACACAATTAATGAGCTTGATCTGATCTAATGAAAGGGTGTGTTTATGTGTGTGTAAATCTGCACTCAACAAATGGATACTCTTCAAGAACATTTACAACAGATTTATTTTATAAAGCTGTAATAATTAAAAACAGTGTATTAACTCTGAGACAAAGAAACCAATGAAACAGAATAGGAAAATCAAAAATCAGTGGAGGAAGGATGCACCTCAATAACAATAAATATCATTAGGATAACTGAAAACTGATAATCTATATGATAAAAAAATGTGAATATATGCAAAATAAATTCTAGATGAATTAAGTTCTTGAGCGTAACAATGTTGAACTTTATCTGAGCCCTGTGTTCCCTGAAAGGAGTGGTAGTTGAAAAATCCCACCACTTTTTGTGTTCCCAGAACTGAGTAACTACAAAAGACCACTCTGCTCTAATGAGCTCTATCTATTCCTAGATATGACCCACTTCTACCCTTCCCCAGTGATTATTACTTCCTTGTTTACCTGCCTTTATAAAATTCAAGTCCCCTTCTTTTGAGATGTTCCTAATGATTGCTGTCACTATTGCAATACCCTCAATAAAATCATCTTAATTGTGGGTGCCTCTGACAAGTATGAAAAGCAAAGTGAAAACACTGTTAAAAGAAAATGTGAGAGAAAATCTTGGTAACACTGGGGCAGGTAAGAATTTCTTGACTAAGATAGATAAACTTCAATAACACTGTTCAAGTGAAAAAAAGCTGCAGAAAAAACCTTCATTTATATATTGATATAAAACTTAAAAAAATGTATGTGCATGTGTGTGTAATTAAGGATCCAAACCTATGTGATAAAAATTTAAACTATGGACAAAAAGGATACATATCAACTTTAGAATAGTTATTATCTATTGTGAGAGAGGGAGGTGAATAGCATGGGAGAGGGGGAAAGTTTTGTTGGATATATATCTTCTTTTTAAAAATGATTTACAACAAAGTTTCAAATAACTTGGGAATTTTGTTAAAATACAGATTGCGATTCAATAGGATTGGGACTGGCGATGGTGCTGAGATTCTGCATTTCTAATAAACTCCCAGATGCTGTTAATGCTGCTGGGCCATGGACCACATTTTAGATCCTTGAATTTAAAGAAAATATGGCTAAATTTATTAAACCTAGATGGTAAGTATAAAAGAGTCTATTATTTTCTGGTATGTTTGAATTAGTTCATAAATAAATATAAAGTTGAAGAGAATTCCTACCAGCCTCATTGAGGTGCCACCACGCAATAGTAAATAAACCCTCTCTCAACTGTATATACATATAGCTTAAGGCTGTTCTCATTTTGTGATACATACAATATTATTTACAAATATACAAACACAAATATACAAAAAATAAGGAAATCACTTGGGATTCTAAAAAAATGTCAGGACAGTAGCATAAATTCTTATTAAATAATTTTACTAATCTAATAAAATTATTAATAAAATCAATAAATTATTAATAATTAATTAGTGGTAAGGTTTTACTTTTTTGTCATTTAGTCCCTAAAAGTTGACAAATTTCTTAGTTAATTTAATCCTAACCTCTTCATCTGTCATTGATGAGATACTCCTGAGGGACACTTTTTGAGGTGTTCTTACACTATAAAAAAATGGAATATAATAGCATTAATTCAGATTAACATTTAGAATATAATAATTCAGATTAATATGTAAAGTAACATAAGTAAAGTAATTCACAAAAAAGAGAAAAAACTCTGCTTCATGAATGGGTATTTTCTGTATTTGAAGAAACGGATTTAGGAAGTTTACATCAATTGATTAAGACAATCATTAAGCATAGAATAAAAGGTCTCTGAAGGCCAGACTTTGGTGTGGCTAGTTCTCTGCTATTTCGTCAGCATCTAAAACACTCCTGGTATATAAAAGCCCTTGACAAATAACTGTCAAATAAATAAATAAATTTCATTTAGTGTTCCAATGTATCAGGATATTGTAAAGGCTATAAAGATAAAAACAAAAGACAGCCTTGCCCTTCAGGTGTCAAAATCTAGTGGGGATGACAGACAGAATTAATTTATATCTTATATATTATAAAATCATATATGTAATAAATAATATTGACATATTTAGAAATCTATATATTTTTATACAGTAGAAAAAAGTATGGTCATGTAAAAAAGGAGGAAAGATATGTATTCAGAGAGAGGAACTATATATAAAGATGTGTATAATGTGAAATAGGTGAGGTGGCAAGGATGGTAAAATATGTACAAGATGCTATGAAAAAACATTAAGAAGAGAATGCTCAATTTGCTCAGGGAGATCAAGAGTTAATTCTCAAGAATTAAATTATTTTTGAATCTTGCAGGATAAATCAAAGTCTGATGGGTGGTCATGGACTGACTTGGGGTAGAGCAGGAGGGATTAGGTTATTTGGAGACAGATATTTGAGAAAGAGGAATGTATAGAAAAGCAGGAAAATCAAGGTTTATTTTAGAAAACTTCAAGCAATTTAGGATGTCAGGATTTGGGGTAGAAGAGAAAAAATGATTGGAAATGATGCTGAAAAAGTATATTGAGGTCAGACTATGAAGTGCTTGATACATCATGCTAAGAAATTTGATTTATAACAATGATTATAAGCAAGAAGAGTGATTTGGTTAGATTTGTATTTGAGAAAGATTCTTTGGTAGCAACAGGAAATATGAAGTGGGTAGGACTAGAGAAAAAGAAAGGTTTTTCAATATGGTTGAGGCCAAAAGTGATTAGAGCTCGTGCTAAGGAAATAAGTTTTGATGAGTGAGAAGAGATTCAAGAGCTTTCAGGAAGTGAACTGACAAGATGATCAGGGAGATGTTGAAATGGCTCCCATATTCCTGCCTTGGGAGTCTGGGTGCAGTGTGCAACAGTGATTATAAGTATACAGATGCATGTGTGCTAAAAGCATATGCATAAGACAGAAAGATGGGAACAGAGACGCACATCAGCACACAGGAAAGATGGGGAAGGCAACATATAAAATGTAATATATATAATGTGTATGTGAGAGAAAAGATGGAAGCAGATGGAAAAATACGTTTGTGGGGAATGCTTTTTTTTTTTTTTTAAGCAGTCCTCATTTTCATTTCAAGTCACGTAAAACCTATACTTACAATTCAGTCAATGTCTAGTTCTTTAAATGAGTTAACATATATAAAGGGCTTAGAATAGTGTCTAGTAAATAGTAAGTTTTGAATGAATTTTAACTATTTTATTATTACCCTGAACCACTGGAGACCTTTAGTCCCTACTCTCACTTTTCTACTCCATTCTGAGTTCCAAAGAAGATTTGGTAAAATCTCTGGGATAAATACAACTTTCAAATTCTTCAACATTGTCACCCAATTAAAGCATTTTGTTGAAATAAAGATGGTCTGTTTATTCAAAACAAGGAGAAGCTGGAATAAGAGCTTTCATTAATTGTCCAGATTTGTCCCAGGAAATATATAAAACTTACCCACCCCAAGTAGGGATTACAGTGACAGCGGTTTCAGATCTGCCTTAGAAAGATACTTTATGTCTTTGAGAGTTGATGCAATCTGTTTCTAAAATGGAGTTACGAGTAAGAGAAGAATTTGAGAAAAGGATAAAGAAATTCAATAAATTTCCAGAATTACTTGAGTTGGACCTTCAAAATGTTCTTATTCTTTTCCTTGAAGAATTAGAAATAATCAGACCAAAATGTCCATATACTACAGCAAATTTCAAAGAAAATATAAATTATTTTAACTACATAGGAGCTTTCATTAGCTTAGTAGAAAATTAACTGTAAATTCATAGTATCAAATTATTGTCAGCATCTAATTACTCTAAGATACTGTCATGATGAGTAACTTACCAAAAATGATATACATTTGTTATACTTAGATGTACAGTGACAAACTAACCATTTTTAAAATACTTTGTTTAAAAAAAAAAAAAAAAACAGAGAAAGGAAGGAAGGAAGCAAAGCAAGCAAGCAGGTAGGGGCAGGGCAGGTGGGCAAAAAAATAAAATGCTTTGTTTTTTAACTGTAATATCTCCTAAGAAATAGGTGAAAAAAGATAAGAGATGTGAACTAATATTCACTGAGTATCTACTATGTCCTAGTTGCTTTACATTTTCCCTCATTTTGTCTTTACAAAACTTGGCAAAGTAAATATTATCCCCATACAACATAGAGGTGGCACATAGAAGTTAACAGTCTATCATAACAGAGCTAGTAATGGAAAAAGCTGGAATTTAATCCTGAAGCTTTCCAACTCCAATGCCTACAGTCTTACAGCATACTGTACTACTGACTCTTAAATATAGGACATATATGTCTTATATTTGAATGAAAGTTATAAATTTTAAAGAAATTTGTATATTTCACTGACATATCATGTGCTTCTTTTGAACTACCATCTTCACTTATAGTTTCTGTTTCTTCCTCCTTTGGGGAAAAGAAAAATGTAATATTAGAACCAGTCTTAACATGTATATGAGAGTAGGTAGTTTTCCCCCAAAATGTATATCCCTAAATTGCCTGAAATTCAATAATTAAGATACGAATTTCAGAGCAACTAAATCCAAATATCCTAGTCATTCACAACATAGTTTTCCCCCCTTTATGATAGAATGTATCTTTTTATCATTCACATTGATATAAAATCCTTTCAATCTAATTCCTTTTAACACTTGGCCAAGATCAACCAAATTAAGAAAAAAGGAGTATAATCTGTGGTTGGGAAAGAAAGAACAACCAAGAGGTTATCTGGAAATATTCAGGCCCCTATGGAATGCAGGAGAAAGTATAGAGACAGCAATAAGGACATGGAACCCACAAAGTCTATAGAGAAGGATAACAAAATACACATTTCCTCCCAAGGCTAAACGTCAAAATATTTGCTGTTATGAAAATTAAGACAAATTAAATAAATTTAAAGCATCTTTTTGTCCATGTGCACCATAAACTCAACATTCTTGTTAAGTATGGTTTGATCATCATCCAAAGTCACTAATGAACACATTTTACTGGCAAATATTAGAATGGAAAAATGGAAAATAGAAATATATGCTTTAAAATTTACTTCGACTGAATTTAAGTTTAGAACTAATATATTTTTTTAAATACCTCAAGAATGTCAAATTCTTCTTCAAGCTCTTCTAAAGAAACTTCTTCTTCTATGTTGAATGAACACAATGAAAATGAGATGACTAAAACACTTAGACGTAACATAAATGGAATTTTAGCAGTGTGATTTTTTTCAACTAACCTTCCTTACTCCTTCCAATTCATTTTCAACATGTTTTAAACTAATATTCTTAATGCACAGTTCTGATTATGTTACTTTCCTGCTTAAAAACTTTTAGCTGCTCTTACTAAAGTTGAAAATCTTTAGCCTGATATTCAGGGCCCTTCAAAATTTGTTTCCAAAAGAATTTCTAATCTTATTTCCTGTGACCCTCCTTCGGATGAGGAGTAAGAGTATTGGTTAGTCAACATTTGCAGATTTGGAATTAAAGGGAAAGAGTGCTAAATAAAATGCTAACATTCAAATATACAGATAATTATAGATTGCCTTCTGGGTTAGGCACCATGCTAGGTGATAAAGATAAGCAGAGGTAAAACTATATATAAGAAAGATTACAATACTTAGTGACTTTAATACTAAGTATACTAAGCACTGAATGAATGACAAACATAAGAACTAGAGTTTACGGTTTACTTAACTGTTTTGAAAAAAAAAAAAAAAAAAAAATAGAAAGATGCCCAGGCAGAGGTAAGAGTCCCATAAGCTATGAGTGAGAAGGAGAAAATGAGGGAAGAACTTTTGTGGTGACCAAACACAGGTTCCCTCCAAACCTAGGGCTTCTACCTTTCTTCCTATTGACTCTGGCTGTTGCTCTCCACCCAGAGAGCATTTTCATCTTGTCTTTTCTATATTCTTTCACATTCTTTTACTATTTAATTTGAATGTCTTCTTCTATGTTAATGGTTTTGATATCATTTTATTTGTTTTTTAATTGTAATCCATTGCAAATCCTTTTTGGAAATAAACAGTGATCAAGTCACATTTTCTTTACTGTTTCAATTTTTTTTTCCTTCAAAAAGCAAATAAACCAATTAAAAATGTATCTGAACAGACATTTTTCCAAAGAAGACATACATATGCTCACATGTACATGAAAAGATGCTCAACATCATTAATCATCAGGGAAATGCATATAAAAACCACAATGAGGTATCACCTCACACCTGTTAGAATGGCCATTGTCAAAAAGATAAGAAATAACAAGCATAGGCAAGGATGTGGAGAAAAGGGAATCCTTGTGCACTGTTCATGGGAATGTAAATTGGTAAAACCACTATGTAAAACAGTACAGAAGTTCCTCAAGAAATTAAAAATAGAACTACCATATGACTACCATATGGCCCAGCAATCCCTATTCTGGGTATTTATAAAAAAAAACACAACAAAACACTAATTTGAAAAGATATATGCACCCCCATGTTCACTGTAGCATTATTTACAATAGCCAAAATACGGAAACAACCTAAGTGTCTATTGATGAATGGATAAATAAAATTTGTGGTATATATATATATATATACACACACACACACACATACATATATATACACACACACATATACACATATATACACATACATATATATATACACACACACACATACAATGGAATATTATTTAACCATAAAAAACATTTGTGACATTTGCCATTTGCGACATGGGTGGATGGCGCGAGCCAAGCTACTCATGCTGTTTGACAAAGTCCAAGTATGGGGGACGATCCTGAAAACAGGAGACTCCACAGCTGGCTCCTGCTATTCTCTTTCATTTTGTTTATGGCAATCTTTATAATTGTGGGAATATTTCTGGGGTTTCATGATAAAGTGACTACTCATCTTAGTTATGCCTATCTAAGCAATCATAATGAAACTAATTCCACGGAGAATTAGTTTCTATAGAACAAAATAACAAAACGGTCACGCTCTGTCTAGCACCTTTCTCTTTGCGTACTGTTTTTTAGTTTTAGCGAAAGTCAATAAGCAGAAATCAATAAAGGTCATGTTAATCATTACAAAGGAAAAATGAAAGAAGGCTATGGCTGTAATCCAGAAAATGATCTAAGATTTGGAAAAACAAAAATATCCTAACATATGAATAAAGTTCCTCCGAGGCTGTGAAGAGGAGATGCTTGCAACCTGATCCTGTGTCTGTGTCTCCTCATTCGCCTTTCCTATGAGAGACCCACCCCGGCTGGAGCTGGACTCCGGCAGGTGGACCAGAGGGTATGACCAGAGGGTATGATGTGAAATAAGTCATTCTCTGATCTCTTAAATGTGGAATCTAAAACACAAACTGACAGATACAGATTGCAAATTGGTGGTTGTAGAGGCTAGAGGTGGGAGGAGGGGGAATGGGTGTACTGTGCTTTTTAAGTTTAAATAAATTGAATAAAAAATTATTTTTAAAAGTACACTCAACATTATATAACCTATGATGAAAGAATGTGAAAATATTTCGTTAAAACTGGTGTGAAAAAAAGCGAACAAAAAACATGCAAGAAACTTTAGAAACAAAACAACAAAACAAGAAAAATTCCCAGCCCCCACAGCCCAGCTGCGCAATATTCCTCATGAAGCTGATCACCCTTGCTGATGTGATTTGCATTTATTCTGAACCTCCCTGCATTTTTCTTCCTCTCATTCAACATTGACTCTAACAGGGTTATCTGTAGACTATTCTCTTTTAATAGACAAAATCTTCCTGAAGGCAGAAATTATGTTTTATTAAATTTTGAATCCCTCTGTGTCTTGAATTCCCCAAGGTTTTGATAGATGTCTGGTAAAAACAGAGTGAGTGAATAAATTTGAGTAAGTTTTAAAATGTCACTAAAATCGTTCTTTATGAAAGAGGTAAATCATTCTTTATGAAAGAGGTCACTAAAATCATTCTTTATGAAATGGTAAATCATTCCCAGAGGAGAATGCTCTTAAGAAACTATTATGGGCAACAATATCTAGACAAATCATAGCATGAATCAAAGATAAAAGAAAAGTTAATATTCAGTAAAAATTATTAATCTCTTTCTCACTCATAGTTTGATCCCATGGATAGGTGACAACATGGGCAGGTAAGAATGGAAAATTCTAGTGATTATGTGGAAGAGCTGAAAATCAGATCTTCAAATAATCCTCAAAAGTAATATTATCTCCAATCTCAAAGGCATAATCAAAGAACAACTTAAATATAAATTATTTTTAAAAATATAAATTATTTAATGCTAGAACACTTTCATGAGAAGAAAATAAAATGTGGGGCGCCTGGGTGGCTTAGTCGGTTAGGTGTCCAACTCTTGATTTCGGCTCAGGTCATCATCTCAGCTCGGGTCATGATCTCAGGATCATGGGATTGAGCCCCAAATTGGACTCCTCACTCAGTGGAGAGTCTGCTTCTCTCCCTTTTCTTTTGCCCCTCTCCCTGCTCATGCACACTTTCTCTAAAATAAATAAATAAATCTTTAAAAAATGGAAAAAAGAGAAAGAAAAGGAAAATGCTTGACATTTCATAAATAAATTTATATTAAAAAAAGACTACAACATTTTTATATGAAAATTTCAGATGAATTTGCAACTCCTATACTGATCATTTTCTCAACGATCAACATGACATTTTAGTAATAAACCTTCTCAAATTGGCATAATGTAAGTGTTCTGTTTGTCTATCTCTGTATAATAAACCACATCAAAACTCAGTGGTTTAACAATTTATCTTTCATGGTCCTGGGGGTTGATGAGCTCAGCTGGGCAGTTCTCACTGGAAGTATTTCATCTAATTGTAACAGATGGCAACTGAGGCTAGAGTCATCTGAAGGCATCTTCCCTTACTACCTGGCACCCGAGCTTAGGATGGCTGAACAACTAGAAATAGGTAGTCAAGCATTTCTCTCCACCTGGCTAGCTTGTGCTTTCTTATAACAGGCTCAAGGTAGAATGGCTTCTTATGAGGTGACGACTTCCTCAGAGAAACTGTTTCAAGAGAGCCAGGAGGAAAGCTTCAAAGCTTCTAGGATTTCATCTTGGAAGGCATATAGTGTCACTTCTGTTATAATCTAATGGTCGAAGTAATCTAAACTAGCCCAGATTTAAGGAAGTAGAGGAATAGTCTCCACCTCTTAATGGGGGAATGGCTTGTGGGTACAAGAAGGTAAGAATTGATGGTGGCCAGTTCAGAGCCAGCTACCTCAGTAACATTCTTGAGAATATATAAATCCAACTTCTTTTTTTTTTTTTTAAGATTTACTTATTTATTTTGAGAGGGAGAGAGAGAGTGCATGTAGGGGGAGGGGCCTGAGGAGAGGGAGAAAAACAGACTTCCTGCTGAGCAGAGCCTAAGGCAGGGCTTCAGGGCTCCATCTCAGGACCCTGAGATCATGACCTGAGCAGAAATCAAGAGCCAGAGGCTCAACTGACTGAGCCACACAGGCACCCCTAAATCCAACTTCTTAAATAAAGAATGGTTGTCCCGTAAGAAAACCTAAATCTAACTTCCCAATGAAAATTGAGAATAGAGAACCATAAACAGATTCATAGTTCTGATTATTTGATTTTCAGTATACGTTTATATTAAAAATGTATCTGTATTCTGTTTCAAGAACCTAGCATTTGGCCAAAGGATTATGTGTACTCTTCCCGAACCAGTAGAAATGTTGGAAATGCAGAATATCAGATCCTGCCCCAGAACTATTGAATCAGACATGTATTTTAGCAAGATGCCCAACAAATTCACATGCACATTAAAGTTTTGGGAAGTGCTGTGCTCGCTTCAGCAGCACATATACTAAAGTTTTGGGAAGTGCTGACTTGGACCATATTCATACACTAGTATACACAGGGTATCCCTACACTTCTCATCTGAAGAAACCTAGAAAACATGAAGTATCCTTCTTCCAACTTTGGAGAAGTATTGTACATTTAACTTTGGTTTTAAGTGGAAAAAATAGCTAAAACTTGACTGCCCCTATAAAATCTTTGACAAGTTAGAAACTACATGTGTGGAGTGGAAACCTTGTTTTTATCTGGGACATCAAGGATTATCACTATGTATGTGGGAAAATGTTTGACCTATGACAGTTTTTTTTTTTATGTAAGTAGGGAAGCTAAGGAGACAGACCCAAAAAGGTGCAAAGAACTTCAAAATAGATAAGTACCTTATGTACATTTAACTAGTTATATATAAAGTCACATGGAAATGTTTTTTGCTATTATTAGTGAATTACTTAAAATATATTTTTGGGCAGGACAGCATCACTGTCTTGCAAGTTAATTTGCTGTTATTTACCAATGTCTTTAGATTAAATGAAAGCCAATTTAAAACCAAAAATGTCCTTTTTAAATAAATAAAATTAACTTTTGAGAACATACCATTTTCTTCCAAAAATACGTTCAATCCACTCACAATCTTTTGCTTGTTTCTTCTTAACTCATCACTCATTTCTATGATCTAAATTATAAAACATAAAACACCTACAAGAAAGTTCTTAAAAAATCAGTTCAACATTAAAGATAATTTTTAATTTGCCAGCCATTACTTTGTCTTGCTAGGAAATATATTTGAATACTGAAGTCCTTTATAAATAAAACCATTTCATTTAAGGAACAGCTAGAAACTTTAGGTTGGTTTCCAAAAGGCCCCAGATACAAGCCTAGATTACAATTTAAACACCTGATTTAATAATTTTCTAAAAGGAGATTGAATGATTTTCCTAGTCTGTGAGAAACTCAAAAGAATTAGCTGCAATTACATTGACTTCTTAGTAAAGAAAGGAAAGGCAAATGAGCCTCCATTCTTCTAGTAATCTGGTATCACCATAAATTAGCCAAATGAGGAGAGACTTCTTTTCCACTTTAATTCTATTATGGCATCATGTCAGAGATGAGGGCCTCAATACCTGTCAAATAGACTCTCTTCCTTACTACAGAGCCTTTATCTCTTTCCATTTGGATCACTTACACTGTCTGAATTCTTAAGTAGCCTGCTAACTTGTTCTGCTTTTAACTTGGCTACAGTCTTCTGAACCTTACTGTGAACTTCCCTGCTTAAAAATTTAATGAAGGGGGGGAAATCTGAGGGGGAGATGAACCATGAGAGACTATGGACTCTGAGAAACAAACTAGGGGTTCTAGAGGGGAGGGGAGTGGGGGGATGGGTTAGCCTGGTGATGGGTATTAAAGAGGGCACTTACTGAATGGAGTACTTGGTGTTATATGCAAACAATGAATCATGGAACACTACATCAAAAACTAATGATGTAATGTATGGTGATTAACATAATTTAAAAAAAAGAAAAAAAAATTAATGCCTTCCCACAGTCCTTATGATAAAATTTTCCAAATCCTTTGAGCACCTAGATGGCTCAGTTGGTTAAGCATCTGCCTTCAGCTCGGGGCATGATCCCAGGGTCCTGGGACTGAGCCCCGCGACCTCAGGCTCCCTGCTCAGCAGGGAATCTGCTTCTCCCTCTCCTTCTGCCCCTCCCCCTGCTTGTGGTCTCTCTCACTCTCTCTCTCTCTCAAATAAATAAAATCTTTAAAAAAATTTTTCCAAATCCTTAGAGGCCCGAGACCCTTTATGAACAATGTACTGCCTGTTATTCTTTTTTTTTTTTTTTTTAATTTTATTCCTTTATTCATAAGAGACAGAGAGAGAGAGGCAGAGGGAGAAGCAGGCTCCCCGCTGAGCAGGGAGCCCAATGTGGGACTCGATCCCAGGACCCTGGGATCATGACCTGAGCCGAAGGCAGACGCTTAACCATCTGAGCCACCCAGGCGCCCCGTGTACTGCCTATTATTCTAATCCAATCTCCATTTACTCCTCAAGATCCAATGATGTAGAATTCCCTGCATTCATCCATGTACTGACACATGCTATTCCGTCTGCCTGAAATACCCTTCTTTTCTTTCTTCTCCCAGATAATTCCTTATCGAGGTTCAGCTTACTAGTTTCTTCCATAGGTTTCTCCAAGTTGGAGTGGGTACCCTTTTATGCTTCCATAGTACATACTACATATCCTCCTAATATTCATATTGTACTGCAATAGTTTTCTCCTCTAGAGGGCAAAGAATGTCTTTGTAGTCTGTGTTCAGCACTGAGTGTGACACTCAGTAAACGTTATTGAATAAACGAAGAAATGAATATACAACTAAAGTAGAGATGGAGAGGTTTGTTTTAGTGTTTCTAGTCCAGTTTGAGTAGGGTGGAAGAAATCTATCCCCACCCCCACCCCCCGATTAGTTTAAAAGAATTTATGGAAAAAGTGGCCTAGTTCAGAGGCAGTTAAATATGGTCAACAGTAATGTAGTAATAATTAACCAAAAAGAGGTTATTCCAGGTCCTGCTAATGAATGTTCAAGACAAAACAGGAAGAAACAAAATTATGGAATGTTAGAAATGATTGTGCACTTGGGGGTCAAGTTCAGCATCTTCACTGCAGAGATGAAAAATGAGCTAAAAGAAATGGATTTGAGATTGTTGGGGAACTTTGATATAGGATAGGGCAGTGGTTCAAATTTGTGTGGCTCAAATTTGATAACCACTGGGACAGCATTTTAAAAACTAGAGAAAGGATCGTTATATTAATTTGTAGTGGTTTAAGGAGGAATAAAAAGTGTAATAAAAAATAAGCAGAGAAAATCTCAAGGCAGCAGTGGTGAGAATTAAGTGGTGTATTGCTAGTATTACTGGAAACAATAAAGGATTTGAAGATTAAAAATTCTTTAAGTTTAGGTGAGACTAACCAAAAGATCTAGACTAAGGTAACAGTTAGCTCTTAATTATTCATGCTTATAAAGTAATTGACAAATCAAGTCATTTTTTTAATTTGGCTTTGCAGTAAAATTTATTCTTTCAGTACTTTGTTTTGTGTATGGTAGTAACATTTGAAGTAGAACTAGTAGAGTAACTAGATCATCTGTGGGTACTGAGGCAAATCATTTAATTATTCATCTGTAAAATTATTTCGATTATAGACCACCTCAAAGACTTTTTATTAACTATGAATCCACCAACACTGGTTTGCCATAATCAATCTACAATGCTCCAAGAACAAGTCTAATTCATTTAAATACCTTAATATCATTATTGGTATTTTAGTTTGCTTGGCAACTTTGGTTTTTAGGTTAGTGGGTCAACATTTGGGTGCCCAATAAATCGGTCATAGTTAAGAAACGCAGGCTGCTGGTGAGATAGATTGCAATTCCTACAATCCCAGCCCCAAAATCTGGATAAGGTCACAGAGAATCAAATAGCCAGTGTAAATAACGACAAAAACCTGTCCATCGGAATTAAGGCCTAACATTATCAGTAGGTTAAATAAACGTAACTTTGTAGGCACTGCTGGACCATGCATGGCTATCTTCAAGGCAAAAGGTCCAACATCGGGAGGCCTCCAGGCCTCGCCTCTGCATGGCTTTGGCACCACTTCTGTGCTATAGCTATGGCTGGGATGCTAAGTTAGGCCCTTGGGTCTCAAGAGCTCTTTGGAAAATCCACACCCTGAGAGTTCTCCCCCTCCCCAGGCAAACCCCAGCCTCGTGAGAAAAAGGGGAATTTAGGGTAGGCTTGTCTTTCTCTCCAGATGTCCTCCCCTCGCCCTTGATGCCCAGCGCCAGCCTCCCAAACTGCAGTGGCCGTTACCTCCACCCTGGGAGCCAGGGCTTCGCCGTCGCAGCCGCCCGCTCCAGCCATTTTGTCCCGTGGGGCCACGGCGGCTGCAAGGGCTTGTGGGGAAATGGGGAGGGCAGCCAGGGCAGCGCGCGGGGGCGGGGCTTCCGCGGCCTCCTAGGGAGCCAGGAGGCGGGGCCCCAGCTGAACCAGCCCGGATCCCACCCACCAAACGCCCTTAGAGAAAATGCTGCAGCCCAAGGTTGAGCTAGCATTCCTTACAGTGGTGCCAGGGAGTGCTTTGTGTGCTTTCCCCCTAAATACTTTTGTTGACTTAACAACTCTATAGGGCCTATTTCTCAGGGCAGGCAGTGTAACAGTGGTAAAGAACATGAGTTCTAGGGATAGAGTCTCAATAGTACCTACAATCCTAAATTTGTTGTGAAGATTAAATGGAGATCATACAAGCTAAGTAAGTGCATCGTGTATCCAGCAGATAGGTAGTAAATACCTGCCGTCATTACTAGCCTGACTGCGCACAATCCAAGGCTGCAAAGAAAAAGCAAAGTAAGTTTATTCATCTTAGAGGCTGTCATTGGATCTCTTCCAACAATTGACTGTTACCAGCTAGAAAATGAGTCCTAAATTTTGCATAGCGCTGGTACAAATGTGTGATGCAAATTTCGTCATCTTCTGTATCTCTGTGGGCTTCTCCTTCCTCAGTTTACCCAGTAATTTAAAAAGGATTACTCTCAGAAATGTCTCCCAGAGAAGGACCCTAAGCTTTCAAAGGGGATAATGGAAAAAATATAGTATTTAGGTTATGGGTAAGAGGATCATGTTGGCAGGGAAAAAAGGCTTGGCTACAGGTAGAATTCCATGTATCACAATTTGTACCTCTTGACACAAGGTTCTTAGGAATTGAAAACTTCTTGAGAATTACGGGAGATGACACTGAGTATGGAGACAGTGTAACCAGTATAACACATCTTACTTTATAAAACAAATATATCCATTAAAAAATATTTCAACTTTTTGTAAATCAAGTGTTTTGGTACTCTATGTGTGGGACCTAGTTTTTTAAAGGACATAATGAATAATCTTAACCTAAATTTTCTGTTAAATCTCTGGATCTTCCCATTCCTGACAAATGTTGACCCCAAAGCCCAATAATTTCCATATAAGAGAGAGCAATTTCTAAACTGTTACCCCAAGAGAAATGGCAGGATTTTGAAAGCTAAACTTTCTTCCTCTAAACTTCATTTTATCACTTTCTCCCACTCCCTCTCTCCATCCTACTTTAAACAACATGGACAACTTCTGTCAGATATGCCAGCTCAGTCTTTGATTTCTCTCTGCACAGGACTGATCCAGTGTATTAGTCCACTCAGGCTGCCATCATATACCACATACTGGGTGGCTTAAAAGAACAACATTTATTTTCTCATGGTTCTGGAGACTAGAAGTCCAAGATCAAGGTGTCAGCATGCTTGGTTTCTGGTGAGAGCTCTATTCCTGGATTATAAAGGGCCACCTTCTCTCTGTATCCTCACATGGGAGTTGGTGGGAAAAAAGGAGAGAGCGTGAGCAAAAGCTCTGATGTCTTACAAGGGCACTAATCGCACCATGAGGGCCCTTACCCTCATGACTTCATCTAAACCTAATTACCTCTGAAAAGGCCCCATCTCCAAATTCCATCACAATGGGGTTACGACTTCAACCTACGAATTTTGGGGACACAATTCAACCCACAGCCCTTAGTAAATCAACCACCCAAGAATACTAGGTATTTTCAGTTTGGAGTTTACAACCAATTAATTATTATGAAGGCTGGTTCTTGAGAATAAATTGAATAGTTGACGTTAGTTTAAGTTTTTGAAATTTTTTTATATATAGAAATCAGTGAAGCTTCACTTATAAAATAACTAACACATGATAGTACAAAGATGGTTTAAAAACTGACTCATATTATTTTATTACCAAATCAATTTCAATAGTAACAAATTTTCTTAAACATATTTAATCAGGTAGTTTCTGGAAGATGGGTTAAATGATGAAAAAATGGGCGACCATGAACACACCCTTTAATTTCATTTCCAAATTGGTCCTTCATTCTGTAGATAATGTCTTGGACGTCCTCTTTGGATAAGTACATGGGCAACTGTCTAGATAGACGCACTGCTTCTCCCTGTGAAGAGAAAGCCATATGTTTTACCATGATACACCCTGAAGCAGAAAACATTTTATTCCTGGCAAGAAAGAAGACAGAAAATAGATTATATTCTTATTATTCATTCACTCACATATTAAGTGTTAGTCACTACTGTAGGTTTTACACACAGTAGAGAGTAAGACAAACATCCTTGCTCATGTGAAATTTATATTCTAGTGCAAAGAAACAAAACAGATAAAAAGACAAAGAAAATTTTGGGGCATCTCGGTGGCTCAGCCAGTTGGGCGTCCAACTTTTGATTTCAATGCAGGTCATGATCTCAGGGTCATGGGATCGAGCCCCATGATGGGCTCCACAATGGGCATCGAGCCTGCTTGGGATTTTCTCTCTCCCTCTTCCTCTCCCCACACCCCCCTCTCCCTCTCTTAAGGAAAAAAAAAAAAAGAGTCCTGACATGAACGGGAGGTAGAGTCAAAACCTGTTGATGAACTGGTTATGAAGGATACAGAATCAAGGATAATGTCCACATTTTTGGTATGGTGATGCTGTTTTCTGATAGAAAAAACTGAGCATTTAGGGGTAAATGGTATTAGCAAACTGGTTTCTTTGAAGATTTATTAAAAAAAAACTGTACTTCAAAGAGCTTGAGCCTAATATTATTCTAACTACATACCCTCTCCCATTATCTTTCCAACCATCCTACTCCTTTCCAACTAAACCTATTCTTTTCTTCACTTTGACCTTTGATCTCCTCAGTCCCTCCTTGTTGCTCTGCCCCACCAGCACCCTTCTTGTCATCTTTCCCTATTTAAGGCACAGACAGTAAGACATTAAGGATACTATTTCTAGCTTCCTCTATTCCTTCTTGATTCCTACTAGAACGTAATTCAACTTTATATTCCTCTAGGACCTAACACAGTTTCTCCTATACATTACGGGTTCAAATGTTCTTGTTCTACCATATTCATCTTGTAATCCTTATACTTGGATAAACTGTACCATGTACTGTTGGAAAATCACCAAACTATCCTGGCTGGATCCAATATCAATGTCAGCTCTTATGAGTGCTCAATGCCATTTGAACATCTTAGTCTTCTCTAATCAATCTTCTCTTACAGTACCTACAGCTCTTATGTTCAGATCTTTTCTACTATACTCAAAAATCCCCAATGCCTCCCCAGCCTCCTCACTCGCAGTAGGTAACTTCTTCTACACCTTCATCACATGTATCATACATGACTTCTCTCAAGTTTACCTCCAAATAATTTTACTTCCACTTTCCCTTTCTTCTGCTCTTGACTGAGAGAAGTTTCTCCTTTCTAAAACTTCTATCGTTATTCCATCTTCCTTCCTGCCTCTTTTGGAACATCTGCTCTCCAATCTTTTATGTCAGTCTTTTCCACTAACAACACAGACAAGCTAATCTCTCTTCTTTTTACCACCATATGACTTGCTGCCTACACTTTTTCACTAACTTCCCCACTCTTTAGCCATTGGTAAGTCTTCCATCTGGACTACTTTTCTATTATCACTGCCATCTAGCAGCCAAACCAGATGGTCTTCAAGCAACTATTACTCTATAAAGAATCTGATACTACTTTCTCATTTTTAAATTTCTTTCCTCCCTTGACCTTTATATCTACCCCTCTACTGGTTTTTCTTTTACTCTCCTATCTTTATTTCTGATTCATCTTATTCAGCTTGACCTTAAATGGAAGTATTCCTGTAGATCTTACAGAAGTTCTTTTTTTCCTAAACTCTCTTCCATAATAATCAATCCACAACTGACTTAATGTAATGGGAGGTATAATATTAGTAAAAATATTTATATCTAATCCCAACCACTCTTTTTATTTTTGAAATCATATTTTTTCCTACATGGCTTTTCAATACACAAAACACTACCTCAACTCCTTCAACCTTCATTTAAGTTTATAATACCTCTTCCACAAGAAAAGATTCCTTTTGAAGTCATTAGAAACTATCAGTGTTAAATCAGAGGGGGAGACGAACCATGAGAGATGATGGACTCTGAAAAACAAACTGAGGGTTCTAGAGGGGAGGGGGTGGGAGGATGGGTTAGCCTGGTGATGGGTATTAAAGAGGGCACGTTCTGCATGGAGCACTGGGTGTTATACACAAATAATGAATCATGGAACACTACATCAAAAACAAATGATGTAATGTATGGTGATTAACATTACAATAAAAAATTAAAAAAAGAAAAAAGAAACTATCAGTGTTAAACTGCTCACACAATAGGCTAGGAAGTTCCACAAGTCAAAGCTCTTGAAGGACTTACAGAATGCTACTGAATACAATCTTTGGAAAGGGTAAAAAGTGGACTTTCCTGAAGCCTGACCCTCAGAATACAGTGGGTACATCATTATTATAGTCTAAACAAAAGTGGCCTATTTTTTTTTAAAGGGAAAAACAAATATTATTTACGTTTGGCTTGTTTTTGAAATAATACCAAACTTGAGGGATAGAACTTCAAACATAGAGACATTCACTATTGTTTTCCAACCACTATCCCATACTTGGGACATTTAAAACCTTATAATCTTCCTCCATCCCCTATTACTTCAGAACTTATTTTTTAACCCACTGTTACATTTCTCATTTGTGGTAGATATTCCTAGGTAACTAAAATTTCCTTTTATTCAATAATACATCTTTTTTTCTTCCCTTTTTGCTCTTGAAGAAATCAGGGATTGAAATCCCATTGTAGTTCTTTATAGACAGGTATTTGGTATAAAGAGAGAAATTTTGAACCCCTTCTTAAAAATCAGAAAGAACTTCACTATAAAGGGTCTCATGCATTAAGGCTCTTCCTCAATATGCACTCAAGAAATAATGTTAGAGTAAGGATCCATTATAGAGTTTACTACAACCAGTCTATGATATGAAATTTTTAATGGAATTTTTTTTTTAGTAGTATTTCTTCTTAGAAACAGATAATAAACCTTATAGAAACTTTACTATTTTGAAAATTTACTATTTTATTAAGAAATAGTTAAGTATGTTAAAACCTAACCAACCTACATAATCTAATGCATACCTCTAAATAACTTATCACTTTGCGAGGTCTACACTCATAAACTTCCTTTGCATTTTTGTTTAATATAGCATTAAGAATTTCTTTTAAGTCCATCACTCCATAGAATGGGAGACAATTAGCCATTTCTTCTATTTCCAAGTAGTCTTCGGCAATGGAAACACCTAAAAGAAAAATAAAACCACATGTAGATAGTTTTGTTTAAATTATATTCCAGAAAATGTCTATTAAAAACAAAATCACTGTTAAAACATTTAGTGAACCTTCCTTAGAATTTAATATAGTCAGGATAAAGTTTTGTTCCTTATTTGGAAAGCAAATAATAATTTCCCATAGGATTTCACATTAAGTCACAAGTGCTCATAGACACCACATGTGCTTTATATCACTTAATTTAATCTTAGTTATTGCACTTCTGTTCCCTACATTTGTTTAGAACATTTCTTCCTTTGGAGAGAAAATGGAGTCCCATGATATTTATTAAAATAAAACTGGTTTAAGTGTTTTAACAACTGCTGCTGTTCAAATTCTATTCTACTAGTTTAGTACTAACTTAAAGGCCTGAATTATTTCTATGATTATTTTAACTTACAAATTATAAAAATACTCACATAGTAATTTATTTTTTCCAGTTTTATTGAGATATAATTGATAAACACTAAGTTTATGGTATACATAGTATTGATTTGACACACTTATATATTGCAAAATGATTACCACTATAGTAACTTATTAATATATTACTAATTTGAGAGAATGAAATACTGTTTACTCAGTAATGTTGACTCAAAATATTTTAGTAAAACAATATTTAAAACTGACATTTATTAAACTACTTTAAATAATTTAGTGACTAAAATAAAACTAAAAACCAGCTACATGATTAGATATATAATGGGGTAAAATACCCATAACAGCATAAATTCCAAAGGATCAAATTTGGCTTTGGAATGCATTTTAAGATGTTGCAAAATAGCAGATATTTGACTTCTTTGGCTCTGTGTAACAGTGTTCTTAATATTTAAGTCCACCATGTTACCCAAAATTAAGAAAATGAGACAGTTCAATGTTGGGTAAGTGGTAGTTATCAACAGATGAATAAAAAAAAAAAAAAGGAGTGATGTAGCCTGATGAGTTTCAGATCCTGAGATGTCAGTGATCCTATCCCTAATCTGTTTCCAGTTACAGATCACTTCCTTGACCTGGATAAGATGCAATGGTGGTACACTAAACAGACCAGGCATCCCTGGAAACAACTGGAGAGTAAGAGAAGATCTATAATCAAGCATTAAGGAATAAAACACAGAGTTTGGTCAAGGGAGACAAAATGAGAATTTGAGCAACCAGGGGAACTTAAATGGGACTTGAAACAGGATTTACATAGGCAAAGAGGAAGAAGTAGAATATTATAGTTCACATCTTTTTACATATATAGATAAGGAAATTACAAAAATATTAGCCCAGAGACTTTTCACTATTGCTGGTTCTTTACCTTTTACAGAACAATTATATGGAAAAGTCTAATAGTGACTACATTTGCCCTGGAAGATCATAAACATTTCACAGAATTACTTGTGGATATGGGTAAAGTATTTGGCAACAGATGAAGAAATTGAGGAATATTTTAATCATCGTGTTTGCAAAATTCTGGTATGGGAAACTTACAGACATTTGGAACCATGTAACAATAAACTTTCAAGAATTCTAAGATTCTATGAAATGCTTCCCAATTTTCAGGGAAAATACTTCAAATGAGTAAGTGGTTTGACAAGTTTTCACTTCTTAAAATACAGAATTCTTATTGATGTAGAACAAAAAACTATTCCCATGAACAAGCAAAATTCTCAGGATCACATTCAGAAACTTTTCCCTCAAAGTCAGATGGAGGAATACATCTCTTTTAAATGTCCTTATCATTCAAAGATGTTTTGTGACAACTGGAAAACTGCTCATCCAAAGTTAGTCCAAGACAACAAACTCACGAAGAGGAGACATGGTCTTTAAGAAAACATAACAAAAAATTAATGCAGGAAAAAAAGGCTTAAAAAAGAAGAAAACATGAGAGTTTTTAATTTGATCTGTTATTGCTAAGATAAATAATGCTGATCACAATCTAAGAAAAATTAATTCCAATCAAAATCAAGTCAGTTTGCAGATGACTCTTACTCATTTTTATATCGTTGGTGCCTTGCAAAGAACCTGGCATTCAACAGGACTTAAAAAACACTATCCACAAGCTAAGAGCTAAAAGCGTTTGTCAGACAGAAACTTAGTGGGTAACTAAAAAATAAACATGTTCTTGGAAAAGACAGGGAAGTAGTTATCCTAACCTTAAAAAAATTGCTGTGATAACATTTTTCATGAAAAAAATGGCACCTGCCAGCAATACCACATAGTTAATTAGAAAAACAGATTAAGAAAAAAATACCTTATTACACACATACCTATACACACCCCTTGCTTCACATTTCAAATAAATTAAGAAGATGCTAGGGGTCTCAAGGAAGATTTCTGGGAGGACTAAATGGCTAAAAGAAATGACTGAAAGGGGTACTGAAGATGGGAAGAAAAGAGAAATTCGAACACCTACCATTGGCAAGTACTATGCTAACTGATTTCCCTAAGTAACTCTCTAGTGCTCACAACTACTTTATGAAGTAAATATCTCAAGTTTTGTAGGAAGCAATGTAACAAGTTAGTTAAAAGCTAGACTGTAAAGGTGCTCGGGTTCAAATTCTGGTTCTACTACTAACTGGCACCCTTAAGCAAACTTCACTGTGCCTTGACTTTTCCATCTATAAAATGGAGACAATAACAGAACCTACTTCATAGGGCTATTAGGAAGATTAAATAAATTAATACATTTACTATTTAGAATAGTGTCCTGTAAATTATAATTATTCGATATTAGTTGTTATAATGAGAAAACATTGAGGCTACTCCAAATCTAAATATCCAAGACTGAGGTAGAAGGTATGAATGACCTTTTTGAAATATGATTGCTTTTACATAGCTGACACGGTACTTTTGGTGAGGCAAAAATATACCCTGATATATACATTATGAAACCCAAATGAAACTTCTGGAACAAGACTTATTTTTTCTAAGTCAGAAAATAGTAAACCATATAATCATACCTGGTATCCATTTTATCTTGAAACCATTTGCTGTGAGACGAGGATCAGACAGGTAAGTTGATCCACTATATCTCTGATCATCTGTGGTCATTTTACATAAAATCTCTAAATAATGAGATCCATTAAAAAGACTGAAAAAGAAATTATGGTCCTTTAACTTACTAAATATGTAAAATGAAATAAAAGGATTTATGGAAAAAAGTTAATGCAAGGGCCCCTTAAAAATGATCAGTAACCAAAATACAAAGATGTAAGTAGCCCTGTGAGAAATTTTACTTTTTTTACATCTCTGTTAATATCTTTTAGAAGACCTACTATATACAGTAAACAGAAAGAAGAATGGACATAAAAGAAAGTTTCTATCTTTTAGAACATTACAAACTAAATGTGAAATCAAAAACTGTGCTCTCTCTATATAATACAAATGAAAACTTTATAAATGCCATTGTTATATTATTATTATTTTATCATAAGGTTGTTGTGAAGATCAAAGGGCTTAGTAAAGTTCCTATCATATGGTAACTCCTCAACAAACATTAGCCATTTTTGTTATTACTGAGCTCTTACTTTGTATTTTATAGAGATCTAAATTACTCCATTGAGAGATAAACTACACAATCTGCATTAGAACCATAGTGAGAAAACTGAGCCCAATCAATAATTACGCTCTTTCAGAAAAACTTATACTAATTGTGATGGGCATGTCACATTTCAAAAGAAGGGTGAAAACAATTTTGAATTCAGCTTTGTTGTTGTCCATGTTCAAATAAGAAAGATTTATTTTCAGGCTAGTATGGGCCCCAAATAATAGTTTTTAATGTATTTGTTTTTGAATAACAGAATATCACAAAGGAAAACATCTTTAAAAACGTTTAATTTGTACAAGTACAAAATGATTTTTAAGATATAAATGAAAGTTCACAAATACCACTTAGAAAAGTAATCATATTTAAAATTTCAGATACACCCTAGCTCTTTTTAAGGGAAGAAAGAAAAAGTACTATCAGATTTTTGAACTGTTTAATACAGCAAAAATCTGTATTAATTCTTTTTCTAATTCTTTGACAGTTTGCTAAACCAATCTTAAGAGAATACTATGAAAGATGCTGGATTTAGGTGAATGTGATTACTGCTACCTTATTAAAAAGACAGCTCTGACAAATGTTTTCCCTGTGTCCTGGCATTTTTTTTCCTTCTGGTAGCAGGGCTTTTTTTTTTTTAAATATAGAATTATATTGTATTTTTATATGTATCAAGAGCAGATAATTAGAAGATGAAATTCAAAAAATAACTCCATTTATATTAGCATCAAAAAACAAAATACTTAGGAACAATTTTTCAAAAAAACAATACCTTTATACTGAAAACTACAAAATGCTGCTGAGAGAAACTAAAGAAGACTTAAATCAATGGAGACCATTGTTCATGGATTGGAAGATGCAGTATTGTTAAGATGGCAATTCTCCCCAATATGATCTACAGATTGAAAGCAATCCTAATCATAATTTGGTAGCAGGGCTTTTAGCACAATTGTATTAAAGATTTTTTATTTATTCTTGGGAGTTCTGAAACAGTTATCTAGTGAAGTGTCCTAGAGAACAAACCCTCAATCTCTTTCTAATTTCAGGTTTTTATCTCCTTTTCAGACATAGGATTCTCTCCTGTCAGACCAAGAAAAGAAATATTAAATATAAAAAAGGGAAATGTTAATAGGCTAGCTGTTAGCTATTCATTTTTACACAAAACAATTTGCTCATGTAGGATATTAAAGGGAAATACCCCATTTTGCAATCTATAATAAAATCAGTTCAGGCAACAATCATCAATGGATGAAACCATTAGACGGAAAGGTTGACAGGGAATTTTAAGGTATGAGAGCAGGCTGTCAGCGGCTGAAGCCAGTGAAGTACCTTTTGATGTGATGAAATATGAAGCACATATCACAACCTATTAAATAGTCATACCAGAAAGTAGAATCTAAATCTATTCAATCCTCCTGAGCTAACTTCCGTTTAAACATGGGAGAG
This sequence comes from Phoca vitulina, assembly GCF_004348235.1. Lineage (NCBI taxonomy): Eukaryota > Metazoa > Chordata > Mammalia > Carnivora > Phocidae > Phoca > Phoca vitulina. The sequence goes on from NW_022589704.1 coordinate 44,050,715, forward strand.
GAAAAAACAAGTTGAACACTACCATGAGGAAGCAAAGGGACAATCCGAGACAACAAGATATTCTAACAAGTGACTTAGTATCAACAAGTTAATGTTGTGATATTTAGAAGAGATTTAAGAGACAGACAAAATGTAATAGCTGGATCTTGTTTAGTTACAAATTAAACTTAACAATTTAAAAACTATAAAAAAGTTATTTTGAGAAAATGAGGAATACTTCCAAGGAATTAATATTGTGAAAGATAGGAAAAAGTCGTTGTGGTTAGGTAAGTCATTTTTAAGAGAGAGAAACTGAAATATGTTTGGGTGGGAATTGTCTAAAAAAACTTTAGGTGATGGGTATTAAAGAGGACACGTTCTGCATGGAGCACTGGGTGTTATACACAAACAATGAATCATGGAACACTACATCAAAAACTAATGTAATGTATGGTGATTAACATAATAAAAAAATCAAAAAAACCTTTAGGAAATAAAAAGAAAATATGTGTGTATGTATATATATGCATAATATACATATATATATTTGAAAGGAAAAATAAACAAATGTGGCAAAATCTTGATAATTGTTGATAAAGGCATCCATTATATAATTCTATTTGGTGTATGTTTGAAATGTTAAAGAGTGTAAAATGACAGAGAGTCATGACAACCTAACTTCAAAATTATCCTAGGCAAGTCACTAGTGTACAGGAGAATTGAAGTTGATATTTACTAACTTTAGAAGTAAACTATCTAGAATACTCTAAAATTATTTATTTAAAAACAATTCCATTAAAGATTAGAAAATCAAGTTTTAAAAAAGATTTCTTTAAATAAACTTTTCCCTACCAGAAAACACTTCCAACTTTTTACTTTCAGTTTCTAATCTAGTATAGATTGATAAATGTTTTGAGAGTTAAAAAAAGAATTATATTATTTCACCATACTTCTCTGTTAATATAATGGGCTTTTCCAGTGGCTCTGCAGGAAGTTTATGATTCTCAATAAGTCTTTTAAATAGCAGGGCTTCTTCCACTCTGTAAGGATTTAATAACATTATCTCTGTTTTGGATGTAATTAGCCACGCATCAGGAAACTTGAGATTGTGAAGCAAGCAAAGTTCCTCCTTCTCTTCTAAGTCAATTTTATGTTTCTCAAAATTTTTTTTTAAGTTTTCCATAGAAAAGGGGATCTGAACTATTTTAACGTTTTGGTTCTTTTTTTCAATTTGGGATTGAAAGAGCTCATCAACTTTTGGCTGATTAGATAATGAAGTTTTCAATTTGTGCTTCTGTGCCAAATTCCATGCACTGGTGGGCTTTATCTTTTTTCTGCCATCCTTAAATGATATTTGTGGCTCCTTTTCAATGGCTCTCTTGATTTGCCTATTGTATCGTTCCAAATCTTTAGTAGCCTTCTCTTCGTATCTGGGAATAAAGATAAAATAGAACTAATGAGGTCATAATCAGAAATGTATTAGCCATCTAAAGTAAATTTTATAAAAACCAAAGAGCTGGTGTTCCAAGTCTGAAAATGATGAAGGAGCTTGTATTGGACTAACCCTCCCATATATAACTATAATTCTAAAGAAAATACAGAAATCAACTATTTAAAATGGACATGGAAGAGCAACCAAAAACAGGCAGATATTGGAATGATTCAACATTCAAAAAAGAGATCCATATTTATATAGCTTTTACCCAAAGGGCAGTTACCAGCATTAAAGGGAGTGGCAAAAAATCGAGCAATAAGCTACACTCTTTTTAAAAATTTTTTAAAATAAGTTTTATTATTTATTTTTATTTCACATAATATTACATTATATAAGTTGCACTCTTACTGGCTTGAATAACCAGAACAGAGTTCCTTGCTTCCAAAACAACTGGAAATTGAAGGAGAAAATCCCAGAAAATTCCATATGTGGAAGCCTAGAGGAAAACAACTGCTAGAATGTTAAATGAGCTAAACAGAGATTTTAGTGACTACCTACTGCAGAGTAAATGGAATTTGGAGTTTGAATTCTATATAATTATATGGCTTAATAAACACTTTGGGCTTTAAATTAAAACTGGATGAGGGCTACATCCTAGGGTGAGGGAAAAACTATGTCCTAGAACTAAGGAAGCTGCCCTAGGATTAAGAGCAAAATTTAAACAGTCTCTAAGGAAGTATAAAACAGGCTTCCAAGCTCAGTGTGATCTGTCAGTAACTTAAATAGTTGCAGAACAAACACCAACACTTTTCAGAAGAAGACAATAGAATCTAGAGTTTCTTTAACATATCACCCACAATGTCCACTAAATAATCAAAAGTTATCATTCAAACAATAAAACGGGAAAATAGGAGTCATGATCAAGAGAAAAAGTGGCCAGTAAAAACCAACCTCAACATGACTCAGATGTTGGAATTTGGAGAAAAAAAAGTTATTTTTTAAATAGGTTTCCATAAATATTTAAGGACTTAAAGGAAAAGATGATCCTAATGAGAGAATAGAAGAGGAATCTAAACAGAGAAGGGAAATTATAAAAAAGAACCAAAGGGAAATTCTAGAGCTAAAATGTATACAGTATCTGAAATGAAAAATTCCCTGGGTAGGCTTAACAGCAGATCAGAGATGGCAAAAGAAAGGGTCAACAAACTTGAAGACAGAGCAGTAATTATCCAATCTGAACAAAAGAAAAATGAAGATTAAAAAAAATCCCTGTGGCCTATGGCACAACAAGCCACCCAACATATATGTAATTGGAGTCCCAGATAAAAAATATAAAAGTGAAGAGAGAAAAAAAAGAACATTTGAAAAAAATTATGGATGACAATTAGGCAATCTGGATAAATGAAACATTTTATAGATCCAAGAAGGTCAGTGAACCCCAAGCAGGATAAATACAAAGAAATCCACAGCTAGGTATATTAGAATCAAACTGCTGAGAAACAAAGACAAACAAAATCCTTGAAAACAGTGAGAGGAAAAAAAAAAAGACATTACAAAAAAAGAATACCACAAATGATGGATATAACTTCTCATCAGAAGCAATGTAGAGCCAGATGACAGTAAGTAACATCTTTTAAGTGCCAAGAGAATCCAGAATTCAATGATACAAAGCAAAAATGTCCTTCAAAAATGAAGATGATATAGACATTTTTGGATAAAAGAAATCCTAGAATCTGTTGCCAGCATAACTGCACTATTAAGAGTTGACACCAGATAGAACTGTGATCTCTAGGAAAAAAATGATAAGCACCAAAAATGCTAACTATGTAGGTAAATAGCAAAAAAGGATCTTAAAAAAAAAAAAAAACTCTTATTTCTTTGAAAGATAACTTTAAATTTTTAAAAAATAGCATTTTGACCATATGATTTCACTCATGTGGAATTTAAGAAACAAAACAAATGAACATAGGAGAAAAAAAAAGAAAAGAAGGCAAATCATAAGAGCTTCTTCTTTTTTTTTAAAGATTTTATTTATTTATTCATGAAAGACAGACAGAGAGAGAGAGAAAGAGAGAGAGGCAGAGGGAGAAGCAGTCTCCCCCAAAGAGCACGGAGCCCGATGAGGGACTTGATCTCAGATGGGCTCATGACCTGAGCCAAAGGCAGATGCTTAACCATCTGAGCTACCCAGGCGCCCCTTATAAGAGCTTCGTTAATAGAACAAACTGAGGGTTGCTGGAAGGGAGGTGGGTGGGGGGATGGGCTAAGTGGGTGATGGGTATTAAGGAGGGCACTTGCTGTGATAAGCACTGGGTGTTGTATGTAAGTGATGAATCACTAAATTCTACTCCTGTAACTAATATTACACTATAGGTTAACTAACTGGAATTTAAATAAAAACTCCAAACAAAAATAAATAAATAAAGCATTTTAGTGAGTTTTATATTGTATGTAGATATAAAATATATGACACCAACTGCACAAAGGAGAAGGATAGTAAGTGAAATTATACTTGCAAAGTTCTTATATTCTGTGTGTCTGGAACCCTATTAACTATAAACAGATTATGATAAATTAAGGATGTATAATATATTCCCCAAAGCAAAAAATAATGCAAAGCCAATAGAATTAAAATTAAACATTAAATTATATTCTTTTAATGCTAAAGAAGGCTCCCTGTCTCCCACAAAAAGGAGGAACTGAGGAACAAAACAAAGATGAAACAAGAAAATGGTAGACCTAAACCTAACTGTATCAGTTATTACATTACATGGACTAAATATTCCAACTAAAAGGCAGAAATTGTCAGAGTGACTCTAAAAAGCAAAATCTAGGGCGCCTGGGTGGCTCAGTCAGTTAAGCGTCTGCCTTCCCCTCAGATCATGGTCCCAGAGTCCTGGGATCAAGTCCTGCATCGGGCTCCCTGCTCAGCGGGGAGCCTGCTTCTCCCTCTGCCTGCTGCTCCCCCTGCTTGTGCGCTTGCTCTTTGACAAATAAATAAATAAAATCTTAATAAATAAATAAATAAATAAATAAAAAGCAAAATCCAACTATATATGTCTACAAGAGTTATACTTTAGACACAAATAGTAGTTTGAAAGTAAAAGAAAAGATACAACATGCAAATGGATAAGCATAAAAAAGAATAGCTATTGTAATAGAAGATGAAATAATTATCAGTTTCAAAACAAGAAATTATACAACAGATAATGAGGGAAAAATCATAATGACAAAAGGGGCTAACATCAGGAAGGCATACCAATCACAAATGTGTATGTATCTAATAACGAAGGTACAAATTACATGAATCAAAACTTAAAGATCTAAAGTAGAAATAAATCCATAATCATAGTTGGGAGACTTTAATACCCCTCTCTCAGTAACTGGAAGAACTAGACCAAAACATAAAGAACAGTAAAGCTATAGAAGATTTTAGGAATCTACCTCGATTAAATTGACATTTAGAATACTCCATCTAATAGCTGCAGAATTCAGATTCCTTCTAGGTGTTATATACTTGGAACATTCATGAAGATAGATCATATGTTGGGCTTAATTCTCAGTAAATTTCAAAAGCATGAAATCTGACATAGTAGTTTCCCTCTCCATGACAGAATAAATTAGAAGTCGATAAGATATTTAGAAATACCCCCAAATATTTAGAAACTAAACAACTCATCTTTCTTCATAATAGCTCCAAACTGGAAACAATCCAACTGGAGACTGAATAAACAAATTGCAGTATATTTATACAATTGAATATTACTTATCAATTTCAAAGAATGAACTATACAAAGATATTCAACAAACATGGATGTAAATCACAACATATTCTGTTGAGAAGAAGTTAGATATAAAAGGGTACATGTTGAGGGCACCTGGGTGGCTCAGTCGGTTAAGCGTCTGCCTTTGACTCAGGTCATAATCCCGGAGTCCTGGGATGGAGTCCCACATCAGTCTCCCCACTCAGTGGGGAGTCTGCTTCTCCCTCTGCCCTTCACTCTGCTTGTGCTCTCTCTCACTTGCTCTCTTTCTCTCTCAAATAAATAAATAAAATAAAATAAAATATAATAAAATAAGAGTACATGTTGGGTCACCTGGGTGGCTCAGTCAGTTAGGCATCTACCTTTGGCTCAGATCATGATCCCAGGGTCCTGGGATCGAGTCCCGCATCAGGCTCCCTGCTCAAGGGGCAGTCTGCTTGTTCCTCTCCCCCTGCCCCTCCCCCCGCTTATGTGCTCTCTCTCTCTCAAATAAGTAGATAAAATCTTAAAAAAAAAAAAGAGTACATGTTGTATGATTTTATATAAATGAAGTTTAAGTACCAGCAAAACCAAAGTAGTGTGATGGAAGTCAAAACAGTGGCTGTGTATGGAAATTGGCTGATAAGTAGCATAAGTGAACCTTCTGGGGTGATTAAAGTGTTCTGTATTTTGTCTGAGGCAGTGGTTACATGGGTGTACACATATAAAAATGCACTGAACTATATATACAGTTAAGATCTGTGTATTTCACAATGCTACATTTTACCCAATTTTAAAAACCATTTATGGAAGCACTGAAGACACAAACACTAAAAAAAGAAAAAAACCTTACAAATAACTAAATAAAACAGTTAATTCTACATCTGAAGAACTCCTTACACATCTACTGTAACATCAACATGGAATAAACAATTTCCTGAGCACTACAAAAGAAAATCTGTACACAATACTCCATTTACTATTTAGATACTAGTAAAATTAAAGTCACTCTAATGATAGCAGGCAAAATAAAAATTTTATGATTAAATTTGTAATGGATTCATAGCTAAATATTAATTTTTTCAGTTGTTATTTATTTCTCACTTTAGAGTCATCAGTGAAAAAATAAATTCAAATAAACTCAATACATCCAAACCATTTAATTTAATTCAGTTTCAAAGGTACAAGATAATGGACACTTTAAAATTATACTGGGTAAAAACTCAAGACATCTTTTCTTTTGGGTTAATGAAACTTCTACAGCCAATCAAAGACAGTCTAGCATAGTGGTTATAGCAACCTTTTCTACAAAATTGAGATGCCTGAATCCCACCCTCAGATTTTCAAATTCTCCACGCCGAGCTTGAGGTTGAACAACAGTTTCTGAAAGGCTCCATGGATGATTCTAAAGCATACCCCAAACTGAAAACCACTCTTAGGTGTTCAGTAAAGTGTAGCGGTTAAGAGCACAGACCCTGGAGACTGACTGGTCTGGTGCTGCCGCTTAGTAGTTCTGCAAATCTACACAAATTATTTAATTTTTCTGTGCCTCAGGATAATCATTTGTAATATATAGATAATGTACATTTACTTCATAGTTTTGAAAAATAAAATGAGTTAAAATGTTTCAAGTACTTAGAATAATGCTTGGCACCACAGTAAATAATTATAAATGTTTGCTATCATTTTATATCAAGAAACACATCTTACAATGAATGGGGCACATGACTGACTAAAGGCCGGTAATTATTTAAGCAACTTTACTAAAAAAATTTTTAAATGCAGTTTTAAATTTGAGACTGGAGAATTAACGCTATTTCTAATCTTAAGTAACTCTTAAGAAACTGGTTAAATTCTATTGTAGGTAATATACATGAAACATTTTTAAGGAGAAATTTATATAGATAGGTGTTAGGAATGACATTCCTGGGCGAACTGTATTAAATTTTAAAATTGAGAGTAAGAGACAAGAGACCACAGTATGTTGTGTAGTTTGTACTCAGTACATGTTTGTTAAATACAGAAATGTTAGCTGGGTAAGAATGTAAAAAAGACCTTGTTTCACTGTAAACTAGGTGAAAAATGCCTCTCTGGTTACTTACCAGGCTATATTCATAATTTTGTACATGATTTTCTCCCATTTCTATTTAGAATCTGAAGTTCTGGATTAGCTACATAAAACAGATAATTTTCAAAAGTTTACTTTCAATACGTACTATAAGTAAATATTTTTAGCTCTGGGACATTCCAATTCAAGATTTTTCCCTTACGGTGAAAAATGAGTTCAAGATGAAGGTCACATTTGTAATTAATTATAATGTGCAAATTTTCACATATGGTACTAATCTTGTGATTTACTCAATAATTCAATTTAATTAGTTCCTTGGGAAATATAAAAAGCTATGTCCAAAGGAATATTAAGCAAATGTTAAGTAAAAACAGCTGCTACCTTTGACTTAATGTCATTAAGGGATTCAGTAACCTGAATGGAAAATATTAATTTTGATTTGACCAGTAATCAATTCAAATGTTTTTGTGACCAAAGATTACATGTAATTATAAAATTTATTTACCATTTTCAATACCCCAATTACAATATTATTCTTATTTTAAGTAGAAGTGTATGTTTACAGTACTGCAAATGAAAAGTTCAAGTTAACATCAATTGACTGAAACCCCAGTGGGCAGGCACAGACCTAAATCTGGCTTCTAATCCACCAGAGGAAAGGAGAAGAAAAGCAAAGGAAAAAATATCCAGAAAAGAAGAACTGAAAAATGAAGTACCCCCCACTCCAAAGTCTGCCCTAAGCTCTCAGCAGAAAAACCCTGATCCTAGGGCTTATTCAAATTCTTTATGATTTACAAAACCTTACATAATCTGGCCTGCCTTCCCTCAATTTACTTTACTATACTCTCTCATATTCTATTCCTGTCACAGAGAGCATCTTTAATTCCCTCAATAACACTATTTTACTTCTAGCTGTTTTATTTAGAAAATTCCCTATGCTCTTCTGATTATTTCTACTTAGGGAATCATTTCCTGTCTCACAGATGAGATTAAATCCACTGCTAAGTATTTTCATAACCCCTTATATTTATTTTAAAACCAACTCATTGTATTCTATGATTACTATTTGTTTGTGTCTTCCTCACTATACTGCATCATTTATGAGTAGAGAAAGTATATTTTACTTATCACTATATCTGAAGTGATTAGCTAGAGTACATAGGGCCTTGTATACAGAATGTCCTTAATAAATATTTCCTAACTGAAGACAGGTAGAAAGGGAGGAAAGGAGGGGAAGAAAGAAGGAGGGCAGGAAGGAAGGAAAAGAAAAGGAGAGGGCGCCTGGGTGGTTTAGTCGTTACGCATCTGCCTTCAGCTCAGGTCATGATCCCAGCGTCCTGGGATTGAGCCCTGCATCGGGCTCCCTGCTCTGTGGGAAGCCTGCTTCTCCCTCTCCCACTCCCCCTGCTTGTGTTCCCTCTCTCACTGTGCCTCTCTCTGTCAAATAAATAAATAAAATCTTAAAAAAAAAAAAAAAAGGAGAAAGAGAAGGGCAAGAAGGAAGAGAAGGAAGAAGGGAAAGAAACGGGAAGAATAGGAAAATAGTGAAGGGAGGATAGGTGGAAAGACCCATTATCCACAGAAGAGGAGTCTACTCTGATATCCCTTAGCATTTCCTGCAGAATTTAGGATCATGGAAAGAATTCCAAGATAAATATTACAGAAAAGTGGTAGTTACTGTGATTGCTGAGTGTGATACCATTTTTGCTGCACTTTCTCACTGATCATAATTTTGGACACAGCCATCATGGTCCCCAAACCCCTGGCTCTGGAAGATTCTAACACAACATTTTGTGACATACAGTAAACTCTCTGATCCCAAAATACTTATATTTTCTTCTATTTCTGGCCTCCAAATTAAATTTAATCTTGACTAAGCAAGTGAAAAATAATGCCAATCACAAGAGAGGAATTTTCTTTTCACAGGTTAAGAACTCTGAGTAAGATCATGAACAACGTGCCAGTCATTTTTCTTACATCATAACACACAATATTTTATTTAATCCTCAAAACAATCTAGGAGATACTGTTCACACATTTTTACAAAAAAGCTAGCAGAGAAAGAAACTGGAGTTAAAACCCCGTGTAGTTTCAGAGGTCTGCTCTTGACCAACACTGCCTCTTCTGTCTACCTTATGGCAATAAGATAGAGAACATTTTGGATTCTAGAATACTGCCTGATGATAAACAAATTTTAGACAAGGCCCATTAACCATAATCCTGTACGCTGATACCTTGGGGCCCACAAGAAGAAACAATGCTGACACTCCCCAAAAGTCAACTGGATCAATACCTGCTATTGTGAGGCTGTACGGGAACAGCTATCTTAAGCTGTTACACTGTCCCTACCTTCTAGGAGAAGGACACATCTATGCTTTTTTCCCTCCTTCTCAGATAATACATCACCTCCCTGGTCAATGCAATTCCACTTCTGTGGGCTTGCTGTACTAAAAGTTAAATGCACTGATCTTTAAAATGCCTATGTCATTTGGATAAAACTGAAGACAATCACAAGGTGTGAACCTTATTTGCATCCTGATTCAAATAAACAAACTTTAAAAAACTGGTATTTATTAAGTAATTAGAAATTCAAAGACTGAATATCTGATGATATTAAGGAAACCTTGTTTTAAAAATTATAATGATTGTATTACGGCTATATTTAAAAAAGGAGCATTTTTAATTTTTACAGATACATAATAAAATATTTATGAAATAAAGGATATTATCCTAGGATATGCTTCAGAATAATAATAGTAAAAGTGGAAGTGAAGTGCATGGAGGTATGGATAAAATGAGACTGACCATTAGATGATGGTTCGTGAAACAGGGTTATGGGTTCACAGTACTGTTTTGTCTACTTCTGTGTATGCCTGAAAATAGAAAAAACACAACCGTCCCCACCAAAAAAAAAAAAAAAAAAAAAAAAAGGTAAAGAGAGAGGCTAATTTATGGAGGTTTGCCTGTCAGTGTTTATAGTGGCACATGATGTGATGAGCACTGGGTGTTATATGCAACTAATGAATCACTGAATGTTACACCAAAACTAATGATGTACTATATGGTGGCTAACTGAATTTAAATTTTAAAAAAAGGAAAGTTGCATTCTACACACACAAAAAAAATAGTGGTCATTATTATTTTAAATTGATAGTGTCTTTATAAGACAATAAGCGAATGAAAAAGTAAAAAAAAAAAAAATCGGTCAAGTGTCCATATTTGTCACCAAATAAAAACTCTGAGTGGTAAGTTATGTTTAAATTTTCTTCAAGATGTTTAACATAATATTGAGATACCCTACATAATAATATATGATTGGAAGTATAATTCCACTCTTTTGTTTTCTGGTGGGCTAGATCACTCAAGACAGTACTTCGTATTTGTAATAAGTGACGTAAGTCAACTATAAACACTCATCATATTACCTTATAATATTTATTTAGTTCATCTAATCTAAAAATGGCAGTAAGTAGTTATATTCATCAAAGATAGATCAAACCACCTATTTACCTACCAAAACACCCCGCCACAGTTTATAAGTTGCCAAAAAATAAAAGATTTTAGAAGGAAGCCTTCAGTTTGTACTGAATAGGGACAGTACTGACTCCACTAAATTGAATCTGTAAAAATATTGTAATTTTCATATTGTGTTACATATTTTGGAGACCAATTTAAAAAAGGGAATAGTCAAGATATTTTTTAAAACCACCACTGTTATAATTGTTCTAATGTATAAGCTTAAAAAAGAGAAAGTCCTGTCATGGAAAGATCCTTTAACATAAAAGAAAAAGGAAATAGAAGAAAATACAGTTTTAAATTAAGAAGAATGGAAAGCCTTTAACTTCAAATTTTAATAATAAAGTAGTTAAGGCTTGTACCAAAAACAAAACAAAACAAAAAATAAAACAAAAAACTTCTCTAAATTTAAAAAAGTGATGCCAAAAAAGGTACTCTAGCCAAACCAAAAGGCATTTTCCATTCTACTTTTCCATAAATAAGAAGTTTAAATTTTTTTTTTAACCCAGTGAGTCATATACAATGGAAATATCTCAGCATCAGGTCACACGCAAGCTCTGGAAACTTACTTCAGTTTTTCCTCTTCACTCAATGTCTTCCACAGTTCTTCAATTTGTACTGTTGTATCCTCCAAATTGGTCTTAGGATTTTCTGTGAGAAACTGAGCACGATGATCTTGAACAAAAAGGGCGCTTGCTGACATGGGTTTCTTGATTACCCGATTGCTAATTAAATCATACGCTGTAAGCTGTCCAGATTTGTTATCTACCACATTTGATTTTTTGTTACAGGAACCTTCACTGAGATTCTTTTGTTCAGGGCTTGGATAAGCATTATTACTGAGTTTACATACTGAACTTTCTTGAGGCACTAAAATTTTCACAGGTTCAATGTTTTCTCCCATTGAATTTTTAAGTGTATTTCCCTTGCTCCAGTCATCTGCACAGATTTCCAAAGACTTCTCAGGAACTGCTGCTTCCTCATTTTTCCTACTCTCATCCCTACTGTGTTTATTGCCATTTTCTGATTGGGTATGCTTAACAGAACTTACAAAACAAGTTTCACTACATTCCTTCTGGGCATCCTCACATGATAAAGTATTCATTGGGATCTGTTGAAATGTATTTCTAGTGTTTTTATCAACGTTAGAATTTTCACTATTAAAATTATCATAATGGTCATCAACATGTACCTGATGATTTAAACAATAATTAGTGTTTTTCCCAGATTTATCATTATGCACATCATTTTGGAAAGGAATGGCTGAAGAATCAACATTTGGATAATTATTTCCAGATGATTCCATCTTATTAAAAAGCACATCTGTTTCTGTTGTATTACTAACAACCATGTCAGCTGAGGAAACATCTGTTTTATTATTTTCGTAAGAATTTGTACTAGGTAGTGATCCATAACAAGTCGTCATCAGATTTTCAAGAGCAATTAAAACAGATTCCTAAAAATATAAATTAACAAATGTTAGGGAAAATTATGAAAATAATAAATAGGCAAGATTTAAAATAATATTTAAAAATATGTATAAACAAGCAACTCTCCCATGTGAAAATGGTGAGGACTGCATAAGTTTGTAAAAAACATAAATAAAAAAAATTATCCAAAAATTTACCTTATTCTGTAATAACACTTGACTTTTATCTGGTGTTAAATTTATGTCCACATCAGCTGTAGGAACATCAATTTTCAGAAAGAAAATGGGATACAAACGAGTAGATTCCTTTAGGCACTTCAGATTGTAATAATGTCTGATTAGCTAGAAATATATGTAATAAAGAAAAGATAAAAATACCATGTAAAGATAGTACCACCATCCTTAAATATAGCCAAAAAAGTATAGTCAGCTGAGAAACTGAGTGGATGTAATTATTTATGAGGAAAAGCAGTATCTAAATAGTAAATACTCATTTGGAGGCCTTGAACTTACATGAAGCACAAGCATTCATTAAGAAGTACAACTACCCAGTGCAACTGGCTTCACAGTTAAAAGATCATAGTGTCATGGATGTTTTCAAAGTCCAGGGTTCAAATCCAAACTCTGCTGCTTCCTGGCTATAATGGGCTTCTTAGTCACTAACTTCTTAGTTACTAACATTTCAGTTTCTTCACTATAAATAAGGATAATAATTCATCACAGAATTGTTGTGAAGTCCTATGTAAGACACCTAGCACAATGCTTAATAAATATTACAGTATGTTTATCTCCTTCTCCTTATTTTAGAGCAAATCCTTGGAAGTAGTCCTTATAACAAGCTGACAAATGACAGAGCTAGTTTTTATTTCTGATCCAAGTAATACTTTTTTTTCTAAAATAGATTACCTTTAATATGTCTTTTTGATGTATTGGTCGACTGTTTATAAAGATAAAACTCCTTTCTGGGGTTGAAAGACTTGTTAAAGAGTGGTCTGCATCATGCTTTGGAAGAAATCCACTTAGATAAATCTGCAATTATAATAAATAGTTACAGAACTAGTAAACACTGTCAACAATGAATGTGGGTCCAAGGGTCTGGCTATATACAGTACAAAAGGTATAAAAAAATAAAATGGATTTTCATTTTATGGTCTCAAGAGTCCTATACTTGCTGATAACCATGTCTTGAACATTAACCTTAAATAAAATACAGAAGCATATTACACTGGTGTTCTTGGCCTGAAACTCTCTCTTCCTACAACTTTTTTTTTTTTTAAAGATTTTATTTATTTATTTAATTGACAGAGAGAGAGACAGTGAGAGAGGGAACACAAGCAGGGGGAGTGGGAAAGGGAGAAGCAGGCCTCCGGCTGTGCAGGGAGCCCGATGCGGGGCTCGATCCCAGGACCCTGGGGTCATGACCTGAGCCGAAGGCAGTCACTTAACCAACTGAGCCACCCAGGCGCCCCTCTTCCTACAACTCTTAAGGAAAAATTGGCATTCATAAAAGCTTCATGAATGGGCATATGTCTTACTGTCATAGGACATACAGCATAAATACTGCTGTTTGTTCAACCCTATCTTCTTTCTTCTTAAAATTTCTTTTACCATTTAAAAATTCTTCATATTGTGACTTTCTTTTAGATATTTATCCTTTTCTTTTTAGCCATCTTTTCCTGTAAAGAAGTGGCTGTTTCTATCTTGTGGAGTCAATCTGATGGGGCTTTCATTTCTCATTTAAAAATCCTTTTACTCTTTGACACCGATTACAGTACTTTATTTCCATTTTTGTTTAGAGAACTTTTCTACAATCAAACCAGTTATTTTTATGCTCTTTTTCTATTTTGTAAATGTATGAGAAAAGGAGGGAGAAAATGATGAAGGATCCTAGAAAAAAATACCAGAGAGAAGAGAGAGATTGAGGAGATAGAAGCCAAAAAACAAAAAGCTCCTATTTTTTACCTCTAAAGACAATACAGAGATTTGTAAAGAATACAGGACGGAGTCAGATTGACATGATTAAATCCTAGCTCCACTACTAGCCGTGTGATCTTGGTCAAATTATTTAAAATTTAAGCCTGTACTCTATCTGAAACTACTAGAAATAGATGTATTTATATTAACCTGTTAAGAAACACTAATAGTAAAATTTCAGCTTAGGTCTAGAAAAGTGAGAGTGTCAGTGGAGATGCTATTTTTAGGTAAGCAGAAACCATGAGGCTCTTTACCAACACAGTGGGTAGGCTGCCATCTATGTCTATGGCTATCCCTACCCTACCCTTGGAAATAAATGTTTAAGGAGATGCATTACCAATTTTAGAACACTAAGTGCATTATTGTCACAGTGCCAAACTGTGCCAATTTAAAAAATAAATTAATAAAGCTGGATAATCCATTACAAAATGCTACTTAATTAACTGTAAAACTTCACAGCATTTATAAATGGTTGTATAATTTACCAGGTAACATGAGACCCTTCTTAAAGCACTGCTGAGCATCAGGAAGCACCTGTTTAGTCTCTGAAAGACTTACTGGGTTTGTGGACTTAAAACAAAACTGCCCCAAATAGGTAGGAATGAAAAATAAAATGAGGAAAAATTGGTAAAATTGCTGGTGTTTTCCTTTTATACCACCTTAGTTGTCCACTGAATAATTATTACCATTTCCAAATACTGAGTTAAAAATGGCTTAGGATAACCTTAAGAACAAAGTATACTTAAGTTATATGGAAAAGTAAAATCAAAAAGCAAAGTCTTATAAAATGCTCTAAAAATAAAAATCAGGGTAGTTTATGGAAAAAGAACGTCTGTTAGAGACCGAATCAGTGCAAAAAAAAAAAAAAAAAAAAGAAAGAGACTAAATCAGTGCAACCAAATAAAAAATTTGACCATACAAGATTCTGTACCTAAGTATTCCTCAACCTAGAAAGCAAAACAAAAATGAAAGGCAAAAATATAAACAAATTCTTCTCCCCTGATTGCTCTGCAACTATGGACCTCTCCCTCCTTCTCTTCATCTCCAACCCCCTATAATCTGGTTTCTACTACCTCCAATAACCGACTCCAATGGACACTCAGTCCTTCTCTTATTTGATTCTCTGCAGACCCTTGAGAATCCAAGATGGTGGAGAAGTAGGAGACCTAAATTTCATCTGGTCCCAGGAATCCAGCTAGATAGCTATCAAACCATTCTGAACACCTACGAACTCAACTGGAGGACAAAGAAAAGAATAGCAGCAACTCTATGAACAGAAAAACGACCACTTTCTGCAAGGCAGGACGTGCAGAGAAGTGAATCTGAGGTGATATATGGGAAGATTCTCTGCAGACCCTGACACTGATGACAACTCTCTCATTTGGGAAGCATCACCCTGTTTCAGCCTTCTCTTTTGGTCTTTCTGCTTCCTTCCTGACACTTTCTCTTTAGTCTGGTTTGCTGATTTCTCTCCCTTTGCTTACCACCTAT
The DNA here is from genome assembly GCF_004348235.1 of Phoca vitulina. Taxonomy (NCBI): domain Eukaryota; kingdom Metazoa; phylum Chordata; class Mammalia; order Carnivora; family Phocidae; genus Phoca; species Phoca vitulina. Next base: position 44,066,350 of record NW_022589704.1, read on the forward strand.
AAATGATGATGGTTCCCGTGAGTTCCATCATCAAAGCCTTTTTTCTTCGTCTCTACTCTCTGAGTAATTTCATTCACATCTATACACATACACCAGTGATACTAAGATACAGATAAATAACCTCCATTTCTTTCACCCCCAAACGCTTACTATTTTTAACTAGCTATCACAAAAATCTTCTCAATCTCATCACATTCAAAACTTGATAAAATATTTCACCCCACCGCTGCCCTGCTATACAACTGGCTCCTCCTGTATTCCTTTAGCATAATAATGAGCCCTGCCAGCGACCCAATCTGTCAAACCCATCTCCTCTCCTCTCGGATTCTGCTCAGGTAACCCTGACTGGTCTCCTAACAGTAGTTTCCTCTTTCAGTAAACCTCAAGAACACCAGGGAGGGGCGCCTGGGTGGCTCAGTCGTTAAGCGGCTGCCTTCGGCTCAGGTCATGATCCCAGGGTCCTGGGATCGAGCCCCGCATCGGGCTCTCTGCTCGGCGGGAAGCCTGCTTCTCCCTCTCCCCCTCCCTCTGCTTGTGTTCCCTCTCTCGCTGTGTCTGTCAAATAAATAAAATCTTTAAGAAAAAAAAAAAGAACACCAGGGAGTTATGTTTCTAAAGTAATAATTTAAGTACTTCTGCTCAAGACAGTGGGACAAGTTCATGCAGAAACTCCCTTCTCCCTGATTCCAACTGCAAATACATAACAGTGATAGATAAAAATCAATTTTTACAAAAATCTCAAAAGACTGAACCATTTAAAAGTAAGACAACATAAAGATGTTAAGGATGCAAAACATAAGGGAGAGTGTTGGCTGAAATCAAAAGCCCTATCTGTTCCTGGATTACAAACCAGCGGTGTCAGAAAAAAATGTTTTTGTAACTATGTGTGGTGATGGATGTAACTAGACTTATTGTGGTGATCATTTTGCAATATATATATATATATAACAGATCATTTTGTTGTACACCCGAAACTAATATAATGTTATATATCAACTATATCTCAATTAAAAGAAGAAACCATCTGTGTCAGTTGGAAATTATATTCTGATGTGGAAATAGGAACAGAAAACACATACAAGGCAAGAGATTAAAATCAGTCTTTCCATGTGAAATGGGCTGCTGAGACAGCCCTCTTCCTCCCCCTCAAAAATGCTTAAAAATATTGTGACCACTGTTTATGGAGCTGCTTGCAAGGGTCACAAGAAGGAACATGGATAACTCCAAAACCAAAAATAAAGCTAAGCCAAGTCAGCTAGGAAAAGGGGTCTATAAAATCTTGGCAGGATGAAAGGCATGAACTACTAATATTAGCACCTGGTTTTGAACTGGGGCCAGGAGGGGGTGGTATCTGCCAAACCACGAGGAGAAAGAAGGTGGAGTGGGTAAAAACAAAATAACAAAAACAATAAACCTGCATGCACGATGACTGTGCAAATTAAAATTTCAAAGCATATAAAATAGCAGAGAGGGCGCCTGGGTGGCTCAGTTGGTTAAGCGACTAGCTTCGGCTCAGGTCATGATCCTGGAGTCCCTGGATCGAGTCCCGCATCGGGCTCCCTGCTCAGCAGGGAGCCTGCTTCTCCCTCTGACCCTCCCCCCTCTCATGTGCTCTCTCTCTCTCTCTCTCTCTCATTCTCTCTGTCTCAAATAAATAAATAAAATCTTTAAAAAAAAAAATAAATAAAAAAAAATAATAAAATAGCAGAGAATGAGAGAATATTCTCCCAGGAAAGTAGAAATGATAGAGCAATATGAAAAGAACTTTGAAATTAGTACATGTACCATGCTTTCAAAAGAGTAAAGAAAAGTTACATCCATTATTAAAAAAAACAGATGATAAAAAATTCAAGACTCGTAAGCTATAAACAAGTTTAGAAGAGAATAGGAAAATGAATAAATTCTGAATCCTGGAAATGTACAGTTTTAGGAATAAAAATCAGGCAGCATTGAGGAATTTACCCAGAACCTGGCATGGAAAAATGCAGAGATAAAAATATCAAGCGAAGATAGATGTCAAAAAAACAAAACAAAACAAAAAACAAACATGAAACAAAATAAAATTTGAGGAGTTCCCTTAAGCTAACAAAGCCACATTGGGAAATTCCTAATAAATGCCATCATAGCAGTGATTCAGCTGGGATCACCATCCATAATTAAGAGACTCTCCAACATGAAGTGGCTGTAGTTAAAGAAAGGGACCCTCAACATTATGGGAAAAGATATATAAAGATTCTCTATATCCAAGGTTCCCAATGACGAATGCATCTGCCATCCCAGTACAGTGAAGGGGTCTTGGTGGCCAAGTTTCACAGCCTGAAGGTATGTAATGGGGATAGAAGTGAGGTGAGATCGGGCAACTATTAGCAGTTGGCAAACAACTTAAGATTGCTTTTGGCCAGGAATGAGAAGGGGTCAAAGAAACTCTGATATAGGACAACCCTCCTGACAAGCCCAGAAAGCATGGAGTGGTGATGGGGAGCTCCTGGCAACATTAAGTACAACACCCATTTAGATACACAGTACATAAACAGAAGAGGGATTTGGTTTTATGATCACTCTCACTAGAGACACACTCAAAAGTTTATCATTCTGACAACCCATGGAACTGGAACTATTCAGCAACACATGCTTTCCAAATTCCTAAATTACTCTGTGCAAGGATAACCACATTAAGGTATAGCAAAATCTATGATAGATTACCAGCAGCCCTCACACAATTCTATCTCAAGAGAAAATTTAAAAATCAGTGGGCAAACATAGATCTGGCAACACATCTCAATACAGATCACAGAAAAAAATTCCCATTGGGAAAATGATTTAACAGGATAATTCCAATCATACATAAAATTGTAACTGACCAAGGTCTAAATCAGTGTTTTTCATACTTGAATGGGCACCTGGGGGCCTTGTTAAAATACAGATCCTGATTCCCTATGTCTGGGATGAGGCCTGAGATCCTTCATTTCTAACAAGCATACAGGTAATGCCAATGCTGCTGGTCTTCAAACCAAACTATGACAGCTAAAATACCTAGAGCACAATACCAGAGATATCAGTCTGGATCTCCTGTCATAAGCTTCCTGGGTTACCAGTGTAGGCAACAAAGTCCCATGAAACCACAAGGGACCTGGGGGAATTTACTGTCCCAAGACAGTACCTTTATTATCCCAAGTCAGCCACCCTAACCAGTCTAAGGTGGCACCAGGGTATATTGAAACTACTGAACAACTATTAAGGGAGCTCTGAAAAACAGGACCTATGTCACTCTAGTGCCACTATACGGCACTACAGTTGGCCCCTAAGGCTGGCCTGAATTGTTCCTCAGGCAGAGAGAACATCAACTGAGCACAAGCTCCCATCCAAGACTAATAAAATGATAATAATTAAGAACTTAATACTGTAAGCAGAATAGAAGAACTAGTAGCAGAAAAGAGATTTCAACAAATTATAAAAAAAGAAGAGAAGAACAGGGGCCCCTGGGTGACTCAGATGATTAAGCGTCTGCTTAGGTCATGATCCCAGGGTCCTGGGATCGAGCCCCACATCGGGCTCCTGGCTCAGCCGGGAGCCTGCTTCTCCCTCTGCCTCTCCCCCTATTCATGCTCTCTCTATCTCTGTGTCTCAAATGAATAAATAAAAATCTTTAAGAAAAAAAAAAAAAGAAGAAGAGAGAAACCAACTGTCCAGCAGAACAGAGAGCCTTCAGGCTTAAAATGTGCAGACAAGCAAAAACTATAGACTCTTCTATTAAGAAACTGAATAAGGATAATCTGTCATGAACCAATTGCAATTATCTAATTTTGTGCGAGGAAGAAAAAAAGAAAAAGAGGAAGGGAAGGAACGGGGTTGGGGGGGGGGGGGGGAAAGAGATGAAATGAATTTCCTGAGAACTAGAGCAGTGAGTATGGGTGCAGTGTGCTAAGCCCCCACCCCATGATGGCACCTGTGATTCCCCAGACTGTGGGAACAGGACCAGGATTTTGATTAATTAATACTCAAGTGGGGCGCCTGGGTGGCTCAGATGGTTAAGCGTCTGCCTTCGGCTCAGGTCATGATCCCAGGGTCCTGGGATCGAGTCCCGCATCGGGCTCCTTGCTCAGCAGGGAGCCTGCTTCTCCCTCTCCCTCTGCTTGTTCTCTCTCTGTCTCTCTCGCAAATGAATAAAAAAAAAAAAAAAAAAAAAATTAATACTCAAGTGAAGCCTGACACTCAGTAAGTCCAAGCACAAACACTGAATTCCCAATTAGACTTCCATTCACAGAAAAAGATGGCTTGGAGGAAAAAGACCTGAAAAGCAAAACAAAACTGACCTCCTAAAAAAGAGATAATTTAAGGAACAAATAATTTAAAAATAGAAATAAAACTTAATATCTCTAGAGAGATTCAAGATTTTGTATCCATAAGACAACAATATGAAGTTGTAAAAAAGCAGTAAAATTTGAAAACTCTCTTGGAGGGGTGCCTGAGTGGCTCAGTCAGTTGGTTGAGTCTGACTCTTGATTTTTGCTCGGGCCATGATCTCAGGGTCATGGGATCAAGCCCCACATCAGGCTCCGTGCTGGGCATAGAGCCTGCTTGGGATTCTTTCTCTCTCTCTCCCTCCGCCCTCCCCACCACCCTTGTTCTCTCTCTCTAAAAAAATTAAAAAATGCTCTTGGAAATTAAACATAAAACGTTCAAAAAAATCCAGAAGGGATAAAAGAGAGTCAGACATCTCTAAAAACTTAGAGAAAAAGGAAAAGATACAAAATTGAGAAAAACAGTAAGAGAGAAATAACATAAGGTCCTAAACCAACAATAATGAGTTTCATTAAAAGAGAAAAATGATCAAAGTTATGACAGATGGAAGTACATAACCCAGAGCTGAAAAAGAAACAAATTTTCAGATTCAAAAGGTCTCACAAGTGCTCAGCATAATAAGCAAATGAGTAATAAAAGACACACATCTAGAGACATTCTTGAAAAACTGAAGAACAGAGACCAAGGAAAGATCCTAAGAACATTCAGAAAGAAAAATACTTATCAGCTAGAAAGAAAGAACTAGAATGAATTCATCTTCCCATCAGCAACAATGGACGGTCAAAGGTACTCAATGTCTTCAAAGTTCTGAAAAATTATTTTCAATCTAGAATTGTAGATCTACCAGACTAGAGAGAGAAAGTCAACAAGTCAAAGTGCAAAATAAAGTCATTCTCGTACATAAAAGTCTACCTCTCATGTCCCCTTTCTGTGGTAGTTAACTAAAGATGTACATGAAAAAAATGAGAATTAATACTAAGAAAGAGGAAGGCATGGGATATGTGAAATAATGGAAACAACTAGTATCCCTATGAAAAAAATTCCAGGATGGGAGCTGTGTAGAACACCTGACAGGCAATCAGTCCAAATAAGAAATTAGGTTCTAAATCTAATGCTTTAAAAAAAGTGGAATAGAATAAATTACCAGCTATAGCTAGAATAAATAAAAGAGCTGGATTTAATTGCTGACATGATGAAGAAAATTTCTTCACTTGAAAAAAGAAAAAAAAAAAAAAAACAAAACCCAAACCTTGGAAAACCCAGAAAAAGCAAAACCTATGTAAGTCCATATATAAGCAAATTTTGAGCTGGTGATAGGAGAAAAAGAAAGAAGATTCCATTTAATTGGGACAATAGAAATATTCTCATTTGTATAAAATGGACACATAACATGGATTTTTAGGAAATGTAATCCTAGCACAATACTTGGCTTTGCATTGAAAATTATTTTTAGTCATACAGTATACTCCAAATAAGTTTTCAACTTTTAGAATCAATTTTCAAACAAAAGATGGAGACTTAAAAATGGTTGCAAAAGACGACAAGTTATTAAGCTTGATAACATAAAAGTAGAGCTGACATGATTGAGAGAGGCAAGAGCAAGTAAAAGAGTGTGAGTGTTCATAATTCATAACCTCATCTAGCATTACAGGAACTCAAGAAGCACAGAAGCTGAGAGATCAAGAAAAGGAAGCTGGAGTACATATTTAGAATGGTAAAGGGAAAACAAAGGTAAGAAAGCTCAACTCTTCTTTATCTTTTTAACATTTTTTTAAAAAGATTTATTTATTTGAGAGAGAGCGAGCAAGACTGGGTGGAAGAGCAGAGGGAGAGGGAGAGAATCTCAAGCAGACTCCCTGCTAAGTGCAGAGCCCAAGGTGGGGCTCAATCTCACGACCCTGAGATCATGAGCTGAGCTGAAATCAAGAGTAGGATGCTTAACCAACTGAGCCACCCAGGTGCCCCAACTCTTCTTCTTTCATAAAAAGTAAATAGATAAGATCCTTTTTTGAAAATCATTATAAAAAAATAATGTAACCACAATGTTTAAAATTAAAAACAAATAGAAAAAACAGGAAGTAGGGGTGGGGAGAGAGGATTAATATAAGCTGTAAATGTATTTTCTTTTTTTACCCTATACATATAATTAAAATGTTACAAGAAAAAATTCTTGCCACCCCAAACCCCAAGAGAAAAATACTTTGACAGTTTCATTGGTAAACCAGAATTATTTAAGAACATTTTGTTGTATACCTGAGACTCTTCAGAGTGATACTGAAAGGATTCCATATTGCCCATAACGGCAGTCCCCAGAACAGACATGAGAGCCATCTTATGATCAGATACTCTACTTTTCTGCCAAATAACTGCCTAGGAACAAAAAGACACAGACAACTTTTAACACAATTTAGATTTACTAAACTCAAATACTTACCCCATTTATTTCTGTATTTAGCATTCATCCCCAGCTTATAATTTCAGTATCATTTAGAAGAGATGCATGGGCCATAAAGTCAGAACTCTGGTTCTAAATTTTATCAACTGTATATGTTATGGTATAAAATCTATTTAACTTACCCTAACCTCAGTTTTCTCCTCTCTACAAGATGACTAAGAATATTTATCTCCCAGAGTTGATGAAAGATGAAAATATACAATGTAGGCAAACACATAGGACAGTGCCTAATCCTAAACTTTATATATACCTCAGAGTATATTTAAATTAAATTGTTATTCCCAGTAAGGTATTACTATTTTATTGAGGATGGACAACTAAAAGCTATAAGATTTCTATAAATAGTCAAACTGGTGTAAAAATTTGGGATAATGCATGCTCTTTAAAATTATCTTTGCAATTACCGTGTACATACAGACCACTTAAAAAAGCTAACTGAACCTCATAGTCATAAAAAAGCTAAATGATGTGCTTGGATTTTTTTCACCGGAAATATGTAGTAGGGTAGTTCAAGAGAATCATGGTCCAGAAAGACTGGACCAAAGTTTGTGAAGTGCACCATCAGGTATGATATATTGCAATTTGTTCAGTTAACAAGGTCCAATTATAGTGAATCTCTTAAGAAACACAGACATAATTTGTTCATTAACAAATATTCACCTGGCACCTCCTAAATCCTGAGAAAAATTTGTAAAGGACATAGGAGAAAACATCAACATTCAAGGGACTTGGAGGAAGAAGAGGCTGAAAAGCAGTGGACACAGAGGCAGGTAAAGCTATAGGATAGTATGGTACACAGAACAAGAAAATTTTTTAAGAGGAAAGTAGTCATACAAGACCAATGTCAAGAGACCAAGGTAGGAACAGAGATATCGCCACAGGATTTAGCAATCAGAAGAGTGTGAGCAGTTCTAGGGAAGGAGAGTAAACGAAGCCAAATTTCAATTACTGAATAGTGATTATACAGAGAACATAAAAAAAATGAACATAGATAGCATTTCAGAAAGTTTCACTGTAAAGTGAAAGCAGATCGAGCAATAACTAGAGGCAGGTGTGGGTCAAGGGTGGGTCTTAATATGACACACTTGAACTGGAAGCAGTGAAGAAAGATAAGTAGGTTTGTAGATTCAATGGCTAGAGGTTAAGGAAGTTCCTTTCTATTTTTCCCCTGTAATGTACAAAAGTTGTATTTGTTGTGAGTGAAAAGACAGTGATTTAAATATCTGATTGTAGAGAAGGTGAGAGAGAGAGAGAGACTCTAACTAGACCAGACTAGACCAAAGGATTCTGGCCAAATGAGCTCCTTAATACGACCAGGAACTTCTACAGGCAGTTTGAAGTACTAAGAATATTATATATAATAAAATGAAAAGTGAAGTAAATGGATTCATGTTGTCCTCTAAATGGCATGTTGGGGGAGAGCAGTGAAGGGAAGTGCCCTTCTGGACATGGCAATTAGCACTGACTCTGCATGTTGATGTGTATCATCTGTAAACCACTCTGTTTTTAGAATCTTAAAGACAAACCTGCTTAGGAAAACAGAGGTACTGTAACAACTACTCAATTAAGACAAATTACCTGAAATTTAGTGTAACAGAAAAACCTTTTACCTATTCCCAGGGTTTTATTAATACTAATCAAATAGGAGTTATGATTTATGAAGAACTTACCTGGCACTACTATTTTAGAAACCACTGTTAATTTTCACAACTTTTTCACATAGGTATTATTATCTCATTATACAGAGGAGGAAATTGAAGCTCAGACTGACTGATCTACCCAAAGAAACTTAGATAGTAGGTCATGGAACCATGATTTATACCCCGTCTTTTTGGCTCCAAACTTACTATTTTTATTCTGCTAACATCTAGTCAAAGACAGTAATAAGTTAGAGCCAACACCAGACCCTAACTGAGAATTCTCTGGGACAAATGCATTTTCATGTATGATTACCCTCCACAGCCATGTGATACACTCTACTCTCTAATCAACTTGAGGGTATTATTGCATTCTCAAACCAAATTATTTTTAATCTATTCATTTAAAATAAATAAATAATTGGGGTCTCCAAATCAAAGAAGCCACACCAGAATAATAGAAGTCCAAAAAGATTGGGAGCTACTATCCTAGCATCGTAAAGTCAGAATATTTTTGAGTTCAGTTGTCAGTACCAACCTTAATCTTGTTATACAGATCGTTATACCTAAGGATTTCTAAATTTCCATTAATTTTCATTCATTAGTATTCATATAAATAGAGTTATGCAGTAATTAGGACCAAAGTGCACAGCAAAATGACACAATTAGAAAAACAATTCAGGTATTGTTCCATCCTAAATTTTACCTTTCCACTATTATCTATTGCTTTGAAAATGATCTGAATTAGAAAAAATAAAGTACATGAAGAAATCAAAGTATAAAAATAAATTGTAAACAATTAAAAACTGAGGTATATGTTCAATGTGTATATTTCCTCCCTTTTTTAAAGTTTATTTATTTGAGAGAGAGAGACACCACAGAGAATGAGCAGGAGGAAAGGCAGAGGGAGGGAGAATCCCAAGCAGATTCCACACTGAGCACGGAGCCCAACGTGGGCCTCCATCTCATGACCCTGAGGATCATGACCTGAGCCAAAACCAAGAGTTGAATGCTTAATCGACACACCACCCAGGTGCTCCTCAATGTTATATTTCTAAACAAAAAATTATATCTTGGTAACTACATTTATTCTTAAAGGACAATACATTAGACTATTTAAAATTGGAACTGCTCCAGGAAATATGGGATCAGAGTCACAAATATATTTTTAATCTTTAATTTTATCACATATATAAATACTTGGGCTAAATTAAAATTTTTGGAGGAACTCATTTTGAATTTTTTTTAAAGCTCTATTTACTTTTAGAGAGAGAGAAAGAGAGCACGGGGGGAGAGGCAAGGAGAGAGACTCTTAAGTAGACTCTGTGCTGAGGCCGGGGCCAGACACAGCACTCAATCCCACCACCCTGAGATCACAACCCGAGCAGAAACCAAGAGTTGGAGGCTTAACTGACTGCACCACTCAGGTGTCCCACTCATTTTGAACTTATTCAGCAAATACTTATTGAGCATCTACTTCATACCACATTCCATGCTAAAAGCTGGGAAATCAAAGATAAAAGGATAAGGAACTGGCTCTTAGGAGCTAAAAATATAAAAGGAAAACAAGATACTAAAATAATTATAATGCATTATAAAAACTGCTATTATAAAACATAGTAGAGGCATTGTAGTAGAAACCTAAGTCTACTTCAGAGCGACTGCATGTGCAGTGAGACCTGAAAGGAGGCTGCCACCCATGACTCACGGGACAGGCACTGCTGGCAGACAGAAGGGCACATGCAAAGGCATGGCAGCATAGAGAATATGGGTTGCTGGAGATGAAGCTGGACAGAAAGGAGCAAGATCATGAATGACCAATCATATCACACAGAAGTTTACAGTTTATCTTATTTGCAATGCAGAGTTACTAGAGAAAGAAATCTAATTGGGAAAATGCTTGATCAGATATGGATGTCAGAAAGAGATCTGTGGACTTTAAGGACATTATGCTAAGTGAGAGAATCAGATAGAGAAAGACAAATACTATATGATATTCATATGTGGAATCTAAAACCAAACTCGTAGAAACCAGAGAATAAAATGATAGTTATTAGGGAATAGGAGGTGGGGAGATAGGACAGATGTTGTTTAAAGGTACAAATTTGCAACAAGTAGTAAATAAGTCCTAGAGATCTAATGCACAATATAGCAAATAATTAACAATAGTATTGTATAATAATCATCAAACTTGCAAAGAGACTAGAACCTAATTATCCCAATCACTAAAAAGAAATGATAATTATATAATATGATACAGATGCTAATTATTGCTACAATGGCAATCATATTACAATATATAAATGTATCAAATTAACATGTTATATACCTTAAATTTACATAATGTTGTATGTCAACTACATTTCTATAAAAAAGATCTTTTATAAGAATGATTTAGTGAGAACTGAAACTAAAGCAATATGGATTTTTAAAAATGTGATTAAATTAATCCAGCTCAAAGATCCTCACTTTTACTGAGGACATGCAAAATGGATGAAGGTCACATTCACAAAATATTTTAATATTTTCAATAGGCACCGAGGATTGTGTAATTTTCCTGGCACACTAGCTAAACTGCTACCACTTTTTGACTTCCAAGTCACTTCCACTGACTTGGAATGCAAGTCAATGAAAGTGACAATTACAGGATTATTCCTCTAATTATTTTAAGGTAAAACATTTGCATACTTTGGTATTTACTAATATTAATACTGTGGCTGAGGGGTGCCTGGGTGGCACAGTCGGTTAAATGTCTGACTCTTGGTTTTGGCTCAGGTCATGATCTCAGGGTCATGAGACTGAGTGCCAGGTTGGGGTCTGTGCTCAGCATGGAGTCTGCTTAACACTCTCCCCCCCTGCCCCTCCCCCCATCAAATAAATAAATAAATCTAAAAAAAATACTGTGGCTGAGATTCACTGGACTAGGTAATAGAACCAAGCATATTGCTAAGAGGGAAAAGAGAGCACAGTGATAAACTAAAGGATATAAAATAGACTTGATGTGACTTGGTGATGGCATGTGGAGAGGAAGAAAATAACAATCGGGAATGTGCCTGAGTCCCTGGTTATCAAGAAGTGTCAGGTACCCAATAGGGCCCAATAAACAATTTGTTGAAGGAGTGAACATTTGCAGAATACATTTTTCTAGAGAAAAGTAACCCCAGTGGAGTTGAAAACTACCTCTTTATTTTTAAAAATTAAGACTGCTGATTATCACACCACTATATGGGTTAGAAATTATAGTCTTTGTCTACTCATTTACTTTAGGAAATCCAAAGTAGCCTTTGTTTTTCAAATATTACAGTCTTATTGAGATATGATTCATAAACCATACAATTCACCCATTTTAAGTAAACAAGTCAATGGTTTTTAGTATATTCACAGGGTTATGCAACCATCACAACTAATTATAGAACAATTTTATCATTTCAAAGAGACACCCTGTACCCATTAGCAGTCACTCTCCATTCCCTGCCACCTTCACCCAAGTAATCACTAATTTACTTTCTGTCTTTATAAATTTGCCTACTTTAGGTTTTTCATATAAATGGAATTATATAATACATAGTCTTTTATGAGTGGCTTCTTTTACCTAATGGAACATTTTCAAGGCTTATCCATGTTGTATCAGTACCTCTTCCTTTTTTAAAATGGCTAAGTAATATTCCATTGTATGGATATACTTTTGAATTATCCTTTCATTAGATGATGTATATTTGGGTTATTTCCACTTTTTGGCTATTATGAACGATGCTGCTATGAACATTCATGTACAAGTTTTTGTGTGAAATATGTTTCCATTTCTCTTGCTTAATATTCCTAGAAGCGAAATTGCTGGGTAATATGGTAACTCTTTCTTTACCGAGGAACTGCCAGACTGTAATCTTTGTATTTCCTATGTGTGTGTTTGTATGTATGTATGTATGTATGTGTGTGTGTTTGTGTATGAGTGTAAAAAGACAAAGAAGTGCTGGCTTCTGTTATTACAGCTGTTATTTTAAGCCAGCTAGTAGCTAGTGTTCTAAGGAACGATATTCAAAATAACAGAAAGTAGGTAAGGTTCTGAATAATCTGCTGTATGGGAATGAAGTGCCCTTGTTTCGTACTTACCATACCACAAGTTACTTTAAACAAGGAACAGCTGAGTAACAACAATTTATTCATGAAAAGTTTCTCTCTCTAAAGCTATACTACATCTCTGATACAAACGTGTAAATATATTTAAAGTAAGCAGTCAAGAAAACTTTCAAGAAAACTAATGTTTTAAAATTCCAAAATTTCCTGCACTGATAACAGACATAAAGCCTGGGTTAGTTCTAATGTAAACATCATATTATCTTAGTTTACATTAGAGTGTTGCCTCAGGTGATGCCTAAAGATATAAATCTTAGCTGCTGATTAATGCAAAGATGTTATTTCACTGCCTAACCTGCTGAGTAGCTAGCTAGTGCACAGAATTGTAAAAAGATCACTTGAAGAAATGGGTTCTAAAAATGCTGTCAAACATGAGAATCATTAAATGAGGAATTTCATTTTTAAGTAAATACTGGTAATAGTTCTAGAACATTATTTCACAGTAGGCAATTACTGCATCAGATCAAGGGGGTAATTTAGGAGGGTTTTCTAAATTAGTTACAGTTGGGACAGCAATAAATGATTACAGAGATCTGCCAACAAGTTAAATCTTCACTATTGCTCAGGCAACTAAAATTCATTTTCAAAACAGCACCCATTATCAAAATAATGGATTAAAATTTTTTAAAATGTGGTAATTAAAAATTAAAGATCTTTATTTTTTAAAAAACTTAATTTTTAAATACTGTATTTACTACAGCAAATAGTTGTTCGTTTGCTTTTTCTACCATTTCATCAATTCTATATTATTTTCTAAAACAGAGATTTTCTTTTCACTTCCTAAAGTTTTGCATATATTTTGCCCTAAGGCAGAACTCTTAACGTGCTAAAAATACGTGCACATACCCCCATATGTTTTCTATCTAGGTCACACAAAGTTGGAGCATCTGGATGTGCCAAGTAAGAATCTGACTCTAGTCAGTATGATGACAGTGCAAAAACACCTCAGTAAAAAATATATTATTACATGCACACCAAGTAATTGGTTGACAATAGCCAAATATATCTTGCCACTCTTCCTACTTCATTGACATATACTATATGAAGGAAATGATCAGATGAGAATGCATTCAATATTAAATTAGTGAATCTCAATTGTGAAGGCAATTTGTGATAGCAGGAAAGAGGAGGTTGCACACAGATGATATAGAATTAACTAAAAAGTGCAGTGCTACTAAGACTGCCTGAACAAAGGTGACTCCTTCTAGAAGATGTAATAAAATATATATATTGGCCTAGAATGCAATCAAACCTTTCATACAAATTATATGCACAAATATACTAATAAGTTCACATCTGAATTTCTTTTAAAAAAACTTTACTTCCATTATAATATCATTACTATTATTAAAAGAATATCACATTCTATTAACATAAGCATTCATATGATTTGATTCTTGCTAAGCAGACTCAGACTTTTAAAAAGAATTCTATCTTGGTAAAAGTTATTCAGCACAATTCTGAATTTAATATCTCTTATCCCTACTTTTAATCAGCTTAAATATCTCTTATTTTATATTCATTTTTTGAAATAGAGTATACATAATTACTTTTCCTGAAGATTGCAAAGAAATTAGTAATAGTAACTTCACCTATGGGAGAGGAAACTTACAGGGACTAGGTAGGTAAGAGACAAAAATGAGAGTAATTTTTTTCACTCTACCTTTTCATACTTTTTGGTTTTTGACCCCATAAAGATATGATTTATATAAAAATTTAAAAACATAAAGTTAATTTTTACATAACTTTCAAAGGGAGACTGTAGATACTCTTTGTGGTCCTTAAAACAAGAAAGATTATTTCCAAGATTGGATTAACCTTGTCTTATCAGAAATGTTTTTCTTCTCTAGACCCTCTTCTCCATGCTCTGTGCAACTGCCTTGATTACTGAACCAGCTACTTGTATTACACAACCACTAAACATAATTTGGCCCACCCTCCAACTGCAATGAGAATTATCTTATTTTGTTAGTCTCCTAATGAAATGTTTGTTCACAACCTCCTTAGGGGCTTCCTTGGTTAATCTGAAACTGGCCCCTGTAGGTAGAAGGCAGAAGAGACCAAAGAAAAGAGGCCAACCACTCCAGACTGGTAGGTGGTGGTTTTAATAAGCAAGGGAACTTATGAGGCTTATGAGGTCTTGGCTGGCTGCAAGATAAGTAGATCTCTGCACCCACCCTCCTGAATTTTAAATGTCTATATAAGGCCTTAACTGGGTTGTCTCGCACAATGTCCAGATGGTCTCAACAACACTTTACTCTCTCAGGGCTATGTCCTTGGAACAGCTCCCACTGTGGGAATGGTAGACAGAGCAGGCACTGGGGCAGAGGCGGAGGAATGGGAGGGGTGCGCTGAGGAGCTACAAATTGCCCAGGGTCCAGCTCAAGGGTCAACCGGCGGTCACATCCTCTTAATTACCTCCTCCAACATGAAACTACTTATTTTATTTCCTTTGGCCACATGGCAAGAAGTCCACACTCCCATATAAGGTATACAAGGTCCTTTAGAATCTAGACCCAAGCACCTTTCCAGCCTCATTTTCTATTTTCCTACACCAGCTTTCCCTGACCTCTGAGGACTCTTTGGCTTTGTATGTGCTTTTGAATGTCTCTGCTCAACGTCCTTCTCAAAAACCACTTCTAGGGGCACCTGGGTGGCTCAGTCGTTAAGCGTCTGCCTTCGGCTCAGGTCACGATCCCAGGGTCCTGGGATCGAGCCCCGCATCGGGCTCCCTGCTCAGCGGGAAGCCTGCTTCTCCCTCTCCCACTCCCCCTGCTTGTGTTCCCTCTCTTAAAAAAAAATTAAAAAAAAAAAAACCAGTTCTAAGGCTACTTCCTCTGAAAATACCTTTTGAACCTGAGAAGCATTTAATAACTGCCTCCAGATTACTGTCTCAATACTGTTTACAGAAAACCCTTCAGATCAGCCTTTCTGATAAGCTCTTTCGTCTTGGAACTCCGAGGCAACCATTACTTTCACCCATATTTAACTTTACAGAAAAAGTTAAGTGCAAATCAAGCTGCTATTGCTTTATAACAACATCTCATTTCAGCTTTTCCTCTTTATTCTCACTGAATAGAACACCTTACCTATTAATTTTTTCATGAGATTTTTATTTTCCAAACTTGCTCATACTTCTAAATGAAGCTACCTCAACTATCTCTTCTGAAATGCAAATCCATCCCCCACATGGTTCTCTAGTTGTTCTCTTTTCAGATCAAGACCAGTAATGGATAGAAAATCCAGACAGAAGATTAATAAGGAAATAGAGGACTTGAACAATACTACAGACCAAACAGACCTAACAGACAAATACAGAACGATCCACCCAACAGCAGCAGAATACATATTCTTCTCAAACTCACACAGATCTTTCTCCAGGATAGACCAAGTGTTAAGACAAAACAAGTCTTAACAAATTTAAGCAGACTGAAACATACCAAGGAATTTTTTCTGACCACAATGGAATGAATCTAGAAATCAACAGGAAGTGGAAAATTCACAGTATGTAGAAATTAAATAACACACTCTTGAACAACCACTGAATCAAAGAAACAAAAAGAATATTAGAAAATACCTTGAGATAAAGGAAAACACAACATACCAAAACTTATGCGCTGTAGTACAAAAAGTAGTTTATCCATAGCAACAATGCCTACATTAAAAAAGAAAGATGTCAAGCAAACAACCTAACTATACATCTCAAGGAGCTAGAAAAACAACAAACTAAGGTTAAAGTTAGTAGAAGGAAGGAAATAAAGATTAGAGCAGAGCAGAAATAAATGAAACAGAAAATAGAAAAAGAGCAGAAAAAAAACAAAACTAAGACTTGGTTTTTTTGAAAAGAAACAAAATTGACAAACCTTTAGCTAGAATAAGAAAAAAAAAAAGACCCAAATAAAATTAAAAATGAAGTGATATTACAACTAATGCCACAGAAATAAAAAGAATCATGAGAGACTATATGAACAATTATATGCCAACAAACAGGATAACCGAGAGGGTTCAATTCCTAGAAATATACAACCTACCAAAACTCAATCATGAAGAAAGAAAAAGTCTGAACAGAATTACAACTAGTATAGAGACTGAATCAAAAATCAAAAACCTTTCAACAAAGAAAGCCTAGGACCAGATGGCTCACTGAGGAATTCTACCAAACATTTATTTAAGAATTAACACCGATCCTTCACAAACTCTTCCAAAAAACTGAAAGAAGAAAGACTTCAAAACTCATTTTATGAGGCCAGCATTACCCTGATACCAAAGCCAGACAAGAACACTGTGAGGAAAGAATACAGGCCAAATCCCTGATGCATATAGATACAAAAATCCTCAACAGAACACTAGAAACTGAATCCAACAACGTATTAAACAGATCATACACCAACAGGATTTATCTCTAGGGTGAAGGAATGGCTCAACATATGCATTTCAATTAATGTGATACACTATATTAACAAAATAAAGGATAAAAGTCACATGATTGTCTTAATGGGTGCAGAAAAAGCATTTGACAAAACTTAATACCCTTTCATGATTAAAAACTCAATAAAATATGAATAGAAGGAAAATAACTCAACACAATAAAAAGCCATCTTTTTGGCTTTTATCCCATTGCAACCATCAAAAAAAAAAAAAAACTGAAAAGCTTTTTTTAAAGAAAAAAGATCAAGAACAAGACATGGATGCCTATTCTTGCCACTTATATTCATCATAAAATTGAAAGTCCTAGCTAAAGCAATTAGGCAAGAGAAAGAAATAAAAGGCATCCAAATCAGAAAGGAAGAAGTAAAATTGTCCCTGTTTGTAGATGACATGATCATCTATATAGAAAACCCTGAAGACTCCATCAAAAAACCGTTAGAAATTCAGTAAAGTTGCAGGATACAAAATCAAGATACAAAAAACAGCTATGTTTCTATACACTAACAATGAGCTATCTGAAAAAAAAATTAGAAAAACAATCCCATTTACAATAGCACCAAAAAAGAATAAAATACTTAGCAATAAATTTAAAGAGGTGAAAGACTTGTACACTAAAAACTACAAAACACTGATGAAAGAAATCAAAGATGACAAATGAGAAGGCATCCTGTGTTCATAGATCAGAAGATTTAATATTGTTAAGATGTCCATATTAGCCAAAGCGATCTACAAATTCAATGCAATTCCTACCAAACATCCTAATGACATTCTTTGCAGAAATAGAAAAACACAATTCTAAAACTCATGGAAGGAGTTTTAGACCACAAATAGCCAAATCAATCCAGAGATAAAGAACAAAACTGGAGGCATCATACTTCCTAGTTTCAAAATATATTACAAAGTTACAGTAAGCAAAAACAGTATGGTACTGGCAAAAAGATAGATATAAAGGCCAATGGAAAAGAATAGAGAGCCCAGGAATAAATCCATGCATATATGGTCAACTGATGTCTGACAAGGGTGTCAAGAATACACAATGGGGAAAGAAGAGTCTCTGCAACCAACAGTGCTGGGAAAATGATATCCATATAAAAGAATGAAATTGGACCCTTATCTTACATCATACACAGAAATCAACTTAAAATGGATTAAAGACTTAAATACAAGACCTAAAATTGTAAAACTCCTAAAAGAGAAAAGCTTCATGACACTGATCTTGGCAATGATTTCTTTGATATTACACCAAAAGCACAAGCAATAAAAGAAAAATAGACAAAGGGACTACATCAAACTAAAATGCTTCCGCACAGCTAAGGAAGCTATCAACAGAATGAAAAGCCAACCCATGGGATGGCAGAAAACATGTGCAAAGCATATACCTGATGGTTAATTCCAAAGTATATAAGGCTTTCCTAAAACTATTAAAAACACTAGTAACACAAATAAAAAATGGGCTAAGAACTTGACAGACATTTCTCCAAAGAAGAAAATATAAATGGCTAACAGATATGTGAAAAAATGTTCAATTTCACTAATCATCAGGTAAACGCATATCAAAACCACACTAAAAATCACCTCACACCTGTCAGGATGGCTATTATCAAAAAAAGACAAGATAAATATTGGGGAAAACGTGGAGAAATTGGAGCCCTTGTATAGTATTTATGGGAATGCAAATACTATGAAAATAGTATGGAGGTACCTCAAAATATTAAAAATAGAGCTACCATATGATCTAGCAATCCAGCCTCATGCCAGAATATTTATTCAAAGGAACTGAAAGCAGGCTCTGAAAGAGATATTAATATTAGCACTCCCATGTTCATTGCACCCCTATTACAATAGCCAAGATGTGTGAACAACTTAAATGTCCACTGATGGATCAATTGTTAAAGAAATTGTAGTATATACATTTGACAGAATATGATTCAGCCTTAAAAAATAAATTCTACGATATATGACAACATGGATGACTCTTAAGGACATTATGCCAAGTAAAATAAGCCAGTCACAGAAAGACAAATATTACATGATTCCATTTATAGGAGGTATTTAAAATAATTAAATTCATAGAATCAAAAATTGGAATGGTAGTTATCCAGGGGATGGGGGAGGGGGAAATAGGGAGTTACTAATGAATGGGCATTAAATTTCAGTTAAGCACAATGAAGAAGTTCTAAAGATCTGTTGTATAACATTGTACCTCTAGTCAACAATACTGCACTGTACACTCAAAATTTTAAGAAGGTAGCTCTCATGTTAAGTGTTCTCAACAAAATGTTTAGAAAAGAAAGAAAAAGAAAGAAAGAAAGAAAGAAAGAGAAAAAGAGCAAATCCACAGATTCTGAGCTTCCAACACTCCCATCAGCTGGCTCCCTGGTACTTTCCTGATGGCATCTCTCTTCCCATGCATCCTATATTATTCAGATAAACGTCCCAATAATAACATTATTTTTCAAATTTTGTGCCTGCTTTTAAAAAACAAGCAGTAAGTTTTAAGGCTAACAAGTAATATCCAGCCTAGAAATGATTAGCTTTTCTTTCTTTCTTAACTGACTAGTTAACAAAACCTCTACTGATGAGGAAACAATAATTTCACTTTAAAACTTCACTTTTTGTTTGATTGTATTAGCTTTTTAGAGTGAAATCAAAATCATGTCAGAATAATACACATGAAGGTAACTACATTTTATTTAAAAGTGAAAGTCACCAGGGGGCGCCTGGATGGCTCAGTCGTTAAGCGTCTGCCTTTGGCTCAGGTCATGATCCCAGGGTCCTGGGATCGAGCCCTACATCGGGCTCCCTGCTCCGCGGGAAGCCTGCTTCTCCCTCTCCCACTCCCCCTGCTTGTGTTCCCTCTCTCACTGTGTCTCTGTCAAATAAATAAATAAAATTAAATTAAAAAAAAGTGAAAGTCACGGGGCACCTGGGTGGCTCAGCTGGTTAAGTGTCTGCTCAGGTCATGATCCCAGGCTCCCTGCTCCCTACATCAGGCTCCCTGCATCAGGCTCCCTGCTCAGTGGGGAGTCTGCTTCTCCCTCTCCCTCTGCCTCCCTGTCGCTCCCCCTGCTTGTGCGCTCTCTTCTCTCTCTCTGTCAAATAAATAAATAAAATCTTTAAAAAAATAAATAAATAAAAGTGCAAGTCAGATGCACCCATCCAGGGATAAAAAAGGGATGGTGCCTTACATTTTCCCAGGCATGTAAATTAAATAAATCAGGCATCCTCAAATCTTTTCTATTCATTTTCCACATGCAGTCAGCCAACCAGTCTCATTGATTCTTCCTCATAATAGCTAACAGAGACACCCTTTACTTTCTATGCCCAATGTATTTATCCTAATTCAGGCCCATAGTGCCTGGACTTTTGTTACAGCTTAAAGTTTTAACACTCACTGCTTAAAGCCTCCTATAATTCTTCCCTGCACACTACTGCCAAACTATTAGAGTTAACACCTTGACCAAGTCACTTCCCTACTCCCATTATTCTATTAAAAAAGAAAAAAAAAAAAAAGAAAGCAAAAAGGATTCAGCTGAGCATTCAAGACCCTTTATAATCTAGCCTCAAATTATCTTTCACTATCTTCCTCTACTCCTTTATACAAAATATCTGACTCACCTAAATTGACTTAATTGCCTCTAAATGTGCTCTGCACTTATCTACCTATACCTTTTATGTTCACACTATTTCTCTACCTAGAATGACCTTGATCCTTTTATCCACATTAACAAATTCTATAATATATTAGCAAATACCGTAATAGAATACCCCTATGACTCACCCACCCTGGGGTGGGGGTGTCCTAGGTGAGATCACTTTTACAGGTTGTGTGTCTACTCTACTGAATCAATAACACTTACCTTTGCCTAGTGACCAAAGTCAGCTCTCCCTCTTCTTTTTTTTTTTATTTTTTTACAATTTTTTTTTTTTAAGATTTTATTTATTTGAGAGAGAGAGAATGAGAGAGAGCGAGTACATGAGAGGGGGGAGGGTCAGAGGGAGAAGCAGACTCCCTGCCGAGCAGGGAGCCCGATGCGGGACTCGATCCAGGGACTCCAGGATCATGACCTGAGCCGAAGGCAGTCGCTTAACCAACTGAGCCACCCAGGCGCCCAGCTCTCCCTCTTCTGAGACTTTCTAGAAGTACCCAGAAGGAAAGTGTCTCAGGTCTAAGAGCTGATATTTGCTATTTTGCCACTTCTCTGTTCCAGCTGCTGTCTTTAACCCCTAGTGACCATATCTGCCAATATCTTAAGGGCTTAAATACCTATGTTCACGATCTAGAATGCACTAGGGCTACCCATGTGATGGAGCACTCCTGTCCTCCATGCTCCAAACCCTTGACTGCATTCATATACCACGTATTTTTTGAGCACCTATATGAAAGACTACTATAGGCTCTAGGAATACAGCAGTGAAACAATAGTAAAACACCTTTACCCTCATGGAAATTATATTCTAGAGAAAACAAAGACAGTAAATCAAGATAAGTATAGAATATAGCATATTAGATGGTGATGAGTTTTTTTGTTTGTTTTTTTTTTTTAAAGATTTTGTTTATTTATTTATTTGACAGAGAGAGAGAAACAGCATGAGAGGGGATAGGGTCAGAGGGAGAAGCAGGCTCCCCACTGAGCCGGGAGCCCGATGTGGGACTCGATCCCAGGACACTGGGATCACGACCTGAGCCGAAGGCAGCCGCTCAACCAACTGAGCCACCCAGGCGCCCTAGATGGTGATGAGTTTTAAGAAGAAAAATACAGCAGGAAAATGTCTGTGAGGTAAGGGAAATGGTTGCAATTTTAGGGGGGCTAAAGAAAGCCTGAGAAGTTTTAAAAGACAGATATACAGAAAAGTGTTCTAGGCAAAGAAACTATAAATACAAAGGTCCTGAGTTGAAAGTATGACTGGCAAGGTCAAGGAAAAACAAGGAGGCTAGCTCAGCTGAAGCAAAGTGAGTGAGAGGAAAGAAAGAAATGAGATAAGACATAATGATGGATCAGATCATCTACAACAGGGATAAGCAAACTACAGCCCAAGGACTGAACTGCCTTTAAATTTTTTTTTGAAGTTTTACTGTCTGTGGTTGCTTTCTTGCTACAACAGCAGAGCTGAATAGTTGTAAAAGACTGTATCGCCCATAAACCCCAAAATATTTATTATATGGCTCTTTATAAAAAAAGTTTACTGACCCTGATGCAGAATTCATAGGCCATTTATAAAGGCTTTGATGTTACTGAGACAGAAACTCATTAAAGAGGAGTTGCATGATCTGACTTACATTTTTACAGGGTCACTCTTGCTGTTGGGATGGAAATAGACTGAAGACAGCAAGGAAGGAAATGGGGAGATCCAATTAGGATGCTATTACAAAAACCCAGGTGAGAGATGATGGTAGCTTGGACCACAGCGATAATCACAGACATAGTGCAATCTAGTTAGATTTTACATATATTTTGAAGGTAGACCTACAGAATTTACTCTGTGGCAAATGCTAATAAGTAAGATAAGGAGTGAGAAGTGACCACTGATTTAGCAATCCGGAGGTCAACGGCGACCCTGACAAGAACAGTTTTGGGAGAGTGGTAGAGGAAGCCTGAGAGAAAGTGGGTTCAAGAGAGAATGGGAGGACAATAATTGGAGACAATGAATAAAGACAACTATTTTCAGGAAGTTTTGCCCAAGTGAAGGAATCGGCTTTTCCTAGGAACATGGGGAGTACCTCCATAGTGACAAAGGGAAGGCTGAATATATGAGCACAACTGCAGATAGGTGGGTGGTTTGTGGAAGTTCTTTTTATTGTCTCAATTTTCTCACTCAAATAGGATGCAAGATCAGATGACAGTGAAGACAGAGAAGAAGGTGTTGCCTGTCTGAGGAGAGAAAAGATGAAATAGCCATTTGGGACCTTGCCATTCAATGTGTGGTGCACAAACCAGCAGCAACCACATTACTTGGAGACTTGTTGGAAATGTAGAATCTCAGGTTCTCCCTAACCTACTGAGTAAGAATCTGCATTTTAATAAGATCCCAAGTTATCTGCATGCACATTAGTCTGTTTAAAGCACTGATGTAAGAGACCAGGAGAGAAAATGCACTAGAGAAACACAGTATAACTACCAGGCAGGAATTTAAAGTGGTACTACTTAGGATGGGTTTGTGTTTTCTTCCAGCACATCCAGCTTGGTTCAGGCACCAAGAAGACAAGATGGCTTTAACCAGGATTTGGTTAGTCAAACAAGTACAGTTCAGTGAGAGAAAAGCAATGATAATTAGAGACCTTGTAATTTAAGAAGAGAACTGAAGACATCACAGATAAGAAACAGTTAAAAGACAATAGGATCAATGGATCACAGGTCCAATAGAGTCTGAAGACTGTTGGCAGGAGTACACTGGAGAGACAGAGGGTGATGATCAGAGAGTGAAATACTTAACACAAATCATGGAGGAGGTGAAGTTTTTGGCCATGACAAGGTCTATGGTATAGTCACTGCAATTAATGGTTGACGCAGAGTGGAGGGGAAAAAAAAAAAAATACTGGAGAAAAGGTACAAGATTTGAGAAGCTAGAGATTTTGGGTTGGAGAGGAAAAGGAATGGTCTGGAAGTTGCAATGAGGCATAATGAGGTGAGGAACAGATGAGAGAAATCAGTCACCATTTGAAAGGGCTGCAGAAGATACAGTGTTCTCAGGGAAAGCCAGATTTCAGAGCAAGAAGATCAAAGAAAAGGCTAAGGACACAGGGATTTTACTCATGACTAATCATGAAATGGGGCATTTCAGGACATGGGGATGTGTTAGAGACAGTTAGAGAAAGCAATGATTTGTATGAGAAAAAGAGTCCAGGGCACCTGGGTGGCTCAGTTGGTTAAGCATTTGCCTTCAGCTCACTTAGGTCCTCATCCCAGAGTTCTGGGATCAAGCCCTACGTCAGGCTCCCTGCTCAGGGGGAGTCTGCTTCTGTCTATGCCTCTGCGCCCCCGCCCCCACTCATGCTCTCGCTCTCTCTTTCAAATACATAAATAAAATCTTAAGAAGGGTCCAGGTAATAAGGGATGAGTTGAGAGACTCAGGCTTCTTGGGTTGATTGACATAAATGAGAATAAAAACATGATGAGATTATAGAGCTGGTAGTCCCAAAGCACTTTGTAGTTTCCAGACTCTGACTTTTAAGGGAAAGGGTAGAGAGGTCTTGCCAGGATTGAGAGTTCTGGGAATCCCATCTGATACCTGCAGACAAAAGCATGGAGGAGACAGGGATGATTTTGTTCTCAGAAGTGAAGATTCCCTAATGGTAACAACCAATGGTCATCTACACCCCATTGCTCTGGGCTCTCACCTGGCTCCTATCAATAAAAACCTAAGGAGAAGTTCTCATTTTTGCATAGTAGATATCTTCCCTCACTCATAGGAATTTTTTTCAGAGATTCTGCTGAGCCTCTCTTCCCTTACCACCTATATTTAGTACAGAATTGAATCCCAACTATAAAGAACATTTAAGCTTACTTCCGTGAAGCTCTCAGGCCTTAGGCAAGTTCTCTAAACATTTTGTGACGGGTAAAGTGATGTTTTATCTGTTCCAAGCAAGAGAGAACTTGTGTTTATGGGGGTCAAACGTATCTCCACACACACATCTACCCCAGCCAAGACCTTTGTTAAACATCCACACAAAGATACAGATCAAAACACATCCACCATGAAGTCTTCCTTGACAATTCTAGCCTGAAGTAATCTTTCCCTTCTCCTACTTTTCATAGTATTTATCAATATCATTCAATAATCAACAGGTTTTCATTATTCTTTTCATCTGTTTAAATGTTCATACACTTTCACATTTCCCTCACTTATACTGTAAGCTCCTATCACATAATTATTCCACAGGCCATCACATAATTATTCCATAGCACCTACTCAAAGCTCTGTATTTAGTAGTTGTGGAAAAGCTACAGCAAAGGAGAATGAACGTTACAATAAAGTCTAAGAGATCTGAACTTTAGCTCATCTTACGCTACATTAAACATTTAAGACTCCGGATCACATGAAGATAAAATGGGAAGGGATTACAATAAAAAATACTCTACTTGCTGAAAGGTTTGGGACAGAACAAAAAAAGATTTTCAGTTGTCTTTTCCAGATGTAAAGATCTAGGAATCTAGGAGGTATAAATTCTTATTATTTTGTGATTTGATATATGAGTCACCTCTTTAGAACTTCTAGTGGTGGAAATGTGAAACTCCCAATTTTGTCAGAAAGAAATGGAAGTGCTCAAGATACATGCAGACCTCCTTAAATATCAAAGAGTTTTAGGGGCACCTGGGTGGCTCAGTTGGTAGAGCATGCAACTTTCCATCTGGGGTTGTAAGTTTGAGCCCTATGTTGCTTGTACAGATTACTTAAAAAATAAAATCTTAAAAAAAATCAGAGTTTTAGAGTTGAAAAGGGCCTCAGAAATCAACTTTTACAGGCCTAGGCTCAAAAAAGCTAGATTTGTGCAGAATTCTCTGGATATTACTGATTCGAAGAGAAATCTACTGTGTTAAAGTAGAGAAATATATTACGATAAATAGTAAATATATAAAATACCTTTGGTTAGAGGATCTGTAAAGGAATAATTATATACATAGTTCCATTTAACTAAGTTAATGGAAACAAAATATATTAAATTGATGGCTCTTAAAGACTATGTCCCTGTCAACTGTTTCCCCCACTGTCCCATCCATGCAGTCTTTATATATTTCCTGACTAGAAACAGACTAGAATAGTATGTATCAATACAAGTGGGAACATACTCTGTAAAAATGTAAGAGGTCATTGGAGAATCCAAAAGGATGAATCCTCAAAAAAAGGATTAATTTTATATAATATGAGGAAGGTCTGAAAGAAGCCAGAGTGTTCAAAACCTGGAGCTTTATAAATGTATGTGATTTTGAGTTTAGCACCATCTATTTCATTTAGTATTTTACTCTGCACTATGTTGTGAGTATTAAGGGGAATATGAGTAAGATGCAGCTCTTCCCCCCACAAGAGTCTACTGAGAAGGGGAGACAGGATGCAAATCACTGCCAACAAAGCAAAAATGACATAACAGAAATATGCAAATAATGTTACAGAAGAAGATGAAGAATAACTATGTCTTCTTGCTGGGGATGGATGGGGAAGAATTCAGAGATTCCTTCAACAGTATGGATAAACATCAAAATCAAAATAAACTACAGTAAAATGTGACTTATATAGGTCTCTCATCTTTTCTATATAATAGTTCACAGAAATTAGATGAAAAGTTAAAGAAATAAATATAAGAAAGAAGAAAACATGAGAACCATTTAAAAAATTTAGTTATTATTAATTTGCAAGTAGCAAAAACAACAAAAAAAACCCCCAAATCCCAACCAACCAACCAGTGAAGATTGATAATCAGCCTCAAGCTAACCTTAAAACTGTATTTGAATGGACCTCCACCTTTGTTAATTAAAAAAACAGAACAAAACAAAACGAAACCCAAACAAAACTTTCAAGGTTGGAACTGGAAGAATAATTTCTTCATAAGAAAAGGGCTTTGAACCATAGTCCTGAACTGGAATTTCTTGTTGACTATACTGCTTCCATAACCTTGCTTGGGATGTGGGAGGGGGTTAACCCTTTAACACTGGTCCAACTGTGGACTTTTTCTTGATTCCTCATATGGCACAGCTGAAACAAAACTGAGACATTTAACAATATTTGAGTAAAAGGCTAAAAGATGCAAAAAAGAATAAAATAAAGAATAAAATAAAATAAAAATAAAAGATGCAAAAATAAAATAAAATAAAATACCACTTTTTTATTTTTAGTTTATAATCAAATAAACATGTCCCTTTTTTATCATTCTTGGTCACTTGCTTCCTCCCAAATCTTCAGCCACCACCTCAAAAGAGTCTCTCTCCCTCTTAGAGACCCAGAGAACTATGTGTCAAAAGAGAGAGCCACTACACTCACTACCAAATCTCCAAGGCCACTTTCCTGGGTCTCTGTTCCCTGCTAAGGTCCTGCCTCTTCCCAGAGTGACTGATGCCAGAGATATTAAACTTTTTGAAGCTGTGTCATCATTCTTCCAGACCTCAAAAATAAATAAACTGATCCCAATAAGACTTAACACTCATGTGACATGGAGGTGGGGCAGGTAGGTGGGAAATCACTCCTTAAATTACTTCTCTCTTATAACAGTAAAAACCCTGTATCAGTGATAATCCAATTCAGCTTTTGTAATACAGTGGGCTTCTAATTATCAAGACAAAATTCAATTCAAAACAATTTTTAAAACCATGAATAGTATTTTAGGCAGAAGAAAATATTCACAAAAATCAACAAGTATGAAGTATGACAGTATCCCTTATTTGAAATCACAATTTAATATAATGCTCTGAACTAGTTGTCTACAAAACTATTCATGCACATATGAAAGAGCTAGAATACTAAATTAGTTTCAGACATTATCACATTGAGAAAAACTTTTAATTCTAGGAAATAACTACTTTATAAATGAAAATATACACAGCAGGACCCCACAGGAATTCAGTTATTACAACAAAAGCTGAATACTACAGTGCTTTTTAAGGAATGGCTCTAGCAATTTCTCCAAATAATATCTACTTTAAATAAAGTCACTGAATGCACTTGTAAATTATTTCCCTTTGGCTGTCTCATTATTCAATATGCTTTCAAGGAACATGGTGATGAAAGAAGAAAAATACCTCTTTCTAACATAACCATACTGGCAAGAACATCAATATTATCAGTATTCAAAGAATGTTTTGGCAGGTTAAACCTTCATAAAAAGAAGGAACACTATCTAATCCAAGATGTCAAAATAGCAATAGTACTTCTCATATTATGTGCAATATGATTGTTTCTAAAGAAGAAAAAAACTTCAAAAAAAGATGTCAATATCGTCATGTGTAAATTTTAGGCAAAGGCAAAATATTCTTCAGAAAAGCACATAAAGAATGATAAACATGTTTAAAAGAAAAAGGCTAAGAGCACAGCAGGTCTCAATGTTCAAAGAGATTTATGACGTGCCACTGCTATTCTGGGAGGTTTAACAATATATTTCAACATTTGAGGCAGAACAGTACTATTAAGAAACAGAAGTGGATCAATAATTAGTACTAAGAGAAGAAGGCTTGCATAAGTGCATAAACAGTTTGCTTATTCTAATTCAGTCCTTGATTTCCTTGTGTAATAATAGCTAATACTTAATTTTACTTTAAGATTTTTGATAATCTTACATTATTTTCATGGTATAATACTCTCAGCATACTCTTTAGGATTTGAATTGCATCTGAAATTACTGAAGGACATCAAGGGACTAGTGTTTGTTCAATATCAGTTCAGATATGCTGTCTTCCAAAAATAATAAAATGCAGCATTTCATAATATACTACTTTCCATTCTCAGAAGATAATGCATGCATTGATGATCTTATAGTGGTTGGGAAAATTTATATAAACTTCTCCAAAACTTAGAAAATATGTATTTGACTTTAAATACTCATTTCCATTACATGAAGCAGAAATCTTGGTTTAATCTAGTATTACTTTCTCATGCTTAAAACTTTTCTCTTTATAATTGCTTTTCTTTTAAAAATATGTAGTTCCTATCATCATATTTTACCTTTTTCCATATGTCTTCCCTTCCTGATCACTGATTCTTCTGTCCTTGATCTTTTTTTAACCTGGGTACATTTAACTTTTAATTGCTAAATGTCCTTTGGATCAAGAGGTCATGGGGTTATTTATACTAGCAGGATGAGCTCCATCTATCAACATCCTGAGGAATCATAGCATGGTAGAGGTGGAAGAGATCTCAAGGTATCATGTGGTTGAGCTCTATGGCAGCAGGAACAGGTGGCTGACTAATCTTAATATTCTTCTTTTTTGATTTTTTAAGATGATCAGAGATTTTGATCATAAATATTCTATCACAGCTGGCTTAATAGAGAATCTTCTTAATAACAAGTAAACAGACATAGAGTAGAAAGAAAACTGGATGAAAAAAGGGTTCTGACCTCAGTACTATTAATTACTGTAAAATATAAAACAATTTATTTGATTACTCTGAGCATCAGGTTCCTCATACAAATAGAGATAATGCTACCTAACTTACAAAGTTATTATAAGTGTTCTGAAACCTGGAACAGAACTATAAATATAATATAGTATTAAAATGGGAACACAAGACAGTAGGGTGTAAAGAGCCTGCACTCTGTAGGCACGTTAAGTTTCCAATCCCATCTCAACAATTCAGTAGCTGTGCGATACAAAGTTTTAAACCTCTCTGAGTTCAGTTTAGAGGACAATGGTAAATTAATATGTCTACCTCATTTAGTTGTTGCTGTGGATTATAGGAGTTTAATGGACCGGATATGATGTAGCATTGCACAGACCCTCAATAAATGTTAACTATCAACTCCCCATGAGGTTTCCAGACTTCTGCTGTGTGGTCCTACTCTCATTAAATATTTCAAGTGCACATGTGGAACTTTATGAAAAACGGAATAATCACAAAATACATAAACTTTTCTTTCCAACCAAGATTCATTAAGAAACAAGAATTTCTTAATCAGCCTCGCTTTGAAAAATGGAAAGAAATGAGGTAGAGCTTCCTTAAAAAAACAAAAAAACTCTTCCAAAGAAAAAACAGTTTGTAATAGAAAGTGAAAAACATCACTAAATTGTGAACTCCTTAAAGGAGAACATGTCTTACTCATCTTCATATTTAGGAAGCACTCAAACATTTCTTGGATGTCTACTTGAAGAATCACTGATGTCAGAAATTAAGAAATGAAAGGTTCAGATTTCATTTAGATATCAGATAAGAAAGTAAAGATGATCTTTATATAATAAAGATAAAACAAGAAATGTGGACAAATTTTTGCAAGAAGACTGTACATATCTGATTTAGATAAAATACATTTATAATAATATTACATACCAAAAAATCTTACGGAAGCATAATAATGGGAACGCCTGGGTGGCTCAGTCAGTTAAGCGCCTGCCTTCGGCTCGGGTCATGATCCCAGAGTCCTGGGATCAAGTCCCACATCGGGCTCCTTGCTCAGCGGGGAGCCTGCTTCTCCCCTGCCTGCCACTCCCCCTGCTTGCTCAGTCTCTGACAAATAAATAAAATCTTAAAAAAAAAAAGAAACAGAAGCATAATAACGCTTACCTTGTTATGTATAAAAACAATCCTTAAGTCAGGTTTAAGTATACCATAGCTTATGAGGAGATCCTGGACCTTTTTTATTTCATCTTTACGTTTTTTAGCAGTTGAGTAGAACTGCTTTCTTACAGGTAGATTCTTAAACAATCTTAAAGCAGTTACAGTTGTACCTGTTGGCAGATTAAGAGGAAAGCACATTTAGATGTGAAAAGAACTTCACAGATCTTCAAATCTATATACACCAGTATTTAACCCCTTCTATCACTTGTGTCTATTTTCTCTTTTTTAGGTCTCATAAAGCATTTGTTTTGCAAGAAAGTATTTCTGAAACTGTTGTTTATTCCTGCAATCAACACATGAATTACCAATTAATACACAAAATTTCCTGTCCAAAAAGGATCTGGGGAAGCCATTAATTATAAGCCACAACCTGTTTTCAGAGATGTCAAAATGTGACAAAACATGCATCTCAGAATTGACTAAGATATATTATCTGAGACCTACAGTATTCAAGTTAGATATAAATGCTTATTCAATATCACCATATGGATGTCCCAAAGCCACTTCAAACCACCACACCCAGACCTGAACTCATTATTTTCCTCCTTGAGTCTGATACTTATACCTATTCTTTCTCATATAACACTGACATCAACAGTTTCCAAAGGCATATATTCTAGCTTTAACTGATTCTTCCCTCTACCTCTTACTGTATAAGCCTTCTAGGCCTATCTGTTCTATTCTAAAAATCTCAAATTTATGTCAAGTCCCTTTCCTTCCTTCAAAACTCAGTTCAAGATGACACTTCTTATAATAAAATACAATTCACGGTATTATAATGTTCTGCTGGTTAATTTTGTAAATAACATGATTATTTGCCCTCTACCTAATAGGTTTCAGTGGCTCACTGTTGGCTATAAGAAAAGGTATAAACTTTTACTTTCAGTTCTAGAACTTTCATTTGGTTCTTTTTTAGAGTTCCATTTCTCTGCTGAAATTCTCAACCTTTTTACCAATTTTGACCATCTTTTCCTCTAAATTCTTTAACATAGTTGTTTTAAGTTCTTGTCTGCTAATTCATACATCTAGGTCATGTTTGTATTTGCTTATATTAACTATTTTTTTCTCTTGATTATAGATTCCATTTTCTTTGTTTCTCAGTATTTTTGTTTTTGCCAGACCTTGTGTACAAAAGAAAAATAAATACTGAAGTAGATAATATTTTCCCCCAGAGAAGGCACTTCATTTCTTCTGTCAAGCAGCTAGAGTGACGAGAGGATCTCTTCAATATAATTAGGAATGTATCTGGGTTGGAGCTGAGCTGTCCCTTTATTTAGCTCCAGTTCACTTCCAGTTTCAAATGTCTTAAGGATGGAATCAGGTCTTTTCCTCTAGCAAGGCTTTGGGATCCAAGCACTGCAAGTTTAAGATCTTTGTCCCTCTATCTCAGTCCCAATTTTCTTTATCACTGCTTACTCAGCAAAAGTCCTGATGAGATTTGGCATCTGGGAGGAAACCAGCTCTGTGTTTGAGGATCCCATCCTCCAATCTGTCATGTCAGCTCACATGTGGCTGTTAAAAGTTCAGCTGGTTTCTTCAAGGTCCATAAAAGATCCTTTATCCACAACAGAGACCACCTATGCCTTCAGACTCAGTTAATGCTCCCAGGGATGCAAGTAGCCACCAGTCTCTTCTTGTCTAGGAAGGGGTTATCTTTCTCTTGAACTTAGTTCATTTAACTTCCTTCCCCACTCCCCCAAGTTTTCATTTAAATTCCAGTTAGTTAACATACAGTGTAATATTAGTTTCAGGTGTAAGATTTAGTGATTCATCACAACACATGCCCTCTTTAATAGCCATCATGCATTTAACCCAACCACCTACCCACCTCCCCTCCAGCAACCCTCAGTTTGTTTTGTACCAGCAACCTCAGTTTGTTTTGTATAGCTAAGAATCTGTTTTATGGTTTGCCTCTCTTTTTTCCCATGTTCATCTGTTTTGTTTCTTAAATTCCACATATGAATGAAATCATATGGTATTTGTCTACTTTGTAACGTAGTTCTTCAATGGGTTTAAAAAAAAAATTCAAGTTTTTAAAAGTATGTGCTCTTTCCCTTCGCCATTCCTCTCTTGCTGCAAGGTTAAACGCCCACCCATTCTTACCTACCATCTTCAAACTCAAATGAAAACTTTTCTGAAGAACTCCCTAACCTTCCTCTAGGCAACTGATGGCTTCTATTTGCTGTCATTATTTAGTTAGTCATCTGTGTTCTCCACTACTCTGTGAGTTCCTTTAACTCATTTGTGTTCTCCACTGGCTGTGACAAATATAATGGCATAAATAGTGGCTGTGGACAGATGGTGAGAAGGAAGGCAGGCAAAAATCAATAAAGCAAAATATAAATGTATTTATGAAAAGAAAAGATACCTCTTGGTTTTTAAAATGAAAGATCACACTATAATCTATATATTGATAAACTATTGCTTCAGCAGCTAAAAATGTTCTCTTAGAGCAATTGAGAATTACCAATAAGCCAAGATTATATATGTTTGAATAAAACTTAACGATGGAAAACTTTGCTGATTCTAAATGAAATGTGTATCCTTAAAAAAAGTACCAAGTAATACTGGCCAATAGGGAGGAGGCCCTAGTATACTATCATATTTTACAAGAGAACTGCTCACCTCTCTAACTTTAGCACATTCTACAAACACCAGAATTAAATTGCAGTCCTATAGTATGGCTCCCTGTTATATTTTTACATGACCCTATGTTATGCCATTTATAAAGGCAGCTATTTATATTCCTAATGTAAAGATGTATGGTTGCTTGAATATATCAAACTTTTCTTAAACTATTTAATGATAAAAACTGCACTCTCCAGATGAAAAAAATCTTTCAATACATGCACAATCATACCCAGCAGGGATTTACAAAGAACACGATGCTCTACTCCAATAACAGGGTAAGGAAAGGAACTACCCTGATTACTTTAAATATACTACTTTTGATATCTGAGAAATTCCTAAGGCAGAAGTACTAGGAGGTGTTAAAAGAACTTGTCCAGGAGGGTAAATCAGTTTAGAAAGCTTATACTGATTAGGGTAAAGGAAATAGAAGTGATGACAGAAAAAAGATAGGATTAAAACAAATAATTTAGTAAGTTATTGGTCAAATAATTTAAAAGCTGGTGACTTATTTTTACATTTGTTAATTTTTAAAATGTCTTAAAATAGAAGTGAACAGAAGGGTAATTTAAAATGACATATTATTAAGCACATATATCATTTAAAATAGCTACATTAACCCATAAAACAAATACCTACACCCAGAAAAACCAGAACCGGAATCTCCAGTCAACTATTTTTAAACACTTTAAATATGTTTTTTTTAAAGGGGTAACAAATTTTCCAATGCCTAAAAAAGATTTTGTTGTAAGCTGTCCCTGCATCTACAGTTAGGCTGTCTATAGGTGTCATCATCCGATCTATCAGATGACATGAGGAGTAACTGCTAAGCAAGGATGTTCACACCACCACTGCAGAAATTAATCTACAAGAACCCTAAATGAAGAACCCTTACATAGAAAATATTTAAATGGAAGTTGAATGACAGCTGTTGGTGAAATGCGAGTCTGTGATTCAATCACTCAAAAACTATCAGCCCTGGGCAATATAAATGTAAAAGGCTTTTGAAAGTATTTCCAGATTTCTATAAAATGTCCATCTATAGCAATTTGAAACTAAGAGCTTTATTCTTTGTTGCTTTCCTAGCCAATCAACTATAATTAGGAGATAAAAATGAATCACGAAAGGCAATTACTAGTTTCACAACTAATGACCTTCCAAGTGTATTGTTTCTTAAGAGGAATATGCAAAATAAGGCTCATTTGACTGCAGAAATTCCTTAATATGCATACCTAGTCTCAGTGAAAGTAGAAGACTTAGTCACCAAAAAAAAAAATCAACCAGCAAATGGGCAAAGATCAGAGGGATTCCATATTTAAGTATTGCTATTTCATAGTTCCCACAGAGATGAACATAGGAAAGTATGAGAAGAATGAGTGATGCAGAGCAACAGGCCATCCAGATTAGACTGGCTACTACTAAGATAAAAATAAATACATTTAAGTTTTAAAAGGTGATTAGATTACTTCAAAGTACTCTACGGATAGCCACCCAAATAGCTCCTAATGGTTTCTTAATTTGAACTCCTAAAAATTGGAGTCAGAGCATTTCTAGAAAGGGACCATACTAAAAAAAAATGCCTTCTCTTTCCTAACCTTCAATACATAAAAAGAATCACAGTCTATTATTTTAATTCAAATATGTACAATATTATTATACATCAAATTAAACAGCTACTAGACTTAAGCTCATTTTAATTAACTGAATAAATGAGAAAAGAGTGTATTTTCTTAAGAGTTCTTACTAACTCTTTTGTGTGGATATAAAAATATTACTCTTAATAAGCAGGAATAATCAGTAACTAATTTGAAGATTTATAAAATAATAGAAAAAGTGAATTTGGTATCAGTATTAAGATATAAGAAAATATATATTTTTTAAAGATTTTGTTTATCTGAGAGAGAGAGAAAGCATGCGGGGGTTGGGGCAGAGGGAGAGGGAGAAGCAGGCTCCCTGCTGAGCAGGGATCCCGGATGCGGGCTCCATCCCAGGACCCCGAGATCATGACCTGAGCTGAAGGCAGATGCTTAACCAACTGAGCAACCCAGGAGCCCCACAAGAAAATATATTTCAATGAAAAAAGATGGTAATCATTAAAAAAATAAATCCAATAATTTAATATTAAAATTGAAAGAAAAAAGCTACAGAAAAAATATAGTACTTTAATAAATTACAAGGGACATGAAATTAAAAAAATGAATTTATGATACAAATTGGAAGAGAAAAATGAATTTATGATACAAATTTTATTGCAAACAGCAATAAAAAAACCCAGGGACTTTCAGATCAAATAATTCTTTTGAACATGACTCTAAAGAGTTCATATCTTCAACATTTTCTCAACTTTAAACATTCCATTACCAGAAGTTAGCAATATGAAAAAAATTAAGGGAGATACATGAAACTCAAGCCTGAAGAGATTTTCTTTTTCCTTATAAGTAAATAGTAAAGGAACTTAAAAACATAAGATGTCAATTAAAATGTAATAAAATTACAGAAGTGTATAAAACACTAAGAAATGTATTACAAATAGCAACAATAATTAATACATTTATTTGCTTCCAATAATACAGAAAGAGAAGGTAGGTAAGGGTATTAGATGAAACAACATTAGCAATGGGTGGACAACTGATAAAACTGAACAATGGGTACACTATTCTATTTACTTGCACATACATTTGAAGTTTTCCATAAATAAATATATTTTAATTATTTATATAATCATAGTATCTTGATGGTATTGTTTATTACCATGATTACCAAATCAATCATGTTTTAGGCATTTCAATAAAATATCATCCTCCACATACAAAGAAAACACTAGTGATCCAACAATAGTAAAACTGTTCTCACAGTTTTACAGAAGGGTGACTAATCCATATTTTTGTCCTAAGGCTTTTTACACAGTTCCTCTTGAGAACCACTCCAAGTATTTAAGAGATTGGTGACTAAAGTAAGGGTTGAATATATTCACTTGGAAGTAAACTAGCCTTTATCAAGACCAAACCTGAAGCAGCACATTTGAATTTAAGGAGTAACAATGTTTTAAAAAAAAGACAGGAAAGGCAAAGATACAAAGCTACTCTCTTACCTTGACCAAGATGTGAAGGTTTTTGAGAAATTATGTGGCCGCTGCCATCTAAAACATACTGGGTGCTAAAATGATCAGAAGCTGTCCTTGTAGTAATTAAAACCTGGAATATAAAAAAAAAAACAAATACTAATAAAATTATTATTTTAGATACTGCAGTGGACTCATTATCAAATTAGATTTAAAATAATTATACATTTACTTAAAACTGAAAAAAAAGTTTTACTTGTTAAGCTCTTATGACCACTTCTCTTGTAATATTCCCTTAGAGTTATAATAATAATAGGCCACCGTATATTTTTTTAGGGGGCAAATTACTGATCTTTATTTTGAGTATTTAACTTTAATTAAAATGCTCATACACAAACCAGTGTATCTGAAATGGCTATTTGTGTTGTGTAACTTACATCTGTAAAATCAAATATTTTGATTGCATTAGGGAAACTTGCTTTTTAAAAGACAATTCCCATAAATTTGTTGGTAACATGAAAAATCCTTTTGTAAAATGATCATTCCCTCCTTTTTTATATTCTGTATAAAACTACACTTCTGTCTTTCAAGCTAATGGTTCAAAAGAATAAAAAATATAAATCATACACATATATATTTATGGACAATTTTTTTCTTAAAACAAAACTTTGAACTATTTAAATGTAAATTTTCTATTAATTGAAAAACACTTTAGCATTAAGGCATGTATGTATAAGAAAGGATTTCACTGACCATGAAAATATTTCCTAAAAGATGTTAGGGACAGAAGTAAAAGTTTAAGAATGTCTGCATTCAGGGTGCCTGGGTGGCTCAGTTGGTTAAGTGTCTGCCTTCAGCTCAGGTCTGATCCTGGGGTCCAGATTTCTAGCCCAGCGGCAGGCTTCCTGCTCAGCGGGGAGTTTGATTGTCCCTCTTCCTCAGACCCTCCCCCTGGCTAGTGCTCTTTCTTGGTATCTCTCTCTCTCAAATAAATCAATCTTTTTTAAAAAATAAGAATGTCCGAATTCTTGGGGCACCTGGGTGGCTCAGTCGTTAAGTGTCTGCCTTCGGCTCAGGTCATGATCCCAGGGTCCTGGGATCGAGCCCCACATCGGGCTCCCTGCTCCGCGGCAAGCCTGCTTCTCCCTCTCCCACTCCCCCTGCTTGTGTTCCCTCTCTCGCTGTGTCTCTCTCTGTCAAATAAATAAATAAATAAATAAAATCTTTAAAAAAAAAGAATGTCTGCATTCTTCTGAGCTACCCTCACCATCAGCTTTTTGTTTACCTATTTTTTGAGATGAGTGGCAGTCTAACAATAGTAAACCATTCCACTGTCAGAAAATATCATAGGTGGGGAGTGGGGATGTTCTAGGAAAGCACAGTGGATTCAGAAAAGGGTAGCCTTCTCACGCATTTTGTGAGCAATGATGATGCAAAATTGGAGCAATCTTTCTTGGCCATTCTTGGACTCAGCGGAGCTGACTGTAATTTAGGAAGAAGCCACAAAGACCCAGCTCCACTGCTGGAACTCATCTAGATCCAGTTGGATCTACACTGGATTTGATGGTTCTGCCACCCAGTTCTAACCACGCACTGATTTACAATAGGCCATGTGGCTATAGAACATGTGGCTACCATGCAGGAAATAGCAAAGTTACCCCAAAAATGGCTTCTCTAGCTCACAATACTAGTAGAATCTATTAGATTCCCTCTGAGGTTAATGTCCATCAAATCCTTACCAGGGGCATTGCCTCAAGCTGCCATTTCTATAACTGTTCTTCAAAAAAGCTGCACCTAACACAGAGTTGTGAGTTTCTATATAATCTTAAATGATTTTTCTACTTCTTTCAAAAATACATTCCGTGGTTCAAAAGTTGTATAATTTTTAAAGTTTTCCTGGTAACTAATCTTAATCTTCCCTGCTACATCCCAACTCTATTCTATCCAGTAAAGATTTTTTCTAATAAAGCTTAAAACAAAGAGTAAAAAAACTTCTTTCCTGTCTCTAATTTAATTACTCTATGACTGTCCCTTTAAAAATAATTCTACATTTAACCAACCACTTCTCAAAAATGCCAAGGTCAACTGAATTCTATTTCTATTCTCCAAAGAGCTAGCCACCTACCCTAAAGTTGGAATCATTGAGCAAAAGTAGCCTGGCTCTGAGTTCTAGTACTAACTACGCCAGTGGCTTGTTAGATGGCCCCGAATAAATGATTCCTCTATCATCTTTAAGGGGAAGGCAATGATAAGATGAAGATGACGCTACTTTACAAGGTTATGCGGGTATTTGTTTTAACTACTTTCAAAGCATTTTATAGTTATTAACTTCTTCATCCTTTAAACATATTAGTTAATAGTAAATATACTCCAACCTAGATGAATAAACCGATGTGCTAAAAAGCAAAATAGGATCTTAGTGGTCACACTGTAGTAATTGTATTAAAGTAAAAAATTGAATATTATTTTCCAATGTTAAAATTAGAATGTGTAGGTTACTATGAAAATTTATTTCGATAGGAAATGCTTTGCAAGTCACTGTGAAAGACAGTGAAGGATAACACATAAGCATGTTTCACAAATTCATGAAATACAATGTGTTCTTCAGAGGAAGGAATTGTATTTCAAGAGTTCATTTCATCATATGACTCTGTGTCCTGGGCAGGAAAACTTTTTTTGGACTAGGCACAAGCTTAGAATGTGTTAGCTCTGCAGCAACTAACACATGTGTACCTATAGTAACTCCACCATCAGATTCATCTCTAACATTACAAATTATTACTTGTGCTTCTTACTAGAGACATTAATGAACTGTGGCAGAATGAATCTGGTGGTGTCAAGAGAAGAACTAAAGAAATTTATTTTAAGAATTTTAAGAAGAGTTTATTTTAAAAGGTAAAGTTTTAGAAGTTCTCAGAGAATCTTACAGGTTATATTAGCTATCAGTTATTAAAAACTGATTTTTTGGTCCAATTATTGAGTTTCAAGGGAATAATACTACTAATACAAAGTTGAATTACATAAAAGCATTTAAACTTTAAATAAGCATAATTTTTCTCAATGTTTTAGATAAAACAAAAATGTAAAACTTAGCATATATGCTGTTAATTCATGCCAAAAAAAAAACCTCTCTTGGCAAAAATTCATTTAAGATAATTGTGTTAAAGTTTTGTTTTTATTTTTTTGCTGACTTTTGGATGAATACTTTGGCACAGAAACAGGATCCTGAAAACTAAGGTCAATGGTCTTCATGATTGAGGTGAAATATCAATTTTGCCTGGATCACTGAAGTGTCTTTTTCCTTCTGTGAGGATGCCTGCCTGTGCACAGTTGTACACTAATATAAGAGCTCTGATGTCAGAAGCTTCTCCCGGATAATTCACTGTGGGAGACTAACAACAGGGAAATCTTGGCTCTGGCTTTTCTCCTTTCAACAGAGTTCTATTACCTGTGAGGAGGCTGCATTTAGAAAGCAGGATACCCTGCTGCTTCAAAAATTCCTATGCCCATTCTAATTAAAGCTCTACCACCATGGCTTTAAGTAACATAGGATGTACCCTACAGTATGGAACAGGAGGGAGAAACCATCAAAATGATGGTAGGGGCTTCCTCCTATCTTTTTACAGCTATGGGCGCCCACAATTAAGGAAGTCCCAACTTTCATATTCAAAACAGAATGGCATAGCTTCTCATTCTGCCCCCTTTAAGCCATGCAGGTTTAATGAAATGTAAAACAAAAATGAACCTACAAGAAATAGTACAGAGGACCATAGGGGAAGGGAGAGAAAACTGAATGTTAGAAATCAAAGAGGGAGGGGCACCTGGGTGGCTCAGTTGTTAAGCATCTGCCTTCGGCTCAGGTCATGATCCCAGGGTCCTGGGATCGAGCCCCCTGCTCAGCGGAGAGCCTGCTTCTCTCTCTCCCACTCCCCCTGCTTGTGTTCCCTCTCTTGCTCTCTGTCATATAAATAAATAAAATCTTTAAAATCAGAGAGGGAGACAAACCATGAGAGACTCTTGACTCTGGGAAACAAACTGAGGATTGCGGAAAGGGAGGTCAGCAGGGGGATGGGGTAACTGGGGGAGGGGCATAAGGAGGGCACGTGATATGATGAGCATTGGGTATTATACACAACTGATAAATCATTGAACACTACATATGAAACTAATGATGTTGGCTAACTGAATTTAAATTAAAAAAAACCAAGCTACATATCATGTTATCCCACCAAAAAACTATGTATAATGAACTTGATGGATCAGAATAATACCCAGCACAATGTAAGCACTTAAAAAAAAAATGGATAAATGAATCAATAAACGTGAGTGTTATGCAGAGCATGGCTGGCACCTCTGTTAATTCTTCAGAGGGACAAACAAGAAAAAATAATGAACTTATGCTATAAAATAAAGACTTTTTGTGAGAAAATAGAAGGAATTTACCTAGAAATGTCTGTTATTAGGAAGGATTTCCCAAAAATGTTGAGTGGTCTGCATAAACTTTGAAAAGTAAGGTACAATACTGCTTGCCAACAAGGAAATGAACAAGTCTGATGATATTATCAACTTTACGATAGAGGTACATACTACTTTTCACGTTCAAGTCCAGAGTGAAAATAACTTTCATCTGTATGGCACATGACTGTATTCAAGATACCTCATATGTATTATTTCATTTGCCCCTCAAATCATGATTATCCTCACTAAATGACTGTCAGAAAAGTTGACCTGCTTTATGCCTTTGGCCAAGTCTCTTATTCAAACACTTGGTACTGAGAATTAGGGTTCTCTTTTTCAGAGTTTGTTCTGATTTTAAGAAAACAAAACTGTTCAGTACTTCTCCTAAAACTGAGGTGTAACTTAGCCTCCATTTAAAATCCAGGTCAAAAAACTTACGAGTTTCTTAAACATTTATTTGGAAGGCAAAAAGGTCATTTTTAATACATTGTATATAAAAATCAACCTAAAAAGAAATAAAATCTTTTATTACATGTTTTATTATGTGGTAAAAACAATATATACAAAGTCTTCACAAAAAAATTTTATAAACAGGTCAAAACAGAATTTTCACTATCTCTAGCTCATTCCAGTCAATATGCTTAGTAATCTGTACCAGGAATTAAACACTGGAGAAAACAAATACTTCCAAATTATTGCTGTACAAACAACAATGAATTTCAAGAGAAGTTATGCTTGACATGACTTTAAAGAAAACCGTATCAATCAATTTGTGATACATTAATCATAAATTAGGGAAGCGGTAATTCCACTTTTAAATACCAACAGGATACTCTGTGGGTATAAAAACAATGTTTTACTCCTTTGTACTGGTTAATTCTAAGACTGGAAGCCATTTTAAAATTGACAAATTAGGAAAACTGCCCATTTTTTTAAAGTATATCAATAAAGAATATAGAATTAGATAGGTTTTAAATTCCTCCAGTGAATTTTGCTAAAAGGCTACGTAATTTTTCTAACTAAAATTGACATCTTTAAAGTAATCTAATAAAAATAATTTCAACAATCAGAATTTTGGGTGACAGCCCGGTAACAGTGAGACAAAACTATATTCCAATTACATATCATCAATCTACTGAGCCTGAGATGATTTACATCTGTATGACTCTAAAATTACCTGCATCAGTTAGTCTGGCAGATCAAACCAAATCACTAATTTTTATTATGTAACTGTAATTTCTGCCCAAAGATTTTCAAAATAAATTGAAGCCTTTAAAATAAATATGCAACTTCTATATATGAAATTTCAGTTCTTTCTGAGTGAAGAATATTCATTAAATTTAAAAAGTGAACTTTTCTCCCCAAAAAGCACTCATTAATAACAAAAACAATAATTCCTCAATAACAATTTTTTTAAATCTAACTGACCTTAACAAGCATATATTACTTTCTGTATTTCTGAAATACTATTCAGAATCCTCCCACATAAGTCTCAACTTGACTACTCCTTGATATCATCTATTGAGCTTATGGCTGCAGGTCTGAGTATATTCATTATTTTAATATGAGGTATTTTTAAACTAATAAATACCTCTCTAACCATACTAGTAAGAAGGCAGCATGACCTACTGTGGAAAACTCAGTACTGGGAGACATGATATTGGAACTGAATTCTTGGCTTTGCCATGGACACATTATATGTCCTTAAATAGGTCACAATTTTCATATTCCATTTACTGCCCTGTGCACAGTTCTTCTAAAGTAAACTACTTAGCACAGCGCCCTGCATACAACAGATAAACAAACAGTAGCTGACTGATATTAGACTATGTTTCAAAGTTGGAGTAAGAAAACCTGGCATTTGGCCTCACAAGACCTAAGTTTCTTCATCAGTAATATGAGGAGACAGAACCATAGAAGACCTACATTTTAGGGTGGTTTACCCATAATACAGATTGAGAGGAAGACTAGTGAGCAGGAAGTTCATTGTGGGTGCTCCCGAGATGATCACTTGTGAGGGCAGGGCAGAAAGAGAAATGGGGCTCTGCAGTCACAAACAAGGACTTGGCTGACCCTGGGGGGGGGTCACTTTGGACCAGAGATAGCATGGCAGAGTTGTTCTGAATTGGAATAGAACATTTATAATCCCTCATTAGTCAGTCATTGGATGCAGGTTGCCCTGTTCAGCTGAGGTAAGGGCAATCTCCAGGGAGAGACTCAGCTTTGAGCATTCAGTTGCCAATACTTGGCAGCTAGAGGAATGAGTACTCAGTCCTGACGAGGGGCATCTGGCAATGAACCAGGGTCCACTACTACTACCAGGATCCCTTCCAGTTCTAGATTTTTTGATGATGCTTTAGCTTTCAGAAACAATCCAACCCAAATCATCATCATAAAATCTATGACAAAATAATACATATTGTAAGATTTCATTTACATTAAGTTTAAGAAAGAACAGGTAGAACTAATCTGTATTGATAGAGGTCAGAATAGCTGTTACCTATTGGGAGGGAGCATGAGAGAAACTTCAGGGTTGCTGATCACGGTATATATCTTGACCTTGAGTCCATATATGTAAAATATACACACATGTATCTATGTGTGGTTTTCCCAAAGATTTACAAGAAAAAGAGATTACATAAAATGCTGTTAATATTTTGTAAGAGAAACACGTGACATTATAATGTGTAAACTGAATATAATTTTTAAAAAGTTTACAGCCATATATTATTCTGGTAGTTTGACAATTCCTTTATTCCTCCTGTAATTTTGATAAATTATTTTAAGTATATATACTCAAGGCATTCAAATGCCTCAAAAATGAAACAAAATACAAAATGATAAACTTGGATAACAACTGGGCTTAAGTAATCAAACAAAATAGAGTACCACTGGACAGAGACTTGCAAAACTGCCATTTAAAATCAGAACTACAGTAAAGATTTGGATAAATCATACGGCTTATTACCATGTATGTTAAAAGACTAAGTATAGTGCTGCCACCTAGTAGACAAAGCTGATAATAACCAATTTCAGTTCTGAAAGGTTATATACATCTTACAGAAAATACAGAAATGCCTTTTTGTTTGTTTATTCATTTGTGGGTTTTTTCTTCCCCCCCTTAGATTCCACCTCTGAATGAAAGGAGATAATGGCTTCCAATTATATGGACTGAATAAGTCATGGGACGTAAGAGGCACAGCATAAGGAATATAATCAATGATACTGTAATAGCAATATATCAAGACATGTTAGCTACAGTTGTAGTGAACACGGCATAATGTATAAACTTGTCAAATCACTACGTTGTGCATCTGAAACTAGTGTGTCAACTACATTAAAATAAATTAATTTTTAAAAACCTAGAAATACTAAATTATATATTATTCAACAATACTCTGCCAAAATATACCTTAAAGACTACCAAGTTTGGACAACAGCTAAAGAAATCAAATAATTATGTTCTCAAATAAATTACATGATTTCTGGGGTGCCTGGCTGGCTCAGTTGGTTAAGCCTTCAGGCCTTTGGCTCAGGTCATGATCCCAGGGTCCTGGGATGGAGCCCCATGTCAGGCTCTCTGCTCAGCTGGAAGCCTGCTTCTGCCTGCCACTCTGCCTGCTTGTGCTTTCTCCCTCTCTGTCAAATAAATAAATAAAATCTTAAAAAAAAAAAAAAATTACATGATTTCTAAAATAGCAACCAAGAGCTCACACAATAGTATGTGCTAGTACTGGGAGTTTCAGAGGTTCCCTGGTACAAATCTGAACCCATTTAAAAAGCAAACACTTTCTATAAGATCCCAGGGCTGTAGGTTCCCAGATACATAGTCTCTAGGGAGAAAGATGGGCAATGCCCAGTTAGCTGTACCCTCTACTTGCTCTTCCCTAAAATCTATTTGGAGACTCAGTGAACTCTAAAATAAAGTAAGTGCTGAGACAGAAAGGGAAGCACAGAAAGCACTGAGTATGCAAGATTTGGATAGAGGTTTTAAGCAGAATGCACTTAAGGAGAAGTCCTTTCCTCCTTTAGCAATGTCTGAACATCTGGATTCTTCTTTTTATTTATTTATCTGAGAGAGAGAAAGAGCGTGCATGCACAAGTGTGTTTGTACACACGTGCACGTTGTGGGGGGCGGGGAGCAGGGGTGGGGAGACGGAGAGAAAATCTGAAGCAGACTCCTGGCTCAGCACCCAGCCCGACAAACACTGGGCTCCATCTCACAACAGCGAGATTACAATCTGAGCCGAAACTAAGAGTCTGACGCTTAACCAGCTGAGCCACCCATGGGCCCCTGAACATCTGGATTCTAACACATAAGGGCCTCTAGTCTACCTCTGTACTAGAACATCAAACTCTCCCACTTTAAACTCCACCTCCTGCCCCACCCACAATTTTTCTTTGTTACTTAGGCATCACCTTACAGAGCTCCA
The DNA here is from genome assembly GCF_004348235.1 of Phoca vitulina. Classification (NCBI taxonomy): domain Eukaryota; kingdom Metazoa; phylum Chordata; class Mammalia; order Carnivora; family Phocidae; genus Phoca; species Phoca vitulina. The sequence goes on from NW_022589704.1 coordinate 44,111,143, forward strand.
AAAGAGAAAAGTGAATACTGAGCAGGGACTCTTTTCACAAAAATGGAGAAGACCTACACTATGCCAGCACTCTAAGGGCAGAAGGAAAGAGAGAAGACCACAATAAGCATGGAGATTATATGACTGCTGTTATATCTGTTACTAAACAGACGTCCAAAGAATGAATGAAAAGAAAGCAACAATATCTCGTGTACATGGCACTTTTCTGAAACAGTAGGTAAAGTTCTATCATTTCATTGTATCTGAGCATTCTCACCCAAATAGTCGGCCAGAAAAGCACAAATGCAGGGATACGTAGCCAGTGGGCACACACAATACACAGATACTATCACACTATAAAACACAGCCTAATACACAGAATAATATAGTACAGCACAAAGAAACTAGTGCAGAGTAGTGTGATCAAACATAAATAAGACACATGGAAATGAACAGATCAAGGTTCTAGACAGGCTTTGCCACAAGCTAGTTATGAAATCTAGTGCGGAGGCAGTGAAGTATAATTGGTACTATGCAAACAAGTTAGTCAGGCACTGAACTGAGGGGTTTATAAACACTGAAGGCACCTAACCAGCGGCAGGAAAACAAAGTTCTGGGATCCAATCTGCCTCTGACTAGGTAGGATTTAGAACAAGTCAGCTCATATCTCTAGAGCCCAATCTATCTGTATTGACTAGAATGATATTTCCAAAGTGGGTTCCACAGCACAGTAACAAAACAACAGTGATATGCTTATCAACAAAACGGTTTCATAGTCAAGGACATGCAGGAAAATGTAACTACTATAAACCACCAACCTTAGAGATTCACAATGCACTTTAGTATAGTAAAATCTCTGAGAAGAGCTTATAATTAAGATAATCTGTTTAATTTTATTTAATATGTTTTTTTTTTCCCAAGCCAGTGGGTCACTAAAGTATTTTTTCCTTCTATAAATATTAACATTGTAAAACACACTTTGCCATTCCTCAAAAAATCAGAATTACCATATGATCCAGCAATTCCACTTCTGAGTATATACACAAAAGAAGCAAAAGCAGGGACTTCAATAGACATTTGCACACCCACATTCACAGCAGCATTATTCATGATAGCAAAAAGGTAGAAACATCCCAAATGTCCATCAACACATAAAAGGATAAACAAAACATGACTTATACATACTAGAAGATCATTCAGCCTTAAAAAGGAATAAAATTCTGATACATGTTACCTTGAAGACATTTTGCTAAATGAAATAAGCCTGACACAAAAGGACAAATATTATATGACTCCATTAGTCAAATTCAGAGACAGAAAGTAGAATACAGATTGGAGGTGGGGAAGGATAATGGGGACTTAACGTTTAACGAGCACAAAGTTTCAGTTTGCAATGATGAATAACTTCTGGAGATGGATGGCAGTGATGGCTACATGCACTTAAAGCCACTGAATTGTACACTTAAAAATAGTTTAAATGATAAATTTTATGTATATTCTACCACAATAAAAAAAAAAAATCCACACTCGTTGCCAAAAACTGGGTTCATTTTCTCTTAATGCTACCATTCTGTGATTATGAAATCACTAAAGAAGTCAATATAAATTACCTTACCTCAGCTACACAACAAATTGATCCCAAGGCTTCTCCACGAAAACCATAAGTTGTCAAATTTTCAAGATCTTCATGACTACTTATTTTTGAAGTATAGTATTTTATTGCCATTACAGGTGCATCAATGGCCTTGATACCCTCACCATTGTCTCGCACCTCAATTTTATCAAATCCATAGTTCTCCTATAAAAAGAGAATACTTTTAGTATATAAAGACAGTAAACTGTTGTGCATTAGAAACAGAAAGAAACACAAGAGAAACAATTGTGTCATTTATTTTTTATGGAATCTTAATATTAAGAAAGAGTTCAAATTCCTAACTCTATTAATTCCTAACTATGATACAATGGGCAAGTCCCTTGTTTTCCCTGGACTCAGATTCAACTCTAAAAAAAGGAAGTCAGTCTAATCTTTAAGGTTTCCTTCAATTGTTTCAGCATCATGGATACTTGTGTTTAAATTCACATTTAAACTTGACTAAGAAAATTCTACTAAATTATATATACTTTTGCATATATAATCTCTCAAAAAAACCAAAACAGAATACTATCACCATCAGCACCTGGTTCTACCCACTAAGAGTCTAGCAATTAACATTATTCATCCTGATTTTTAATACTTTTTCCCTTTAACAACATATTGCTTTCCTAAGAATTTTAAATATTTACATTATGACTTTCTAAAGTTCTTGCAAATAGAGAACAGAAAAATGCTAATACACTAATTTGGCAATCTCTGTGAGGTCTTTATTTGAAAAATGAGGGCAAAAAAAAACCCCAAACTCAATTCACAGCTTAGTATTTGTAGTCTAATTCTAGTATGCATATATAAAAAAACAAAATCTAAATTCCCATCAAGATCTTCCTACAATTACAATGACTCTAGTACTTAAAAATAATACATTTATAATAACCTAAATTTATATAATTCTGTATGTGTCAGTACTTTTTAGGTCAGTTAGATACGCAAGGTATTGAAGGGAAACCTTACTTAAGATTTAGTTCCTCATCTCTCTCTCTGTCAAAAATTAACATCCTGGAAACAGTTTGGCTGCTTCATTTTATAGAAAAATCATCAACTACAGAAACACAAATCTTGCAATACAAAAAAGAACACAAGGCATCTGAGTAAAATAACACAAAGATCTATTTAAATTTTTAAATTATATCAACTTTAATTAACTAATTATGAAAACATTCTTAGTCAGGACAGTTATTATTATATGTAATCATAATAAAACAGGTCTTACTATATAAGCAAAATAATTGTTTATTTTAGAAAACTCTGCAAAGCAGAAACTGGTAAATATCAAGACACTAAAATACAAAGCCAGATAAAAATGTATACTTTACTTTTACAAGAGGACTTCCACTGGCTTTCTAACAATATTTTTGTGTTTTTTTAAGATTTTATTTATTTATTTGACAGAGAGAGAGAGCACATCCAGGTGGAATAGCAGGCAGGGGGAGAGGGAGAAGCAGGCTCCCTGCCGAGAAAGGAGCCTGATGCGGGGCTTGATCCCAGGACCCTTGGATCATGACCTGAGCCGAAGGCAGTCGCTTAACCAACTAAGCCACCCAGGCGCCCCTCTAACATTTTTAAAAACATGTTTTTCTTCCAGAGAGCTTTAAGAACAAGATATATGTCTGCCTACCTAAGTAAGATTCGTAAGTGAAATCTACCAAATATAATTATCTAATCCTATTTATTATCTATTGTATTCTAATCAGACTGTACTATATGAAATGCCTAAAAAAAATAAGTTGCCTTTCTTTGGGTTTAATAAATTTCCATGTTTATAGAGCTTACAATACAGTTGACCCTTGAACATGGGGGTCTGGGGTGTTGACTCCCACATCACCAAAAATCCATGTATAACTTTGACTCCTCAAAAACTTAATAGCTTACTATTTTTCAAAAATTTTAATTCTGGCGTAGTTAACATAGTGTTATGTTAGTTTCAGGTGTATAATATAGTGATTCAAAAGTTCCATATATTACTCAATGTTCAACAAGGTAAGTGTACTCTTAATCCCATTCACCTACTTCACCATCCCCACAGCCACCTCCCCTCTAGTAATCATCTGTCTGTTTTCTGTAGTTGAGAGTCCATTTCTTGGTTTGTCTTTTTTTTTTTCCCCTTTGCTCATTTGTTTTGTCTCCGAAATTCCACATATGAATAAAATCATATGGAATTTCCTTTCCCTTATTTCGCTTAGCATTATACTCTCTAGCTCCACCCACACTGTTGCAAACAGCAAGATTTCATTCCTTTTTTATGGTTGAATAATATTCCATTGTATTTATACACCACTTCTTTATCCATTCATCCATAAATGCACAGTTGGGCTGCTTCCATAATTTGGCTATTATAAATAATGCTGCTATAAACATAAGGGTGCATGTATCCCTTTGAATTAGTGTTTTCGTATTCTTTGGGTAAATACCCAGTAGTGCAGTAAGTGAATCATAGGGTAGTTCTATTTTTAACTTTTTGATAACCTTCATACTGTTTTCCATGGTGGCTGTACCAGTTTGCATTCCCACCAACACTGTAAGAGGGCTCCTTTTTTCCACATCCTTGCCAATATCTTTTGCCTCTTGTTTTTTAGATTTTGGCCATTCTGACAGGTGTGAGATGCTATCTCATTGCAGTTTTGATTTTCATTTTTCTGATGATGAGTGATGTGAACAGCTTTTTAGGTCTCCGTTAGCCATCTGGATGTCTTCTTTGGAAAAAATGTCTGTTCATGCCTTCTGCCCATTTTTTAACTGGATTATTTGGGTCTTGCGGTATTGAGTTGTATCAGTTCTTTATGTATTTTGACTACTAACCGTTTACTGGAAATGTCATTTGCAAAGATCTTCTCCCATTCTGTACATTGTCTTTTGTTTCCTTTGCTTTTTTTTATTGTGATGTAGTCCCAATTATTGTGATGTAATCCAAATACTTTATTCTTACTTTTATCTCCCTTGTATCAGGAGACATATCTAGAAAAATGTTGTTAATGGCCAAAGTCAAATTACTCCTGTGTGCTCTTCTAGGATTTTATGGTTTCAGGTCTCACATTTAGGTCCTTAATCTATACTGAGTTTATTTTTGTGTATGGTGTAAGAAAGTGGTCTAGTTTCATTCTTTTCCATGTTGCTGTCCAGTTTTCCCAACACCCATTGTTGAAGAGACTGTCTTTTTCCCATTGCATGTTCTTGACTCCTTTGTGGAAGATTAACTGACCATGTAATTGTAGATTTACTACTGGGTTTTCTATTCTGTTCCACTGATCCATATGTCTATTTTTGTGCCAGTATCATACTGGTGGTTTTTTTTTTTAATTTTTATTTTTTTAATTATTAACATATAATGTATTATTTGTTTCAGGGGTACAGGTCTGTGATTCATCAGTCTTACACAATACACAGCGCTCACCACAACACATATCCTCCCCAATACTGTTTTGATTACTACAGCTTTGTAATATAACTTGAAGTCTGGAATTGTGATACCTCTAGTTTTTTCAAGACTGCTTTGGCTATTTGGGGTCTTTAGTGGTTCCATACAAATGTTAGGATTCTTTGTTCTAGTTCTGTGAAAAATGCTGTTGGTATTTTGATAGGGATTGCATTAAATGTGTAGATTGTTTTGGGTACAATTTTAACAATATTTGTTCTCCCAACCCATGGGCATAGAATGTCTTTCCATTTCTTTGTATTGTCTTCAATTTCTTTCATCAATGTTGTAAGTTTTCTTTTACAGGTCTTTCACCTCCTTGGTTAAGTTTATTCCTAGGTACTTTATTATTTTTGGTGCAGTTGTAAAAGGGATGGTTTTCTTAATTTCCTTCTGCTGCTTCACTATTAGTATACAGAAATGCAACAGATTTCTGTATGTTGTGTATTGTGTGACTTGACTAAATTCATTTACTAGTCCTAGTAGTTTTTTGGTGAAGTCTTTAGGGTTTTCTATATACATTATCATGTTATCTGCAATCCAAAGCAATTTGGATGCCTTTTATTCCTTTTTGTTGTCTGACTGCTATGGCTAGGACTTCCTGGAAATAGGCTGAATAAAAGTGGTGGGAGTAGACACCCTTGTCTTTTTCCTAACCTTAAGGGAAAAGCTGTTTTTCACCACTGAGTATGATGGCAGCTGTAGGTTTTTCATATATGACCTTTATTATGTTGAGGTATGTTCCCTTTAAACCTATGTTGTTGAGGGTTCTTATCATGAATGGATGTTGTTCTTTGTTCAATGCTTTTCTGCATCTATTAAAATGATTTTTGTCCTTTCTCTTATTGATGTATCACATTGATTGATTTGCAAGTATTGAAAAACCCTTGCAACCCAGGAATAAATCCCACTCGATTGTGGTGAATGATTTTCTTAATGTATTATTTTATTTAGTTTACTAAGATTCTGTTGAGGATTTTTGTATCTATGTTCATCAGAGATGGTGGTCTGTAGTTCTCTTTAATTGTGATGTCTTTATCTGGTTTTGGTATCAGGGTAATGGTGGCCTCATAGAATGAATCTGGAAGTTCTCCTTCCTCTTCTATTTTGTCAAATAGTTTGAGAAGAGTAAGTCTTAACTCTTCTTCAAATGTTTGATAGAATTCTGCTGTGAAGCCAGCTCATTCTTAATTTTTGTTTGTTGGGAGTTTTTTTATTACTGTTTCAATTTCATTGCTGGTAATCAGTCTATTCAAATTTTCTCTATTTTCCTGTTTCACTTTCTGGTAGTTTATATTTTTCTAGGAATGTATCCATTTCTTCTAGGTTGTCCAATTTGTTGGCATGTAATTTTTCATAATATTCTCTGACAATCCTTTGTTTTTCTGTGGTGTTATTTCTCCTCTTTCATTTATGATTTGACTGTTGTTTTTTTTTTTTTTTTTGACGAGTCTGACTAGAGGTTTAACAATTTTGTTGATCTTTTCTAAAAACCACCTCCTACTTTCATTGTTCCATTACTTTTTTAGTTTCTGTATCATTTATCTCTGCTCTAGTCTTTATTATTTCCTTCTTTCTGCTGGTTTTGGGTTTGTTTGTTCCTTTTCTAGGTCCTTTAGTGTAAGGTTAGGTTACTTGAGATTTTTCTTGCTTCTTGAGGTAGGCCTGTATTGCTATAAACTTCCCTCTTAGACTGATTTTTGCTTTATCCCAAAGATTTTGAAGCATACATTTTCTTTTGTCTCTATATACTTTTTTTAATTTCTTGATTTCGTGGTTGACCCATTCATTGTTTGGTAGCATATTATTTAACCTCCATGTATCTGTGCTCTTTCCAGATTGTTTCTTGTGGCTGATATCTAGTTTCAGTGCATTATGGTCAGAAAAGATGCATAGTATATGACTGATCTTTTTGAATTTGTTGAGACTTGTTCTGTGGCCTAATATGTGATCTATTCTGGAGAACATTTCATGCGCACTTAAAAAGAATGTGTATTGTTTTAGGAGGGAACGTACTGCATATATCTATTAAATCCAATGTATCATTCAAAGCCACCATTTCCTAGTAGATTACCTGTCCATTGATATAAGTGGGATGTTTAAGTCCCCTACTATTATTGTATAAATGTTGATTAGTTCCTTTCTGCTTGTTATTAAACTGTTTTATGCATTTGGGTGCTCCCATATTGGGTGCATAAATATTTACAATTGTTATCTCTTCTTATTGGATTGTTCCTTTATGATTATATAGTGTCCTTTGCCTCTTGTTACCATCTTTGTTTTAAAGTCTATTTTGTCTGGGGTGCCTGGGTGGCTCAATCGGTTAAGCATCTGCCTTCAGCTCAGGTCATGATCTCAGGGTCCTGGGATCGAGCCCCACATCAGGCTCCCTGCTGAGCAGGGAGCTGCTTCTCCCTCTCCCTCTGCCTGCTGTTCCCCCTGCTTGTTTTCTCTAATAAAGAAATAAAATCTTAAAAAAAAAAACAACTCTATTTTGTCCAATATAAGTATTGCAACCCCAGCTTTCTCTTGACATACATTTGTATGAAAAATGCTTCTCCATCCCCCACTTTCATTCAACAAGTGTTTTTAGGTCTGAAATGAGTCTCTTATGCAGCATATAGATGGGTCTTGGTTTATTGTCTATTCCATCACCCTGTGTCTTTTGATTGGAACATTTAATCCATTTGCATTCAAAATAATTATTGATATATATTTATTGCCATTTTGGTACTTGTTTTGTAGCTTTTTTCTGATGCTTTCTTCTCTTGCTCTCTTTCTTTTTTTTTTTTTTTTTTTAAAGATTTTATTTATTTATTTGA